>NC_081381.1:48375873-48695516 GCF_030684315.1 Stegostoma tigrinum | reverse complement strand
TCTCCCCCCAACACACACACACTTTCTCTCTCTTTCCCACACACCCAGTCTCTTTACGTCTCTCTCACAGACATGTGCACACTCTCACATACGCACAGTCAAACACACACGCACTCTGTCGTTTACATGTGTGCACACTCTCTCTCTCTCTCTCTCTCTCTCACACGAGTACACATTCTCTTTGTCTTTGCTGTGTGCACAATCTCTCTTTCTCTCATGCGCACGTGCGCACATATTCTCTCTTGTGCATGCGCGCACAGTCCAATGATGGACAGGCTAGGTGGATTGGCCATGCTAAAATTGCCCGTAGTGTTCAGGTGTGTGTGGGTAATAGGGGGAATGGGTCTGGATGGGATGCTTCAAGGGGAGGTGTGGACATGTTGGGCCGAAGGGCCTATTTCCTCACTGTAGGGAATCTAATCTAATCTAAAACACACATTCCGTCATGCGCACACACATTCTCTCTCTCACGCACTCGCACACTCACATTCTCTCTCATGCTCACGCACACACACATTCTCTCTCTCATGCACACACATGCCCACACCCTGTCTCTTTAAGTCTCCCTCACACATAAACTACAAATGCACACGCTCACACACAGTCACATGCGCACACTCTTGCTCACGTGTACACATTCTCTCCCTCTCTCGCACAGAGTTACACACACACACACAAACACACACACAAATAAATCTATGGAGTGAATTTGCATTTGCAATGTTGGAATTGTAGATACATTCTATTTTGTTCAACAACTGCACAAATGTTATGGCATTTTATAAATTCCTACCTTGGAAATAAAACCATTCAGTCTCTAAGTTGATACACCGCCAGATTCTAAGCAAGGCCTCACACCTAAAATGTATTGCCTGACCTAGGATGTCACTTCTGGTATATTGAGGAACTGATAAAACCTTTCGTTACCTCAGGTAAGTGACTTGGAAGAAATTTGTGAATTTGCATATGAATCTTTTCTATCCGATTCAAGATTTAACAATCATCTTAGGTTTGTTCAACACTGCATCAGTTCTTTGACCTTTGAACTTTTGCTTCTAAATTCTGTGTCTGATGCCACGTCTCTCAATGACACCTGAAGAAGGAGTGAGACTCCCAAAGCTTGTGGCTTCAAAAAAAATTGTTACTCTGTCACCTGCTGTTGTGCGATTTTTGACCTTGACAAATATCTCGGTGAGAGAATCGCAAGAATTCTCCAAGTAAAAAAAGTTTAGGGCGGCACAGTGACTCAGTGGTTAGTACTGCTGCCTCACAGCGCAAGGGACCCGGGTTCGATTCCCACCTCGGGCGACTGTCTGTGTGGAGTTTGCACATTCTCCCTGTGTCTGCGTGGGGCAGTGTGGACTTGTTGGCCTGAAGGGCCTGTTTCCACACTGTAGGGAGCCTAATCTAATCTCGTTAAACAATAAAAAAAACTTTCGTCTCTGCTCTGGTTCTTTTCTTTTACACATTCACAGGATGAGAGAATTGTTGGCTCAGCCAACATTGATTTTCCACCTGTAACTGCCCAGAGGGTAGTGAAGAGTCATCCACCTTGCTGTGGGCTGGGAGTCACCTGTGGGCTAGTCAAGGATGACAGTTTCTGTCCCTAGTGGGCATTAGTCAACCAAATGTTTTTTTTCTGAAAGAGATATGTAGTTTTTTTTAAGATTCCCTACAGTGTGGAAACAGGCCCTTCAGCCCAGTAAGTCCACACCGCCCCTTGAAGCATCCCACCCAGACCCATCCCCATATAACCCACGTACCCCTGAACACTATGGGCAATTTAGCATGGCCGATCCACCTAGCCTGCACATCTTTGGACTGTGGGAGGAAACCAGAGCACCTGGAGAAAACCCACGCAGACACAGGGAGAATGCGCAAACTCCGCACAGACAGTTACCTGAGGCTGGAATCGAACCCGGGTCACTGGCGCTGTGAGGCTGCAATGCTAGCCACTGAGCCACCGTGCCGCCCCAATCTGTTATTATTAGTCTCTTAATTCCAGACTTTTATTGAGTTCAAATTCCACCATCTGCCATGATGGGATTCAAACACCTCTCCACAGAACATTACCTGGGTTTTTGGATTAACAGCGTCGTAAATTACGGAAAATCTTCATGACTTTGAACAACTTTTTGTAAAACTTCCCTGTTCTGTTCTAATAATATCAATCCCCAGTTGCAGATATTGCTGCATGGAGCATAAGAATAAATCATGCTTGGCAAATAACAATCCATTCTGGGTCAAAACCAGAAACTGCTGGAGAAACTCAGCTCGTCCAGCTGCATCTGTGACAAGGAAGCAGAATTAATGTTTCGAGTCCAGTGACCCTTCTTCAGGACTAGTTCCGGCATTCACAGTTCTTTTAATTCTGTCTGGGTCTCTGGGTATCCAGGCAATAGGAGCACAGAATTCATAGAATCCCTACAGCATGGAAGCAGGCCATTCAGCCCATCAAGTCCACGCCGCCCATCTGAAGAGCATCCCATGCAGACCCACACCCACCTGTCCCTGCAAATGTTTTCGTTACATCTAAGTGTTTGTTCCAAACAGCAGAATGTACCAAAAGGGATAACTGAACTGCAGATTCCACAAACACGTCAATTTTGCAGTATGAATGCTGATGCAGACAGCAGCAACTTTCTAACAATTGGGCTGAAACTGGCTGACCTTCAATCTAGTACCAGGGGACAATTAGCAGGGGGTAAATAGCAAGGAATGAGAAGCAGGAATGCAGCAGGATGAATAACGGGGCTTGAGTACCGGGGAGCAGAGTGAACAGTGGGACTGAACAGCAGGGAGTGAACAGCAAGGCATGAAATGCAGAGAGTGAATAGCACTGTGTGAATAACAAGAAATGAAAGGGCTGGGGGGGATGGGGTGGGAGGTGGGAAGGTTAGCAGCAGGAAATGAATAGCAGGTTGCAAACTGCAGAGTGTAGATAGCAAAGTGTAAACAGCATTACGGGAAAAAACAGAATGTGACACCAGGGAGAGAACAGCAGGATGGGATTAGCAACATGGGAATAAGAGGGAGTGAATAGAAGGGACTGAACAATAGGATGAGAATAACAAAATGTGAATTGCACAGTTTGAACAGCAGGGAACAAAAAAAAAGTGCAAATAGATGGAAAGGAATAGAAGCATGTGAATAGTAGGGGGTGAGTACCAGGGAGTGAAGAGGAGGACATGAATAGCAAGGGAATAAACAAGATGATGTAACAGCAGGAATGAATAGTAGCAGGCTGTGAATAGCAGGGAATAAACAGAAGGGAGTGAACAATAGGAGGTGAAGAACAGAACATAGAACATTACAGCACAGAACAGGCCCTTCGGCCCTCGATGTTGTGCCGACCTGTCATACCGATCTCAAGCCCATCTAACCTACACTATTCCATGTACGTCCATATGCTTGTCCAATGACGACTTAAATGTACCTAAAGTTGGCAAATCTACTACCGTTGCAGGCAAAGCGTTCCATTCCCTTACTACTCTCTGAGTAAAGAAACTACCTCTGACATCTGTCCTGTATCTTTCACCCCTCAATTTAAAGCTATGTCCCCTCGTGCTCGCCATCACTATCCTAGGAAAAAGGCTCTCCCTATCCACCCTATCTAACCCTTTGATTATCTTATATGTCTCAATTAAGTGACCTCTCAACCTTCTTCTCTCTAATGAAAACAGCCTCAAGTCACTCAGCCTTTCCTCGTAAGACCTTCCCTCCATACCAGGCAACATCCTAGTAAATCTCCTCTGCACCCTTTCCAAAGCTTCCACATCCTTCTTATAATGTGGTGACCAGAACTGTACACAATACTCCAAGTGCGGCCGCACCAGAGTTTTGTACAGCTGCAGCATAACCTCTTGGTTCCGGAACTCGATCCCTCTATTAATAAAAGCTAAAACACTGTATGCCTTCTTAACAGCCCTGTCAACCTGGGTGGCAACTTTCAAGGATCTGTGTACATGGACACAAGATCTCTCTGCTCATCTACACTACCAAGAATCTTACCATTAGCCCAGTACTTTGCCTTCCGGTTACTCCTATCAAAATGCATCACCTCACACTTGTCCGAAATTAAACTCCATTTGCCACCTCTCAGCCCAGCTCTGCAGCTCATCTATGTCTCTCTGCAACCTACAGCATCCTTCGTCACTATCCACAACTCCACCGACCTTAGTGTCGTCTGCAAATTTACTAACCCATCCTTCTACGCATTCATCCAGGTCATTTATAAAAATGACAAACAGCAGTGGACCCAACACTGACCCTTGCGGTACACCACTAGTAACTGGTCTACAGGATGAACATTTCCCATCAACTACCACCCTCTGCCTTCTTTTAGCAAGCCAATTTCCGATCCAAACTGCTATATCTCCCACAATTCCATTCCTCCGCATTTTGTACAATAGCCTACTGTGGGGAACCTTATCGAATGCCTTGCTGAAATCCATATGCACCACATCAACTGGTTTACTCTCATCTCCCTGTTTGGTCACCTTCTCAAAGAACGCAATAAGGTTTGTGAGGCACGACCTACCCTTCACAAAACCGTGCTGACTATCCCTAATCAATTTATTCTTTTCTAGATGATTATAAATCCTATCCCTTATAACCTTTTCCAACACTTTACCAACAACTGAGGGAAGGCTCACTGGTCTATAATTACCAGGGTTGTCTCTACTCCCCTTCTTGAACAGGGGAACCACATTTGCTATCCTCCAGTCGTCTGGCACTATTCCTGTAGACAATGACAAGTTAAAGATCAATGCCAAAGGCTCGGCAATCTCCTCCCTGGTTTCCCAAAGGATCCGAGGATAAATCCCATCCGGCCCAGGGGACTTATCTATCTTCACACTCTGAAGGACTTCTAATACCTCTTCCTTGTGAACCTCAATCCCACCTAGTCTAGTAGCCTGTATCTCAGTATTCTCCACAACATTGTCGCTTTCTAGAGTGAATACTGTTGAAAAATATTCATTTAGCGCTTCCCCTATCTCATCTGACTCCACACACAACTTCCCATTACTATCCTTGATTGGCCCTAATCTTACTTTCGTCATTCTTTTATTCCTTAAGTACCTATAGAAAGCCTTAGGGTTTACCCTGATCCTATCCGCCAACAACTTCTCATGTCTCCTCCTGGCTCTTCTGAGCTCTCTAAGGGATTCAGTAGCAGAGTTTATATAACATGACGTGTAATGAACATCGAACAGTTCATGACAGAAACAGGCCTTTCACCAACCATGATTCCAAATTAAACTAACCCCATCTGGCAGCACATGGAACACATCCTTCTATTCCCTGCCTGCTCATGTATCTATCGAATTGCCTCTTAAACAGAGCAATTGTACCTGCTTCTATCACTTCCTCTGGCAGCGTGTTTTGGACAACCACCATGCTCTGCATGAAAATTTGCCTCACACATCTCCTTTAAACCTTCCCTCTCTCACCTTAAACCTATTCCCTCTACTGTTTCCCACCCTGGGAAAGAGATTCCACCTATCCACCCTATCAATGCTTCTCTGAATTTTATATACTTCTCTCAGGTCACCCCTCAGCCTCTAACATTCCAGCAGAAATAATCAAGTTTGTCCAAACTGCCCTTGTAGCTACTATACTCCAATCCAGGCAATATCCTGTTAACCCTCTTTTCCACCCTCTCCAAAGCTTCCACATCCTTCCTATGATGTGAGGACCTGAACTGCATATAATATCCAAGTGTGGCCTAACTAAAATCTTATACAGCTGCAACATAACTTGCTAACACTCATATTCAATGCCATGACGGATGAAGGCAAGCATGCCGTATGCCCTCTATACCACCTTTTCAACTTGTGTTGCCACTTTCAGGGAGCTATCACATCACACTCTGTCCAGATCAGATTTCATCTGCCATTTCTCTGCAACTGATCTATTGTCCTGCTGCATCCTTTGACAATTATTCTTACGGTTCGGAACTCCAGCAACTGTTGTATCGCCTGCAAACTTACTGATCAGACCTACATTTTCATCAAAATCATTTACATATATGACAAACAACAGAGATCCCAGCACTGATCCCATGGAACACCATTGGTCACAGATGTTCAGTCAGAAAAACACCACTCCATTATTCATCTGACTTCTTTGGCCAAGCTTTATATACAATTTAGCAACTCACCATGGATCACGTGACTTAATCTTATAGACCAGTCTGCCATGAAGCATATCGATGAATAAACAAAGTTTATACAGCCTACAACCATAGACCTATCCTCAACAATCTTTGTCACTTCATCAAAGATCTCAAATTTGTGAAACAAGATCTCTTTCTTCTCCTCACAAAGCTGTGCTGACAATCTATATTAAGTCCATCATTTTCCAAGTATGAGTAAGTCCTGTCCCTAAAAATCTCTTCTGATAATTTCCCCAACTTTGATGTAAGGCACTGGTGCAAAATAACCTCCTGAATTATCCCTGTTGCCCTTCTTAAGCAAAGAAAGTACATTGACACTTCTCCAGTCTTCTGGGACCTCGCCTGTGGTTAGACAGGATATGAAGATCTTTGTCAAAACCCCAGCAATCTCACCCTTGCAACATATCCCATCAGGCCCTAGGGACTTATCTACTGTCATGTTTTTCAAGACACCCAAGACCTCCTCCTTCTTGATATCAACATGCTCTAGAATATCAAAATACCTCTCTTCTAATTTGACCAAAATGCCCTTTCCCTTGGTGAATATCAATGCAAAGTAATCATTGAGGATCCCACCCACTTTCTCTGGTTCCACACGAGTTCCCTCCTTTGTCATTGAGTGGACCTAACCTTTCTCCAGTTATCCTCTTGTTCCTAACATACGAACAAAGGGCCTTAAGATTCTCCTTAATCCTACTTGCCAAGGACATTTCATGTCCTCTATCTAAACCTAATTCCTGGTTTAAGTTCTTTCCTGCGATCTTTATATTTTTCAAGGGCTTTGTCTGATTTCAGTTTCTGAAACCTTGCATACATTTCCTTTTGCTTTTTGGCTAAACTTTCAATGTCTCTTGTCATCCAGGGTTCCCAAAGCTTGCCATTCCTATTTTTCATCCTCACAGTAAAGTATTGGCCCTGAACTATGATCAACTGACATTTAAAAACACTCCCACAGATCAGATGTAGATTTACCCTCCAACAGCCACTCCCTATCTACTTTCTCCAGTTACTTCCAACACTATTGTAATTAATTTTCTCCTAATTTAGTATTTTCTGCTGAGAACCAGTCCTAACCTTATCTACAACTAGCTTAAAACTTAAGAGTTTCCAAAATGCTCCCCTACTCCAACTTTAATTACCTGGTCAAGTTCATTCCTGTACGAGGTCTAGTATGGCTCCTTCCCTAGTTGGAATATCTGCATTTTGTTTCAAGAAGAACTCTTGGATGCACCTTACAAATTCTGCCCCATCCAAACACCCTGACACTAAGTCAATGCAGTGGAAGTTAAAAGCACTGACTACCACAGCCCTGTTGTTTTCTTTACATCTTTGCATGATTTGCTTACACCTCTGTTACCCTAACTCCTTGATGGCTGTTGGGAGGTGTATAGTAAAACTCCATCATTGAGATTACACCTTTCTTATTCCTAAATTCTACCCATGATCTCACTGAATGAGCCCTCCAAGATGTCCACTCTCAGTACAGCTCTGATAGTCTCCTTAATTAGACAGGATAGTTTAGAATGAACTGCAGGTGGTGAACAACAGGGGTTTTGAAGAGCGGACATAAACAGGAGGATGTGAAGAACAAGGAGTGAACAGCACAGGGTGAATGGCAGAATGTGAAGAGCAAGAGGCTAATAGCAGGATGTGAACAGCAGGGGGCATATGGCAGAGCGTGCCTAGTAGGATGTGATTAAGAGGGGGAGAATGGCAGTGCATGAATTGCTCAGGAACGCGATCAGCAGGGCATGAATAGCAGGGAGTGGTTTGCTGGCCATGAGTTGCAGGGATTGATGAGTATGGTGTGATTAACAACCCACAAAAAACAGGGAGTAAATAGCATGGTGTGTATAGCAGACTGTGTTAAGGAGCCCTGAACAGCAGGGTGGGTATAGCAGGGAGGGATTGGCAGATTGTGAATAGAAGGGGGAGAACAGCAGGATGCAAAATAGCAAGGAGTGTACTGCTGTGAATGAATCACCTCACACCCTTCCACATTAAACTCCATTTGCCACCTCTCAGCCCAGCTCTGGGTCTAGGCCGGAAACGTCAGCTTTCCTGCTCCTAAGATGCTGCTTGGCCTGCTGTGTTCATCCAGCACCTTGTTATCTTAGCCAGGGGTGTATAGCAGGATGTGAATAGAAGAAAGTCAATAGCAAGGCATGATTTGAAAAGGATGATTAGAAGGGAGTAGAAAGCAGATAGGGGATAGCAGGGAGTGAGTGGCATGGTGTGAACAGCAACGCACAATACACAGGACATGAATAGCAGTGAGTGAATAGCATGGAATAACAAACAGGGAGTGAACAGCAAATCAGTAGGGAGCAAATGGCAGACTGTGGGTAATGAAGAGTACTTGACAGTATGTGCATACCAGGATGATTAAAAGTGAGCGGATAGCAGAGAGTGAACAGCAGTGAGAATAGCAGGTGGATTCAGAGGGTATGTACAGTAGGTAAAAGGAGACTATGTACTCAGCAAGAAGTGAAATCAGAGCACAAAATGGAAAACATGAATAGCAAAGAGCGAACAGCAAACAGTGAATAGCAGGATCATTGGAAGAGAACAAGTAGCACTGTACAGAAAGCAGGGTGTGAACAGAATTAGTTAAGTGTGAAGAGCAGGTTGAAAGTTGGAGTGAGTAGCAGGGTGTGTTTAATATTGTTAACGAAGTAAGCATGAGAGCAAGAGGTGATATCAGATGCTACTCAGAGAGTAGTAAGGGAATGGAACGCTTTGCCTGCAACGGTAGTAGATTCGCCAACTTTAGGTACATTTAAGTCGTCATTGGATAAGCATATGGACATACATGGAATAGTGTAGGTCAGATGGGCTTGAGATTGGTATGACAGGTCGGCACAACATCGAGGGCCGAAGGGCCTGCACTGTGCTGTAATGTTCTATGTTCTATGTTCTAGAACAAGCAGCAGGACATAAACATCTGAATGAATAACAGGATGAGAGTGAATGGTGGGGTGCAACTGTCGGGGTATGAAGAGCAGGGTATAAACAGCTAAGTGAATAGCAATATGTGGATTACAGGTGAGAATACGAGGATGTGAATAATTAGGGTGATTAGCTAACTGTGACTATCAGGGTTTTATCAGCAGGGTGTATATAGTGGGGTAAAGGGGTGGGTGTGCAGAGCAAGGTGTGATACCAGGAAGAAATAGCATGACACAAACTGCAGATAGTGAACAAAAGAAGTGAATAGCAGGGTGTCAACAGCAGGGGGAGAATAGCAGTTTGTGAACAGCAAGGAGGTTAGCAAGCTGTGAATATCAATGTGTGAACAGCAAGGTTTGAATCGGAAGGTGTGAATGGCAGTTTGATTAGAAGGGTGTGAACAGTGGTGTAAATAACAGTGATTAACAGCAACAACTGAATATCAGGATGAATGGCAAGGCTGAATATCAGTGTGTGAATGGCAGGGTGATCAGCAGGACGTGAACAATGCTGTGAAGAACTGAGCGAATATCAAGGTTTGAAAAGCAGGGCGAAAGTTGCTATGTTTAAAGGAGCGAGTGAGTAACAAGGTGCGAATAGCTGGATGTGAATAGCAAGCAGAACAAGAAGTGAATTGCATATTGTGAGCAAAAAGGTGTAAGTAATGTTTTTGAGAAGATTTGTAGCTCAGGCTGCGGATGAGGTTGTAGACTTGTTCACTGAGCCGGTGTGTTTGATTTCAGACGTTTCATCACCATGCGAGGTAACATCGTCAGCGTCCATCCGGTGAAGCGTTGATGTTCTGATCTGCTTGTTATTTATATGCCTCATCTTGCTGGGGTGGTTGAAATCACTCCTGGTTCTGTTTTTCAGTGGTTTGTATGTTTGGGTCCAGTTCAGTGCGTTTGTTGATGGAGATCCGTTTGGAATGCCAGGCCTCCAGGAATTCCCTGGCATTTCTCTGTTTGGCCTGTGCTATTATAAATGTGTTGTCCCAGTTGAATTTATGTCTTTCTTTGTCCCTGAGACCTGAGAGAATTGGTTGTGTCTCTTGGTTGCCAGTTAGTATCCATGTATCCTTATTGTCAGTTTTCTTCCAGTTTGGCCTATATAAATAATGTTTCTTACAATTCTTGCGTGGTATTTTGTAGGTTAGTTTTAGTGGGTGTGGGTATGGGATCCTTTACGTTCGTCAGTAGCTGTCGCAGGGTGATTGTTGGTTTGTGGGTTAACCTAATACCAAGCAGTTGAGTGGTCTTGTGATCATCTTGGATAAGTCTCTGATGTATGGTAAGGTGGCTAGTGTGTCTGGCTGAGTTGTGGTCGACCAGGAATTCCTAGAGACCCGGCATTCCAAATGGAACTCCATCAACAAACACGCCGAACTGGACCCGTTCTACAAACTACTAAAAAAAACAGAACCGGAAGTGATGCCAACCACCCCAGCAAACCAAGACATATAAATAACAAGCAGGACAGAACCAGAGTTGCACTGACAATGTTCCCTAGCAGGGTGACGAGTCCTCTGCAATAAAACACGCTGGCTCGGCAAGCAAGTCCAGAACCTTAGAGTGTGAATAGTGAAATGTAAATAATAAGGTGATTAGCTACTGTATTGTAGGGTGAAGGGGTGGGAATGAAGAGCAGGAGGTGATACTAGTAACAAATAGCAGGGGACAAATAGCAAAGAGTGAACAGCAATAAGTGAAGAACAAGCTGTGACGAGGAGGGGGAGACTAGCAGCTTGTGAATAGCAGGGAGGTTAGTTAAATGTGAATATCAGTGTATAGATTCAGTGTACAAGGTTTGAATCAGAAGGTATGAATAACAGTGTGATTAAAAGGGTGAGAACAGTGGTGTTAATAGTAGAAATGAAATAGCATCGACTAAATATCAGGTGAACAGCAAGGTGTTTATCAATATATGAATAACAGGGTTATTAGCAGGATGTGAATGATGTTGTAAATGAAGCAGGCATGAAGAACAGGGTAAACATCATGTATGAAAAGTAGGGTAAAAAATAGTAGGTCAGGAGTAGCAAGGTTCAAAAGAGCAAGGGAATAACAATGGTGTAAATAACAGCCTGTAAACAATTGGGTAAATAGCATGGATTTAATAGCATTGATAATAATACAATGTGTTTATGTGGGTGTGAATAGCAGTCGGGAATAGCAGGGTTGAATGACAGAGAGTGAATGGCAGGATATAAATTGGAGGAAGAAAATTGTGAGGTGTGACTAGCAGGAATTAGAGATCATGGCTTGAATTACAGGGAAGGTAGTCATCGTGAACAGCTTTATACGACGAATAGCTATATATGACTGAGATAGCAGGAACTGCAGATGCTGGAGAATCGGAGATGACAAAGTGTAGAGCTGGATGAGCACAGCAGGCCAAGCAGTATCAGAGGAGCAGGAAAGCTAGTGTTTCGGGCCTAGACCCTTCTTCAGAAATTTCTGATGAAGGGTCTAGGCCTGAAACGTCAGCTTTCCTGCTCCTTTGACGCTGCTTGGCCTGCTGTGTTCATCCAGCTCTACACCTTGTTATCTCAGCTATATATGACTATCAGGTTGTGAATAACAACAGGAAGCAAACAGTGATAATGGGAACTGCAGATGCTGGAGAATCCAAGATAATAAAATGTGAGGCTGGATGAACACAGCAGGCCCAGCAGCCTCTCAGGAGGACAAAAGCTGACGTTTCGGGCCTAGGCCCTTCTGAGTCTAGGCCTGAAACGTCAGCTTTTGTGCTCCTGGGCCTGCTGTGTTCATCCAGCCTCACATTTTATTATCTAGGAAGCAAACAGTGGTGTGATTTGGAGGATGTGAATACTGGATATCCATGGATTGTGAATATAACACTGAATAGTAGTGTTTGACAAACAAGGTGAGTAGCAGGGTGCGAATAACAAGATCCGAGCAGGGTATGAAAGGCAAGCTACAAATATCAGGGCTTGAATATCAGTATTCAATAACAGGGAGTAAATCAGGGAGTGAATTAGTAGGTTGAATAGGAGAGCATGAATGGCAGGGAGTGAAAGCAGGATGACTTGCAGACTATGAATAACGAAAGAGTAGCAGGGTGTGAGGAGCAGGATGCCAAAAGCAAAGGATATACAGCAGCAAGATTAGCCGGGTGTGAATAGTAGGTTGTAACAGCAGAACATGATTAGCAGACAGTGGTTATCAGTGTATAATTACCAGCGTGAATAGCAGGGGATGAATGGCTGGGTGTGAATAGGAGGGGTTGAATAGTATTGTTATTGTTAAGGTATGTGCAGTGAGGATACCAGGGCAGGAATAGCAGGGTTGAATAGCTATGTTTCAATTACACTTGATCAGCACAGTGTAACCAGCAAGGAGTGAATACGAGACAGTGATTAGCAGAGTATGAATAGCAGGGTACGAATAGTTGCCATTCAGCAAAGTGTGAAAGGCAGTGTGTGAATAACAGGGTGGTCAACAGGGAGTGAACAGCAGGCTGTGGTCAATACAGAGTGAATCACAGGGAGTGAATCAATGTGGTTTGTGCATACAACGTAAACATTCAAACTACGAACATGGATTGTGCTTTAGGCGTCTTTACACCAAACAAATATTTTTTATCCTTGGGCACAAGAGGTTCAGGATCCCACTACAAGTTGAGAACAAAGAATGTCTAGAATTTCTCAAAAGTGACTCAGTCCATAGCACAGAGATAAGAAGATGTCGGGCTAGATGAACACAGCAGGCCAAGCAGCATCAGAGGAGCAGGAAGGCTGACGTTTCGGGCCTAGGTCCTTCTTCAGAAATGGCTATGAATAAGGAAAGAATAGCAGGGTGTGAGGAGCAGGATACCAAAATCAAAGGGTATACAGCAGCAAGATTAGCTGGGTGTCAATAGTAGGTTGTAATAGTGGAACATGATTAGCAGACAGTGGATATCAGTGTGTAATTAACAGCGTGAATAGCTAAGTGTGAATAGCAGGGAATGAATGGCTGGGTGTGAATAGGAGGGCATTTCTGAAGAAGGATCTGGGCCCAAAACGTCAGCCTTCCTGCTCCTCTGATGCTGCTTGGCCTGCTGTGTTCATTCTGCTCTATACCTCGTTATCTCAGATTCTCCAGCATCTGCAGTTCCTACACTTTCAGTCCATAGAACACTTGCTTCTGAATCCAAAGATTGTGGGTTCAGTCCAAAAATCAAAGCTGTCAATTCCATTGCAATACTGGAGGACTATTACACTGTTAGAACATAGAACACTACAGTGCAGTACAGGCCCTTGCCCTCAGTGTTGCGCCGACCTGTGAAACCAAACCGAAGCCCATCTAACCTACATTATCCCATTATTATCCATATATTTATCCAATGACCATTTAAATGCCCTTAAATTTGGCAAGTCTATTACTGCTGCATGCCCTTACTACTCTCTGAGTAAAGAATCTACCTCTGACATCTTTCCTATATCTATCACCCCTCAATTTATACCTAGGTCTCCTCGTGCTAGCCATCTCCATCCGTGGAAAAAGGCTCTCACTGTCCACTCTATCTAATCCTCTGATCATCTTGTATGTCTCTATTAGGTCACCTATCAACCTTTTCCTTTCGAGCGAAAACAGCCTCAAGTCCCTCAGCCTTTCCTCATAAGACCTTCCCTCCATACCAGGCAACATCCTGGTAAATACCCTCTGCACCCTTTCCAATGTTTCCACATCCTTCCAAAAATGCGGCGATCAGAACTGCACGCAATACTCCAAGTGCGGCCGCACCAGAGTTTTGTACAGCTGCAATAGGAATCTCATGGCTCCAAAACTCAATCCCTCTGCCAATAAAACCTAACAAACAGTACGCCTTCTTAACAACCCAATCAACCTGGGTGGCAACTTTCAGAGTCTGTGCACATGGACACCGAGATCTCTCTGCTCATCCACACTACCAAGAATCTTACCATTAGCCCAGTACTCTGTATTCCTGTTACTCCTTCCAAAGTGAATCACCTCACACTTTTCAGCATTAACCTCCATTTGCCACCTCTCTGCCCATTTCTGCAGCTTATCTACGTCCCTTGGAACCTGCAACATCCTTCCGCACTATCCACAACTCCACCAACTTTACTGTCATCTGCAAATTTGCTAACCCATCCTTCTATGCCCTCATTCAGGTCATTTATAAAAATGACAAACAGCAGTGGCCCCAAAACAGATCCTTGCGGTACACCACTAGTAATTGAACTCCACGATGAACATTTCCCAACAACCACCACCCTCTGTCTTCTTACAGCTAGCCAATTTTTGATCCAAACTGCTAAATCACCCTCAATCCCATGACTCCGTATTTTATGCAATAGCCTACTGTGAGGAACCTTATCAAATGCTTTACTAAAATCCATATACACCACATCAACCACTTTACCCTCATCCACCTGGTTGATCACCTTCTCAAATAACTCAATAAGGTTTGTGAGGCACAACCTACCCTTCACAAAACCGTGTTGATTATCCCTAATTAAATCCCTTTCTAGATGATTATAAATCCTATTTCTTGTAATCCTTTTCAACACTTTACCCACAATCGAAGTAAGGCTCACTGATCTGTAAATACCATCATTGTCCCTCTTCCCCTTCTTGAACAAGGGGACAACATTTGCTATCCTTCAGTCTTTTGGCGCTATCCTTCAGCTTTTTGGCACTATTCCTGTAGACAATGACAACATAAAGGTCAAAGTCAAAGGCTCTGTAATCTCCTCCCTAACTTCCCAGAGAATCCTAGGATACATCTCATCTGGCCCAGGGGACTTACCTATTTTCACACCTTCCAGAATTGCTGACACCTCCTTGTGAACCTCTTCCCATCTAGTCTGATAGCCTGTATCTCAGTATTCTCCTCGCCAACATTCTCTTTTTCCTGTGGGAATACTGACGAAAAATATTCTTTTAGCGCCTCTCCTATCTCTTCGGACTCCATTCACAACTTCCCACTACTGTCCTTGACTGGATGAGCTGTCTTTCAGAGGAACTATACAAAGTCCTTTTTTGTCCCTCAGGTGGGCACATACAATCCCATGGATCTATTTCAAAGAACAGCAGAGGGCTTTCTGCTGTCATTTACTGATCCTGATGAATCTTTTGAGCTCCACGCTACACATGCAGATAGACGTTCATGCTGCAATGAACATACAGCAGGACTGTGCCTCAGTGCTTAGCACTGTTGTCTCACAGTCCCAGAGGCCTGGGTTTGACTCCACCCTCAGGTAACTGTCTATTTGGAGTTTGCACATTCTCCCCTTGTCTGCATAGATTTCCTCCAGGTGCTCCAGTTTTCCAGCTGTGTGGATTAGGTGGATTGGTTACGCTAAATTGCCCCATACTGCGCAGGGGCATGTAAATTAGGTGGATTAGCTATGGGAAATGAAAGGGTAGGGAATGGGTCTGAGTGGGATGCTCTTCGGAAGTGTGGTACAGACCTGTTGGACTGAATGGCCTGTTTCCACACTGTAGGGATTCTATGATACAAAGATGGGTAATGGGGCAGGTAGAGTTGAGGAAGTGGGGAGGTTGCAGAAGGTAAGACTGGGAAACGGGCAAAGAAATAAGAATGGAATACAATGTGGGAAAGTGTGAGGTTAGACACTTTGGTAGAAAGAATAGGTGTGGACTGTTTTCTAAATGGGAAAGGCTTTGGAAATCTGAAGCACAAAGGGACTTATAAGTCCTTGTTCAGGGTTCTCTTAAGGTTGACATACTTGTTCAGTTGGCAGATATGAAGGCAAGTGCAACATCTGTATTAATTTTGAAACGACTAGAATACAAGAACAGGTATGTACTGCTGAGGCTGTACAAGTCTCTGGTCAGACTGCATTTGGAATATTGTGAGCTCCAAATCTAAGGAAGGATCTGCTGATCTTGGAAGGTGTCCAGAATAGGTTTACGTGAATGAGCTTGCAGATGAAGGGCTTGTTATGTGACAAGCAGTTGAGGACTCTGGGCTTGGAGTCCATGGAGTTTAGAAGGCTAAGGTGGCTCTCAATGAAACTTACAGAATACTGACAGGCCTGGATAGATTTCAAATAGAGAAGATATTTCGACTTGTTGAAGATTCTCGGTCCTGAGGGGACAACCTGAGTGAGGAAATGACCCTTTAGAACTGAGATAGGGAGGAATTTCTTCAGCCACAGGGTAATGAATCTGTGTAATTCATTGCCACAGCCTTCTGTGGCAGACCAAGTCATTGACTGTATTTAAGACAGAAATAGGCAACTTGATGAGGAGGAAGGGGATCAAGATTGCGGTGAAAAGCCCAGAGAATGGGGTTGAGAAATATATCCGCCACGATTGAATGTTAGAGCAGACTCAAAGCAAAGAATGGCCTGATTCTGCTTCTATGTTATATTATCTCATACAACACTAATGCTTAATCCCCACCACATTCAGAACAATACTGCACGGATGTTTAACATGCTTGATTACGCCATCCTCCGTGGAATCTATTCCTACATAGGAAAAATAAGATAAAGTGTGGAGCTGGATGAACACAGCAGGCCAAGCAGCATCTCAGGAGCACAAAAGCTGACGTTTCGGGCCCAGACTCTTCACCATAGGAAAAATAATTCTCATTTTGTTTTGTCTTGTAGTCATTTCTAGTTTAATATGTGCATGCTGAGATTCTATAATCATTGAACCTTTTCTCTGTTTGCAATGCCTATTTACTGACATGCATCCTGATTTGTACTGTGATAAAGGTAAGGGGAAGTGCCAGACAATGTGAGGTTTGGGTCAACCATCAGCTGTAGGGAGTTTACGGTCCACAATTTAAATGTTCTAGGATACTTCACAGACAACACTGATATTATTGGAATTTTTAAAACTAATCAAGCCATAGGAAGGTATGTAGCAATTTGTACTGTTGGATTTTGATTTGCATCACAAGATGGCATGATAGCATGCCTTTCAGGATCATGTGTTGAATAACATAAACTTGTACCTTTTTCATGGGCAACTGAAATTGCTGTATTTTTCTATCCCCTTAGTTAAACTGTCAATTGCAATTTACAACCGAGCCACTATACTGCAACAGACCTCTGTATTTTGAAAGGAAATTCGTCGAGTGGAGCAAAGGGAAACAAAAGGAGCTAAGAGCACGGGAGCAGCCTAGTATAGCAATGAGTGAAACCCTTGTAGAATGGTACATGCATCAAAATAGAATATAATGCAAAATAAAATGTAGAAATCAGCAAACAGGAGAGTGTTCAAAATACCAGAAAATAAAGATGTAATTCTGCCCCTCAAACTGTCTGATGAGGAACAATTCCAATAATTTCCTTCAAGTTCAAAATTTAATCGCTATTCACAATTTCCATTCCTATCCTGTATAAGCATTGCTACCTCCTTTGTCTCCATTTTCTAAAGGTTCAGTATTCAATGAAACCCTGCTCATTTTGATGCTTCACTTATCTGTCAATCTGTATTGTCACTTGTCCTCAAACGTTCAATTTTCTCACACATATTCAAGTTATCATTTCTTTCTGGGTTTGTGTCAGCTCCGTGTAAATGTCTGCAGCTGTCTCTAATCCCTGATATAATTAAATCTGGCACAAAATGCAATGGCAGCCAATGACTGCATAAAGCAGGAAATAAATTTCAGGGCTAGTGTAGAGAAAACCATCTTGACTCACTCTCTGTACAACCCAGCAAATCTTGACTGCTGTCACTTTCCGCAACCGGTGAATTAAAAGTTTTACTAGCAGGTTGTCGTAGTACTGAACATCACAACTGTTGACAGCAGCCACAATGGAAATCCACGTAACTTCTGGACTCCTGACATAGCCCTCTTGGATACACATATACATTTTCCTTATTTCAATAACATGTCAAAATTTGCAATGTAAAATACTAATTCAATAAATTTATGAATACATACATTTCATAGAATTGTAAACAGGCTTACAACAGAGAGGCCATTCAGCCCACTGTGTCTGTGTTGGCCCTCCATTATAGCAGACTCGGCCTTTACCCCTTTTCTTAACCTGTTCAGGTTAAAGGGGAGCTGAATCTGCCTCGACTGCACTCATAGCCAGTGCACAGAACCGAACTACTCATGGATCATATCATGGCATTACAAAGTATTTCCTGTTATTTCCTTTGCTTTCTCTGTCAGTTACCATAAATCAGAGACTTCTGATTTTATAGTGCCCAAAATTTGGTACAATTCATCAATTAATACCGAATCAGGATCTCACATGACCCTTTAAGTGCTTTCTCAAACTGTCCTTTAATGATTTGTGTATAGAGACCCCAGGTCCCTCCACAATGCCTCTCCTGTAGAGTTTTGCCCTTTCTGTTAAATTACCTCTCCTCAACCTTCCTCTAAACATTATCATTTCACTCTTTTCTGCAAGAAATTTCACCTGCTTTGTGTCTGTCCATTCCACCAGTCTGTCTATGTCCTTTACAAGTTTAATACAATCACTGCCACTGTTCACCAAACTTGAAAGTTTTGTGTTATCCACAGGTTTTTAAATTGTTCTCTAGACACTCAAGTCTATGTTTTAATGTATACCATGAAAAACAATGATTCTGGTACAGTACTGAACCAGAATGTAATCCTCCAGACTGAGAAGTAACTGTTCACTGCTACTGTCCATTTCCTGTCACTCAGCCAACTTAGTTTTAACGCTGCTACTGTTCCTTCTAGACAATGGGTTGAAATTTACTCGCTATCATTTAAACACTTTTGGAAGTCCATGTACACCACATCAATCGCATTGCCCTCATCAAAATTTGCAACCAAGAGAGTTGCGTATGATTGGCTTCCAGTGACTTGTGCTGGCTGTCCTTTCTGGATCCACACTTGTGCATGTGAGTTTTAAATTTTAGTCCGGATTATCATTTCTAAAAGGTTTCTTGCCATCAAGGTCTTGGTGACTGACCTCTAGTTGTGTGGTTTATTCTGACACCCTTTTTTTCCAACATTTGCAATTCAATTCAGAGAACTTTACAGCAGTGGAACAAATTATTCAGCCTCACTGCTCTCTTCTGGTGCTTAAGTCATTTCAGCCTCCTTCATCGCTCCTCGTCTTATTATTTAACTACACCCTTCCAATGTGTTTCACCTCAAATACTTATGTAGATTCTATTTAAATGCATCTAGTGCTACTCAGCTCACAGTCACTCCATATGATAATGATTTCCACAATCACAACTCTCTCTGAGTAAAGATGTTTCTCCTGAATTCTTTATTCACTTTATTTGTGACTAGCTTTAGGGTTTTGAGATCCCCAGAGAGGTGGCTGATCTAGAAGCAAGGAAGCAGCTTTAATCTAGGTATCCCACAACCAACTAAAACCAATTAACTCATCACACACCAGCTACTCATTCTAGGATCTTTCCTGGTCTTGTGTGACTCAGTGATAATGAAACTAGCTGTCAGGAATTGAGATGGCCAGGTAATTCCTTGGGATGTTAGAATGGCAAAACCTTGGGGTTCTCAGGGACCATGTTTGGGATTTGGCATTTAGCTGCCAGAAGATCAATGCAATCTTGAACTATATTTTTATTTTTTGGTCACTTTTAGGACAAGGACATTTATTCTCTTTGTATAATTGTCCTTTTATAATAAGAGTGTCTTCTAAAACAGCTACAGTAGACTTTGTGAAAGGACTTCCATTGTTCAGTTAGCTTTCATCTATTTGCATTGTGGTTTGACGCAGGTGCTCAGCCATATCTGAGGGTTATTAACAGACTAGATATTAATGCAAGACTGCAGTTAAATTTATTACCAGACCAGGGGAAATTTAGGGGGTGTGGAGGCTGAGTGGTGAGAGGTGTTTCCAAAATGGCAGTGTCTCTACATAGTAATAAGCTAGTTGGGCTTTTACTTATAGGGACATTGTTATTTTAAAAATAATTAAAATTCACAAATTGCCATGGTGGAATTTCAACTCACATTCTTTGAATTACATTCCAGGTTGATGAGATACTAATCCTGTAACATAACCACTATAGTACCAGACTCAGACACTTTAGTAAAAACCTACAATGGAAAAAGGATAAAAAAAATTTAAACATGTACGTATTACTAACCAGACCTAAGATTGGAACTGAGAGCTGCAAACCCTTGCACCAATCTTTTGTGTGGCATCGATGAGCTCAACTAGTCATCTGACCAATGCAGTATGTGTGGTACAGTAAGAAAAACTGTAAGATATGTGTTAATAGATCAGATGTCAATTTCAGGAGAAATTCCCCACACACAGACTGGCAAGAATGTAAAAACCACTGTCACTTGGATGTTTGAAGCAGAGAGCATTGATTCATTTCAGCAGTTGCTTGGTCTATGCATGAAAGAGAAGGGATTTGAGGAATACAGAGGCGCAATGATAGTGTTGAGTAAATTACAGCTAGCTGGAGAAAACAGGGGAAACCAGTGCATCTCTGTCACAAAAAATAAATTAGTGTTCAATACAAAATATCAGCTATTCCTTGTTATGTCAAAAGCTAGCTGAAATCACATTAGTCTAGTGACCAGCAGTTTGATTCAAAGTGCTTGGTCCCTGTATTCTAATTAGCAGTTCCCAACCTCAATCCACTCCATTGCCTTCCCAACCTTTAGTTTCGGAAATGAAATGAGCAGAGCAGACACCGGAGGAAGAGACAAAGTCAAATAGCACGAACAACACCAGGGCAGATGTCAGCAGAGGCACCTGAGGGCTTGAGCATCCCTGGCCCATCAGTAAGAAAGCCAGGAGACATTTACTAACTACACAAGTATGGCCACAAATGGCACAGTTTCACTCATGAGCTGTTGTAGGTAATATAGCACTTTGACCCAGCTCTGCCATTCAATACCGTCATGGCTGACATTATGTTTACTGTTTTAATCCTCACACAGTCTCGCTTTAACTTCTCTCAGTCTCCCCCCAATTCCGTGTGCCATATTCTCCAATTCTTCACTCAATTTCCCTCCATTTTTTTCACCTATTCTCATCAGTTCCTCTCAGTCTCTCTCCAATTCCCCAAGCACCTCTCACCAATTCTCAACTAATCAAGTTCCTTATTCACTCTCTTTCCTATTCCTCATTACTTCTTTCCAAATCTTCATCTCCCAATTTTTCTCAATCCTCAATTCTTCATTCACTGTCCCTCCAGCTTCTCTCTCCCTCCAGATCCTCTCTCTCCAATTCCTCATTTTCTCTCCCCAAATCCTCTTTCAGTGTTTCTCTAATTCCCCATTCACACTCTCTCCAATTCCCCCCCTCTGCAATTCTTTATTCACTCTCTCACTCCAATTCTTTTTAAACTCTAATTCGTCGTTCCTTCTCCAATTCTTTATTCACCTTCTCTCTTCAACGCTTTGCTCACTCTCTCTCCTAATCCTCTGAGTGATGTGTTGCCAATGGAACTCGAGTGACTGACAGGGACCCACGCTAACCCAGTGATTTAAATGATGTTGAGAACTGCAGAATGAGCGCCAAAGCTCCTCACCACAAACGGAGATGTGGATACCACCGGCGAGAGAACCGTCCAGCTTTCTGTTACCCACGAGTTACACTCAAATCATGACAAATTCCTCGCTCAGAGGAAACACACAATTAATCAGGGCACACTATAGGGATACCAAAAGAAGACAACTTTGTAGCTGTGATATACACTCAAGAAGCTGTTTTTGAGAAGAGGAGACGAAGTGTTTTCTCCGAAAAATGCGAGCCATGCCCTAAGTGGCAGCAATTGGGGTCGCCTCCATCATTCTCATGCATGATGCTAACGCTCAAACTCCACCGTCAGCACGGAGCAAAATACAGAAAGTTTCACTCCGCAAATAAACAACAGCCCCCACCCCCACCCCCTCCCCGGTTGGGACTGTACCTTCCAGGGCAGAAACAGCACGCAATATCCACAATATCCAGCAGATGCCCATGGTGGGAGCTGTGAGCAGAGAGGTGCAAGCGCCCGAGCTGCGTGAACCATCCCGGAGACAGAGGCTGCAGCCAGAGCGAGCCATGTCCCAGTGCTGAGGGGAGGGATGAGAGAACACGGGGTCCACAGTCAATACAACTTCAACTTTCCACTAAATGCCACAGCCACCCGAGAAGAACAACCATGACTTGTGACTTATACTGTAGATTTATGTGTTTAAACAGACAGCCAAAAGGCTACAGTTGAAGATTTTATTGCAACATTGTGGTACACTCCCCCCTTCGACAGAGTAGTCCTGACCGGAGCTGTCAATCAGCCGGCTCTGTGAGCCGGGAGCCCGGAGTCCCTCCTGGTCATGAAGGGGGTTGGGGTTGGAGTGAGGATTATTCTCACCAGCCTCTCGGATCCTGTGACTGAGTGGATCGGTCCGGCATTTAAAGAGTTAAGGGAGATTGCAGTCCCAAACTCGGAAAATGTGGGAAATCGCTTTAGTTTCGGCTTCAGCTTCTAATCAAAATAATAATCATTTCAAACCCATCTCACTGATGAAACTGTCAAGAGTGCAAGGCACGCAGGAGACCTTCCCGAATCCTAACCCCCAAACTACTCACTATCTCCCAAACCAAAATGCCACTTCTACCCAGAAACACCCTCCCCAAATCCCTACATCCCCAAATATCCCTCCCCAATGCCCCTCCTTCTCTCCCCCTTCAACACTCCTACCCGTCTCTTCAAATACTCGATCCATTCTCCCCAAACAGCCATCCCATTCCCATTTCTCCTTCCTGTCTACCACTGCCCAAGTACTGTCCTTTTGCCCCTTTCCTCTCCTTTCTCCATTGTCAGCATCTGCCCCCTTTCCCCTTATTCTTGCCGCTTCGTCTTCCCACTCTGCACAGCTTCCTCTATCCCTACGCCTCTCCATCTCCCTTTCTCACAACCCGCTTTATCACTTCCTCACTCCTTCCCGTCATCTCCCTTATTCTTCGTTTCTTCTTCTCGCTATTTCTCTACATTTCCTCCCTATCCTCTTTCCCCACCGTCTGCCTCTCCCTTTCCCAGTTTTTGGTTGTCGGATGCAGTGGTGTTTGGCTGGGTCCACACATGGTGGACAAGTATCGAAGGGACATGGATCGAAATTGACGACGTTAATAAGATCGATGCTGACAGCTTTGTGGAGGATTCCTGCGAGGCGAGCTGTAGGAAGGGGACAAAGAGCATCCGAACCTGCGGGCTGGGGAGTGGGGAGAGGGGAGAGTGGAGTTGGGCCGGGGGGTGGCTTGTAGACAACACCACCTGGCGGTGAAAGTCTGCAGCAAGTGCCGGGTGCCCAGAGGGGAGAGACCCGTCTCTGCAGGTTATCTAGCCCCGCGTCTGTCTCAACCCCACCTTTCCTGGCAGCTTTCAGAGAGCAGGAGGGAGCTTTCAGAGCTGCATCATTTTTAATTCAAAATTACTATTAACATCACAGCGAAGAAAAACACTCCTTTAAATTCAAATTTGGGCAAACAATCCAGTGTTATCTCTCTCTCACTCTCTTACACACATACACAGTCAACACCATACACACAGATAGGAATGGGCCAACAAGGTCCCACTCTCCCGGCTGGGCGATGTGACAAATTGATTATACAATGCACTACATGAACATCGACTATCCCGAGAAAGATTTCTGACGTTTGCTGTGAGGTTTGTTCAAAGTGCTACAGCGCAGCACCCTGCTCAAGACACCATTGTGCTTTAAGATGTCGGCAATCTTTAAGAAGGAAAGGGATGTTCCATCCAAATCCTTCCATTAGCAAAAAGATCACTGATAGCATTGTATGAAATGCAGAGCATACATGCTAACGCTCATTTTCTAGTTGTAAGTCATCCAAAAGGACAACGCTTAAAGATCCCACTCAGACAAATGGTGTAAATGGTTAAATTGGAGCCACTTCTCCAGACTGACTTCCCTTTTCTTCGGTTATGCAGCTGTCCGGAAGCTTTTGTTTAGAGAGTGAGTTAACTAATATTCTTAGAGACAGGTATATTACGGTGCTGCCTCACCCATCACTTAGGACAGCAATTAAAACTGATCTTTAAATCACAACAGCCAGAAATGAGCCAAAACCAACATGAAAATGACAGCCAAATATTCGCTAGTTTATCCAAGAGAAAGGACATTATGTGCAATCAAACCTTGATAAATAATTTGAGGAACCCAGAAGAGGTGAGATTTATATAACTATGCATTTTAAAGTGTTCGTTAAGTTTATAACAATAAATGTGTGAAAATTAGATCTTTAAAAAGTTTTAAAGTAAAAATTCTGTGACAAGACTGTAAGGTTTCTGACTAGCAGGGAGCCTGAATTTCCATCCTGTGCCCATCCACAAATATCTACCTCCTGTCGGGATCTTGAAGGTGAAACTGGACCATTGAGACAATCCCATAATAAAGAATGGTGATGTTGTTACAGATACAACAACACCATCATGCAAAGATTAAGTGTTTATTGGAATCTTGTGTAGTTGATTGTTTTACATTAGAGTACAACGGTCCGAATTGAACTCATAACTTAATGGACCTTGAGGTAAATTTCAGGGATCACGGCTGGGGCCACAACTCTTTATAGTTTATACAAATTATTTGGATGGAAGAACTGTAGGGGTTTGTAAATTTCCTGAGATAACAGAGATAAATATAGAAGTAAGTTTTGAAGAGTAGAATGCAGGGAAGCTACAAAGGGATATACATACGTTAGGTGAATGGGCAAAAATTTGGCAATGGTGGTTTAATGTGGGAGAATGCAAGATTGTTTATTTTGGTAGGATGAATAAGTAAAGAAGAATATGTCTAAATGGTAAGATTGCAGAGGCCTAAGGACAGAGGGATCTGGGTGTCCTTGTGCATGAGTCACAGAAGAATAGCATGCAGGTAGAGCAAGTAATCAGGAAAGCTAATGGAATGTATATGGTTATTGCAAGGGGAATTGAATACAAAAGTAGGACAGCTATGCTTCAATTATACAGGATGCTGGAGAGACTTCATCTGGACTACTGCATACAGTATTGGTCACCTTACGAAGGGAAGGAGGTAATCATTAATTCAAATAAGGTTTATCAAACTAATATTTGGAAGGAGCTTCGCCAGGATGTTGCCAGGGATGGAGTATTTCAGCCTTGAAGAGAAACTGCATGAGCTCAGGTTGTTTTCCTTAGAGCAAAGGAAGTTGAGGGGCTACCTGATAGAGGTGTATAAGATTATGAGAGGCGAAACTGGATTGGATAGAAAGCAGCTGTTCCCTTAGTTGAAAGGAGCATAGTTTTAAAGTAAAGGCAGGAAGTTTAGAGGGAATTTGAGGAAAATATTTTTCACCCAATCATCGAAGGAACCGGGGGGACACTGCCCGGGAATGTAGTTGAGGTGAGAAACCTCACACCCCTTAAAAGGTACTCAGATGACCACTTGAAATATGATAACATTCAAGGCTATGGGCAAAGTGCTGGAAAGTGGGACCAGTGCAGACTTAAAGTAGTTTTGTTGGTGCAGGCTCAATGAGCCAAAATATCTCTTCTGTGCTTTATGATTCTATGATCTAAGATAAAGGGATTTGTTTAGCACACGATCACAAAATTATGTGCAGAGTGATGCGACCAGCTTGGGTTCAATTCATGTATTAGCTGAGGTTACCATGAAGGATTCTCCTTCTCAAACTCTTCCATCACTTGAGGATAAACCTTAAACAGTTGCCTGTCTGGGTGTACAGGTACACAGGTCACTGAAAGTGGCAATGCAGGCGGAGCAGGTAGTCAACAAGGCAAAAGGCATGCTTGCCTTCATCGGCCGGGGCATCAAGTTTAAAAATTGGCAGGTAATGTTGCAGCTTTATAAAACCTTAGTGAGGCTGCATTTGGAATATTGTGTTCAATTCTGGTTGACACATTCCCAGAAGGATGTGGTGGCTTTGGAGAGGGTACAGAAAAGATTTACCAGGATCTTACCTGGTGTGGAGGGCATTAGCTATGGGGAGAAGTTGGAGAAACTTGTGTTGTTCTCACTGGAATGATGGAGGATCAAGGGCGACCTTATGGAAGTCTACAAAATTGTGAAGAGTCTGGACAGAATGGGCAATCAGAAGCTTTTTCCCAGGGTGGAAGAGTCAGTTACTGGGGGGTGGGGGGAGGGTAGGTTTCAGGGCAAGGGGCAAGGTTTATAGGTGATGTATGAGGCAAAGTTTTTACACAGAGGGTGGTGAGTGCCTGGAACTTGCTGCCAGGGGAGGTAGTGGAAGCAGGTACTAGTGTGGCCTTTAAAAGGCATCTTGACAAATACATGAATAGGATGGGAATAGAGGGATACCATCTCTGGAAGGGTAGGGGGTTTTAGTTGTGATGGGCAGCATGTCAGTGCTGGCTTGGAGGGCCAAATGGCCTGTTCCTGTGCTATAATTTTCTTTGTTCCTTATTCTCTGTTCTCTCTAATGAGTGAGCAGTCTATAAACAAAGAACAACAAACTTCTGAAGAAGAGTCCCGACCCAAAATGTCAGTGTTCATGCGCCTCTGATGCTGCCTGGCCCACTGTGTTCCTCGAGCTTCACACTGTGTTATCTCTGACTCTAGTATTGGCAGTTCTTACCATCTCACAACAAACAACAGTATAGCATAGGAACAAGCCCTTTGGCCCACTAAGAATGTGTCAATATGTGATGTCTTTCAAAACAAAGAACCTTTTGCCTATTTGCTGTCCACACCCCTGTATTCCCAACCTATTTATATATTTATCAAGATGATTCTTTAACATTGCTGTTATTACTGCCTCCACCACCTCAGGCACTTATGACCCTCTGTGTGCGAAAGCTTGCTTTTCACATTTCCTTTAACTATACCCACTTTTAACTTAAACCTATGTCCTATATTAATTTATATTTACACCCTGTGCAAAAGACTCTGAATATCCATTCTATCCATGTCTCTAACAATTTTGTAAACTTCGATCAGATTGCCCCTCAATGCTCAATGATCAAGTAGAAACAAATCATTTTGTCCTATCTTGCCTCATTGCTAATACCGTCCAAACCAGACAACATCCTGGTGAATTGTTTCTATACCCTCAACAAAGCCTCCATACCTTTTTGGAAGTGTGGCCTATGTAAAGTTCTATACAGTTGGCATTGTCTGCTAGGACTATGGCAATTTTACCTTTAAGAATCTGAGAGGTTTTAAAGGTAAATTTGGAGAGGATGGAGTATTATATGGAAGAATCTTGATCTAGATGGTACAGTTGATAAAAAGGTCTCATTCAAAACAAAGGAAAACCGTTTCTTACAGAAGGTCATGAAGTTTTGGAACTCTTTTTCTGAAAAGCGGATGGAAGCAGAGTCCTTGAATATTTTTAAGGCAGAGCTAGATAGACACACTTATAAACAGACATATTGAACATTCAGAAATCTACAACACTCACAGATGCACTCACTGACACATCGACCACTCACATACACACTGATATAGTTACACACACACTGATATACACACACAGATACATTGGCACAGTCATAGGCTCACAGATTTTCAGCAAGTGTATTATTATGTCACCGGGTCAGTGATTGTTTTAGTGTGTCTGACTGCATTGGTGAATTTTTCAGAGTATCTGCAAGCATATCAATTGATTACCGAGAATGTGAGTGTGTCAAGGAGTGTGCTGATGTATCTGTGAATTTTTCAGTGTATCTGTGAGTTTATCAGTCTGTTTGTGAGTGCATCACTGCATATGCCACCATGTCAGTGTTACAGCATATCTGCAAATGTGGCATTGTGCCTACGAGTATTTCAGCAATGCACTGAACCTCATGGACTTACTGGCATGCTTGTAGATATACTGAAACATTCAGATGCACAGACAAACTCAGAAATTGAAACACTCACAGACATGCTGACACACTTACACACACACACTGAAACACTAACAGGTGGACTCTCATCTGACAGCCACACAACATACTGACACACTCACAAATATACTGAAACATTCACAGATACACTGACATACTCACAGACACAGTAACACATTTACAGGCACACTGACACATTTACAGGCACACTGACACAATCAAATTCGCACCAACACTTTCACAGGAATACTGACACATTCACCGACATACTGACACATCTTGGACATAGACACACCAACCCACTGATGCACTGATACATTCACAAGCACACTGACATATTCAAAATCATCACAGACACTATGACATATCATAGACACACTGACACATTCACAGACATACTGACTCACTCATAAACACACATTAATGGCATGTACATACATAAGCTGATATAGCCACAGATATGTCAACAACTAAGAGAGGCACTGAGACCTCACTGATCTACCAACATGCTCATAGACCCACTGACATCGACATACTTACAGATAAACTGACACACAATGATACACTCATTGGTGAAATCATTGGCTGTTGGGGTTGGGTGAAGCATGTGCAAGTTTATGCCTCAAATATTTTGTCATATGCACCAGCTATGGTTCCAACTTTTTTTCAAAAAGATATTCAATAACTGAAAGGAAGCTAATACTTCAGCTTTCTGGGAATGGACGGTGACTTCAATTTGATAGGAAAAGAGAAGGTGGTTGACACCTGAAGAATGACAGCCACAGAATAATCTTTGCCGTACAATTCAGTGCTGAGAGGTTCTGGTTCCAGGTGTCAAGCTACGACTGAGTCACAAGAGCTGTGCTCTCACTCTTAATAATCTCTCACTTTCTCAGTTCCCAAACACCAAACTCTCAGCCCCAAACCCTGTCACTCAGCCTTCAAACCTTAAACCTTAGCCCCCAAACGGTAATCCTCAGCCCTCAAACCTTAAACTTTAGCCCCCAAACCTTAAAGTTCAGGCCCCCAAATCCTAAACCTCATGCCCCAAACCCCGTTCTCTTAGTGAGGGGTTGCAAACACTTTCAAGCCTTTCTGAAATGGGGTTACAGTGGAAAAAGATTGGGAAATACCATTCCAATGTTTTCACATCTAAACTGTATCATAGATTTATACATCACAGAAATAACCCGTGGGTCCAACTTGTCTATGCCTACAAGATTTCCCAAACTAAACTAGTCCCATTTGCCTAAATTTGACCGGTATTCCTCTGAACCTTTCCCATTCATGTACCTGTCCAAATATTTTTTAAACATTGTAACTGTATGTGCATCCATCACTTCCACTGGCAGTTCATTCCACAAGCTAACCACTCTGTGTAAAAATGTTGTCCCTCATGTCCTTTTTAAGTCTTTCTCTTCTCACTTTAAAAATATTCCCTCTAGCTTTGAACTTCCCCACTCTAGGGGGAAAAAAAGCCTTCGCTTTTCACCTTAGCCATAACCCATATGATTTATTAAACCTCTGAAAGGTCACCCCTCAACCTTTTATCTTACAGTGTAAAATGTCCCAGCCAAGATGGTAGCAGGGTAAGTCAGTCCATTTGGAGCTCCACTCTGCTCGCCAGTTCTCTTTCTTTGTCCTTCTGTTTTGCCCCCGTTTCTTCTCTCTCCCTCAGTAGTAATTCTATCACCAACACCACCCTCTCCATCCCTTTTAACTGCCCACCTAAGAAGTCAGGAAGGAGCCTGGTCACAATCAGGAACCATGTGGCTGCAGCTGAACACGTCAGTTGCGTCTTACAACGACAACAGATCGAGCGTGGGCCGGCGTGCCAGTAGTGACTGAAGGGTGGGCTGGCAAGAGCAGCCCAGTGAGGCAGCACTGGCGAGAGCGGGCCACTGAGGCAGTACCTGTAAGAGTGGGCCATTGAGGCAGCACTGGCAAGAGTGGGCCGGTGAGGCAGCCCTCAGCGGGAAACTGGCAGAGGCATGGCAAGGGCTGGAAAGCCCTGAGGGGGACTGCAACAGTGGAAAAGAAAGTTGGACTCTCTTAAGTTATCTTTCTTTTCTTATCTTATTCTAAGTTAATGTGAATGGCGAAGGTACACACTTTTTGCTGCATTTTTACTTTGAATACACATGGCAATAAATGATTCAATTTGCTATTCAGTCTCTCCTTATAACTCAAATCTTCCACTCCTGGTAATATCCTTGTAAATCTTTTCTGAACCCACTCTAATTTAATGATATCCTTCCTATAGCACAGTGAACAGAACTTTACTCAGTACTCCAAAAGTGGCACTGAAACTTGGACACAATTTAAAACTGAACTGGTATTTTATAAATCTTCATTATAACTTTCTCACTTCTGCATTCAAAGATTTAATGTGTAAAGTTCCAGATCACATTTGTCTGTTTAACCACTATCTCACCTCTCTTTCAATAATTTATCACATATACCCACCAAGTCTCTGTTGCTGCACCTTACTTACAGTTGTACCCTTTTATATTGCCCTCCTCATTCTCTCTATCATGTTGCAAGACTTCACTCCTCTCTGGAGTAAATGATTCAGTCAAATGTCTAACTATTACACTGGTCAGGTCACAGACCAGAGATAATCTCTTGAATGGTGAAACAGGCTTGAAGCATCTAATAACCTACTTCTGATCCTATTTTAACAACTTTCTCATTAAGCAGACCTATTGAGTCCAGAAGACATGAAAATACATTATAGATCAGCGTGGATTCCAGCAAAACCAGCCATATGCATAGTGGCCCTAGATTTCACTGTAGATTGATGTGTGTTCTATGATACTGGATCAGTACTGGACAAGGGCTTTTAGAGTGATGAAGGAGATGAAGTGAAGTGTGAAAAATTGAATCATGATCGGTAATTACACTAAATCAGCAGGATCTCTTCGAAGAGAGATCCAGTTGGAGTTATCCCTGTTCTCCTTCACTTACATGTCCAATGTCTGTCCCAGTTCTCCATCCTCCACAAACTTTCACCAAATAGATACATGGAAGAATACTGGACAGATTAGATTAGATTCCCTACAGTGTGGAAACAGGCCCTTTGGCCCAACAAGTCAACACCACCCCTTGAAGCATCCGACCCAGACCCATCCCTGAACACTATGGGAAGGTTAGCATGGCCAATCCACCGAGCCTGCACATCTTTGGACTGTGGGAGGAAACTGGAGCACCCGGAGGAAACCCACGCAGACACAGGGAGAACGTGCAAACTCCACACAGACAGTTGCCCGAGGCTGGAATTGAACCTGGGTCCCTGGTGCTGTGAGGCTGCAGTGCTAACCACTGAGCCACCATGCCATGGTCGTGTGGACAGTAGAGAAACATCTCTTGTACATGAGTATTCCAACAGTTGTTAAAATTTTATGCAGTTTATAATATAGGTATTGTCATCCCTTGGGAGGCCCACTAAATTCTGTGAATGGCACTTTTGCTTGTTCTGTATGTGCCTGAGTTGCTGTATGATGGGATGAGGGTGTTTATTGTGAGTTATTCAACACCTGATCAGATATTTGTAATTGATGACCGCCAGATACTTCCACTTGAAAGGGTCAGGCTCAAATTGCAATAACTCACCATTTTCCAGAACAAGATAACACAGTGTGAAGCTGGATGAACACCGCAGGCCAAGCAGCATCTCAGGAGCTCAAAAGCTGACGTTTCGGGCCTAGACCCTTCATCAGAGAGGGGGATGGGGAGAGGGTTCTAAAACAACTAGGTAGAGAGGGGGAGGCGGACCGAAGATGGATAGAGGAGAAGATAGGTAGAGAGGAGAGTATGGGTGGGGAGGGGATAGGTCAGTGCAGGGAGGATGGCCAGGTCAAGGAGGCGGGATGAGGTTGGTAGGTGGGAAATGGAGGTGCGGCTGGAGGTGGGAGGAAGGGATAGGTGAGAAGAAGAACAGGTTAGGGAGGCGGGGACGAGCTGGGCTGGTTTTGGGATGCAGTGGGGGAGGGGGAGATTCTTCTGGTTCTGCTAGTTTTCTGACATGATGGCAACATTGGTTCATGGAGTTGCAAGGCCATAGCCTTTCCATCATTATGGCAACATGTCTGATTCCTTTGTATGCCTTGGTATCAAGCTATAATTCAGCACTTCTCAGCCTTTCCAGTGGAGTTATACAGATCGAAGCCAGAGATAATGACAGGACCCTGAACAGTATTGATTTACAGAGAGTGATCATGGGGTTCAAGTCCCTAGCTCCCTGAAATTGGCCACACAAGTAGATAAGGTGTTAAAGCAGATGTATGGCATGTTTCCCTTTATTAGTCAGAGAATCGAGTATTAGAGCCAGGATGTCATGTTGCAAATTTGTAAGAATTTCATTAGGTCACACTTAGAGTATTGTGTTCAATTCTGGTCAAAACATTACAGAAGGAAATGAAGGGAAACCAAGATACTGCCTGGATTAGATGGTATGAGCTATAAGAAGAGGTTAGAAAAGTTCGGGTGTTTTCTCTGGAGCAAATTAGGTTGAGGGGAGACTTGATGGAAGTTAATAAAATTATGAGATGCATAAATAGTGTTGACAGTCAGAATCCTTTTCCTAGAATTGAAATGTCTAATACTATGGGGCATGCATTTCAGGTGAAAGGAGGGGTGTTCAACGGAAATGTGAGGGGCACAGAGAGTGGTAGGAGTCTGGAATGCATTGCTGGGTGGTGGTGAGGGCAGAAAGAATAGCGGCATTTAAGAGGCTTCACACTGTGTTATCTTGTTCTGGAAAATGGTGAGTTATTGCAATTTGAGCCTGACCCTTTTAGATAAGTACGTCAATATGCAGGGAGTGGAGGGATATAGACCAACGGCAGATATAAGGGATTAGCTTAATTTGGCATCATGTTCAGCACAACAAGGTGGGCTGAATGGCCCTTCTTGTCCTGCACAGTTCTATGTTCTATGTTCCAGATGTCACCGTTGTTTTATCTCCAGTAAGTGGACATTCAACATTAATTCCAATGCAGTGACACTTTGTAAGATTGAATGCTAAATTTCAATGCCATTGATGATAATTTGATTCCAGTGGATTATCAACGACATCATACTCTCGAACATATGTCAAAAGCTCTCTGCAAGATCGTCTAATACTTTCAGCAATTGAGGGAGAATTGAAATCAGTTTTGTGGCTAATTGATAGACTTCTGATATTTATATCTATGTCCTGTTCACCTGAGATAGGGTTGAGCCAGTCACTGAATAGACTCTCCAATGACCTTCCCCCAGGCACCTCCACCTGCTAATCCCCCTTTCACTCTCATACTCAGTGATCCTCCTCAATCAATTGAAACTGAACGAAGTGTTGAATTTCTCTGGCTAGTAATTGACAGGGTTGGACTTTAACAGTCTAAAGTCAGAAGGCCTTTGCTATCCAATGTCTGGCATTAGCATCCAAACCTACTGATAGCTAATTAAATAGGAAAGAGGCAAGGGTTAAAATGAAATAGAAAGCACCAGTGCCAGTGGATAAATGCAGTGAAATGCACAACCAAGTGATCATGCTCACAGTGTGTATAGAGTATGCCTGAAAGATTGAAGAGGAAGGGAAGATTCCACAATCTTTATTATGCCAGGCCTCAAGCCTCACCAACTGCAGTGCTAAGGCCCATGCATCTTTGTTTGGTGAGATTATGAGCCTCCTCCAGGAAATTGACATTTGCGGTCTATTTGGACGTTATCCTGAGCAGGTAGTCTCTGTCCTGCAAGTGCAGCACCTTGACCTGAATGCAGGGTGCAACTGGATTAATGTGTTCCCTGGACAAACTTTCAGCCTTTGACATAGACAAACTAGATTATCGCAGTGGGTCCTTTGACTTGAAGGAGCAGCAATGTGCCTAAGAAGGAGAAACTATTGTAAAGGGACGAGTTGATTTTGGTAACATTAGTGCAAACAGGGAGGAGATATAGCATATACTTCTTGTAGACTTTCATGTATAGCAAGAGGGGATGGAAAGGATTGATGGTGCTGGGAGAAATGTAACAGCCTGCAGGGCAATAAACAGGATATGAGCGATGTCAGGCAGTGTTTAGTTTGGAATTTCTGGTGAGACAATTAATTTTCTTTCTGCACTTTAGGCAGGTTGTGGAACTAGTACTGATTATGTTCATATTCAGTGCCTTCTCTTATGTGGCTCACCGACTCACTTACATCTACAAACAATCCAGTTTGAAGACAACCTACTTTCCTCTCTTACTGTAATCATCAGCATGTTATGTGTTTTCCTTTAACTCATGGGACGCAGCAACACTGGCTGGGTCATTATTTCCCATCCCTAGCTTCCCTTCAGAGGTGGTAGTGAGCTGCCTTCATGAACCACTGTGGACCATGTGCTGTGGGTAGACAAATAATGCCAACAGGGAGGTGGTTCCAGGATTTTGACCAAGAGATACTAAAGTCATTGAGTCATAGAATCTTAGAACTGAAGAAACAGCAATATATTTCCAGGTCAGGATGGCAAGTAGTTTGGAGAGGAACTTGCAGATGGCGGTGTTCCCAAGTATGTGCTGCCTTGTTCTTTCTGGCTGATAATGATTTTGGATTTTTAAGGTGCTGTCTAAGGAGCCCATGTTGAATTTCTGCTGTGCATCTTGTAGATAGTACATGCTTCTGAGCATTGGTAGTTGATACTTGTGGATGCAGTGACAATTAAGTGGGCTGCTTTGTCCTTCATGGTGTCAAGCTTCTTGAGTGTTGTGGGAGCTGCATTCATCCAGACAGGTGGAGAATATTATCCATCACATTCCTAAATTTGTCTTTTTAGATGGTGGACAGACTTTAGGGAGTCAGGAGGTTGTGTTACCCACTACAGGTTTCCTAGCCGCTGAACTGCTCTTGTAGCCATTGCACTTACATGAATATTTTAGTTCAAATTTTGGTCAATGATAATCCCCTGGATGTTACTAATGCAGGAATCAGTGATGGTAATGTCATTAAGTATCAATGAGAATAGCTAGATAATTTATTTTTGAAAATGATTGTTACCTGCTACTTGTGTGCTGCAAATGTTACTTGTAAATGTGCAATAGAATCACCCACTACCAGTTAATGGTTGAGGTACAGTGCTGCCAATAATCCTCATTTCTATGCTGGTTCTGAGGACCTACTTGTTTTACTGGGATAGAGGATGAACTACTATTGAGTCTTAATGATGAGAAGCTCTTGTTTAAACAACAAAATGTAGCTTATTGCAAGAAAACAATATGTACTAATTACATAAATAACAAGGTGGGGAGCTGGATGAACACACCAGGCCAAGCAGCGTCTTAGGAGCAGGAAAGCTGACGTGTCTAGGCCCGAAACTTCAGCTTTCCTGCTCCTAAGATGCTGCTTGTCCTGGTGCGTTCATCCAGCTCCACACTTTGTTATCTCGGATTCTCCAGTATCTCAAGTTCCTATTATCCCTGTACTAATTACATAAGCTGGTTAAATATAATGAATAAGACTATCAGGATTCAGGATGACACATCTGCCCATTGATACCTTGTGCGCCATCAGTGGCAGAATGACAACGTCAAAAAAGGGTGCTTATTTTAAGACGGGGTAGACAGATTCTTGTTAGGCAGTAGTGTAGAAAGGTATTTGGGATAGAAAAGAATGTGGAATTCGAAATACAAACAGATCAGCCATAACCTGTTGAAACAGTGGTGCAGGTTGAAGGGGAGAATGGTCTATTTTAGTTCCTATTTCAGGCTTTCAAACATTACTGCAGTCTACCAAAGTAATCCTTTCGAGGTCAATACCAGAAAAATCAAATTTCTTAACGAGTTTTGAAGTCACTTGGATCTTGCTGGAATTCCCCTTCTCCACAAATAGCTTGCACCAGTGTCATAGTCCTGCTTTTATACTTTGGCTACACAAATGCCTGCAAACCCTGAACGAACTGGAGCAACATCCCAGCTTTCCTAACTCACTCCTAGGAAGTTATCCATGGGGTGATTCATGGCCAGAAACCACACAACAGCAGGTTATAGTCCAACAGGTTTATTTGAAAACACAAGCTTTTGGAGTCACAGTCCTTCTTCAGATGTCGGTGAGAGGGGTGGTATCAGACATAGAATTTATAAGTAAAAGATCAAAGGTTCGCACTATTGCTGAGGATGTACTGAAGAAACCTAAGATATTGTTAAATCGTTAATCAGTTGGAAGGTTTCAATTGATTAATGTGTCTGTGTAAATCCCCAAATTCTTTTCAAGTCACGGTCATGAGAGAACTAAAGGTTTTATCAGTGTAAAGAACAGGTGATATTTTAGATCAGGCAACGCATATTAGGTGTGAGACCTTGTTTAGAATCTGTTTGTGTTTTAGTTTGGAGTCGGACTGGTTTTATTTCTAAAGTAGGAATTTGTAAAACACCATATTGACTATCTAAAAATAATGTGCTTTTTGAGCAAAATAAAATGTATCTGCAAATATAAGTTTACCCTGTAGGTTCATGTGTTTGTATGTGTGTATCTCACAGACAAGATAAGCAACAGTCTGACATAGTCTTACTCACGGAATCATATCTGACAGACAATATCCCTGACACCACCATCGCTATCCTCGGATATATTCTGTCCACCAACAGGACAGGCCCAGTAAAGTGGCACAACAAAGGGAGACAGTGCTCAACATTGATTCAGACCCCATGAAGTCTCATGGGCAAGGAAACCTCCTGCTGATTACCACACAATTTCTTCCCTAAACTGATAACTCTTAACCAGACTTGGAGGATGTAATGAGAGTGTCAAGGGTGCAAAATGTACTCTGGTTTGGGGATTTTAATGTCCACTGCCAAGAATATTTGTCAATTGCATGGCAATTTTGTGTAGTTTGGTGTGTAGCCATCATGTGTAGCATTCTGCTTCAGCTGGAGTTCAATCTGTGTAAATGTGAGGTATTGCATTTTCAAATACAAACAAGAGTAGGACTTATACAATTAATGTTAGGGCCTTGGGTAGTGTTGTAGAATAGTCGGACCTAGGGGTTCAGATACATAATTCTTTGACATTTGCATCCCATATTAACAGAGCGGTTAATATGGCGTTTTGCATGCTTGCCTTCATTCTCAGTCCTTTGAGTATACGAGTTGGGTTGTACAGGACATTTGTGAGGCCTCTTCTGGAGGATCAAGTTCTGGTTGCCCTGTTATCGGAAAGATATTATTAAGCTGGAGAGAGTTCAGAAGAGATTTACCAGGTATGGATGGTTTGAGTTTAAAAAAAAGCTGGACAGGCTGGGACATTTTTCACTGAAGTGTAGGAGGTTCAGAGGTGACCTTACAGATGTTTGTAAAATCAAGAGGGATATAGATAGATTTAATGTTAGGTGCCTTTTCCCTAGGATGGGGGATTTTATGATGAGAAGATACATTTTAAGGTGAAAAGAAAGAGATTTAACAAAGGCGTGAGGGGCAAATGTTTTACAGAGATGGTGGTTCACATGTGGAATGAACTTCCTGAGAAAGTGGTGGATGTGGGTACAATTACAATGTTTAAAACACATTTGGTTAAGTACATGAGCAGGAAAGGTTTGGAGGGATATGGGCCAGGAGCAGGCAGGTGGGGTTAGTTTAGCCTGGGATTATGGACTGGTTGGTCTGAAAGGCCTGATTCCAGGCTGTATGACTCTATGACTGTTTGACTCTGCAGTCCACCTGCTGTGGGTTGCCCCACAATGTTATTAGGGAATTCCAGGATTTTGACCCAGTGACAGTGAAGGAATTGTGATATATTTCCAAGTCAGGATGGTGAGTATCTTGGAGGGGAACTTGAAGGTAGTGGTGTTCCCATATTTCTTCTTCCCTTGTCCTTCTGGGTGGAAGTGGTCATGGGTTTGGAATGTGCTATCTGAGGATCTTTGGTGAATTTCACAGTAATTTCACAGATCCTCAACAATGTGGTTGACTTGTGACTGTGCTCTGAACTGACTCAGCAAGCAATTCAGTTGCAACAATTACTCTAAAGTCTCAACAAAGAAATTAAATTGGACATTCCATCTGCCATTGACCTAGGCACTGGAATACATGGACTGCAGTCCTTCAAAAAATCAGCTCACCACCACCTTCTCAAGGGCAGCTAGCGTTAGGCAATAAATAATGGCTCAGCTAGTGAGGCCTATCCCATGTCTGAATAAAATAAAAGAGAAATTTCTTGTCAGAAATGAGAGAGATGAGCAAGGTGGCTTGTTCTTAAAAACCTTTCCATAATCTCTACTTGTTCTTAACAGTTTTCCCTATAATTGAAACAGAAAAAAAACCTTACTGGTTGAAAACATCCCCCATGCGGTCAACAGCAAAGCAAGAAGCATTCGTCAGCCTTGTTTTTTCATGATAAAAAGAAGACTCTAGTACCCACAGTGAACTTTCAATGACCTCTTTTAAAGAAACTAGGCCAGGTATGTTCACAAAACTTGAAATCAATCTATTTTCCACATTTTTGTAAAAAACTTACGTCTTCCAAGCAGTAGAGGCTAAATTGCTGGAATGTATGTGTGATGTTATTTCAGTGCAGCGTGTTGAGGAACTAACTAGGAGCACGCTATTTCAGTTTTATGCAATGAAATAGGGCTAATTGGTAAAAGCACATATTGAAGGTTCAAAATTAAAACAAAGTCCAGGAGAAACTCAATGTGTCTGGCAGTATCTGTGGAGAGAAACTCACAAAAAGTAACTTTGGATTTGTAACGTTAACTCTGACTGTCAGTCTGTCTCTCTCTACATGTTGCCAGACACGCTGAGTTTTTCCAACTTTTTTTAATTTCAAGGCTAATTACTGATATTGTTATAAAGGAGCATTTTTGGTGTGAGCAGTTATAATATGATAACATTTTACATTAAGTTTGTATGTGATAGGCCATAAAATATAGAATATACAACACCACAGCATAGGAATGGGCCCCTTGGCCCATGATGTTGTGGCAAACATGACTTCAAATTAAATTAACCACCTCTGCCTACCTGTGGTATATATCCCTCCACCCCTTGCATGTTTATGTGTTTACCTAAAGCCCCTTAAATGCTCCTAACGTATCTGCTTCCCAGATCACACCTGGCAGCATGTTCCAGATGCTTTGTGTAAAAAAACTTGCCTCTCATATCTCCTTTGAACCTTCCACCTTCACCTTAAATACATTCTTCCTAGTATTAGGCATTTCAACTTGAGGAAAAAGATTCTGACTGACAATCCTATGTATGCATCTTATAATGTTATAGACTTCTATCAAGTCTCCCCTCAGCTTCTGTTGCTCCAGAGTAAACGACTCTAGTTTTTCTAGCCTCTCCTTATAGCTCATACCCTGTAATCCAGGCAGCATCCTTGATGCATTTCAGTCAAAAACTAGGATCTTCAATCTAAAGAAAGGTGAAGCTATTCAGAACAAAAGGCTACAGTGGATTGGGAAATCATGCGAAAAGGTGTGATGGTACATAGGCACCATGTTCCACTTAAATAGCTAATGTACAGTTTACAACAAAACAGTATCCTTTAAAACTTAAAAATCTACCAAGAAAAGTGTTCCAAATATGGCTAACAGATAAATCTAGAATTATATTAGATCAAAGGAACAGGTTTATAAATTGGCCTAAAAATGGTAAGGTTTGGGATTGGGAGTATTTTATAATTCTGTAAATAAAGACAGGTAAAAGATTAAGAAAAAAACATGGAATGTGTCATTGAGGTACATGGCTAAGTCTGCCTAAGACATAAATTAACTAGAATTCAAGGGTTAAGTCATGAGAAAAGTTAGGCCCATTTTCCCTTGAATTTGGAAGATTAAGCAATGATCTGATCAAAGTCTTCAAGATATCAACAGTAAAGAAAGGTTAGATCACAATAGAGAAGACAGAGTAGATAGAAAAGAACTTAATATGAGAACTAGGGACAGTCAATTCTGGCAAAATATTAGAAAGCACATTTACACATAAAGGATGTAGGAAATGGCACAGTAGTTAGCACTGCTGCCTTACAGCACCAAGGACCCTGCTTTAATTCCAACTGTCTGTTGGAGCTAGCATGTTCTCTCACTGGGTGGGAGGCTCTTTGGAGGATTGGGGGTAGGCTGATGGGCTGAATAGCGTCTATTTGCACTATTTGGACCTCTGTTCCACAAATAGCAATAGATGCTGAATTGGGATTTTATATTTTAGATTATATTTTTGTTAAGCAGAGGTATTAAGAGATATGGGCCAAAGGCAGGACTATGGAGTGAGCTATGATCTCTTTGACTGGTGCAGCAACTTCAGGGGCTGAATGGCCTACTGTCATTCCCTGTGTGTCTGAAATGATCCAGGTGCATAAAGATGCAAGATAATAGTGGCCTTGATGGTTGCAGAAAGAAGGACAGCTATGGTGATGATGAGGATGTAGTCCCATCATGGATCAGAATGAATATTGAGCACCATTTTACTGGTTAGCTCCAGTCTACACCAGCAGTGGAGCTCATCATCTGCAGGTAGCTGAGTCCTGGACAATACATATCATTTATTTGTGCCTTCCATTCCTTGTTGTTCATCTCTGTGCTCCAATGGCCTCCTCTTGGCTGGGCTGAACCATCAGCTGAGGCTTGGCCTGAGACCTGTTTGCCCTCATCTCCAGTCCATGAACTGCTGGAGGTTTGTGCAAGTGACCTTCCTTTGCTGGTCATTGGTCAAATCCGAGCCTTATGCTACTGCACCTACCAACCACCATCACTTCACCTCCCATTTTGTGAGAAATTCAAGCCTTAAAGCACCAGCTCTGGTAATTCAGGGCCCTGGTTGAGCAGCTAAGTGCGACTGTCGATCTTTTAAGAGTTGCCAGTTTGAGCCATGATGAAGCCCTCACGACTATATTCATTGGCAAGTTCAGGAAGGCAATGTTTGCCAAAACTGGCGATTAAAAACCCAAAATTGGCCCAGTGAGGCCTTTTAATGGCTCCAAAACCCACTTAGGAGACACTTCACTGGTGACATATTTCCAGAAACCACCCACTGGCATCCACCCAGTGAAAAGTTCGTCATGATCTTAACGTGGAAGGAACCAGTGCTGTCCTCTAGGAGCATGATTTTTAAAGTGCACCCAAATGCCTGTCCCATCTCCACTGGAAATTACAAATGCACTCACTTTCTCTCCCTATCAAACATTTCCAAAGGGGCCGCCAAGAGATTCACTTGGAAAGAAAACAAGACCAACTTCTTCAGCAATAATGGGAACTGCAGATGCTGGAGAATCCAAGATAACAAAGTGTGGAGCTGAATGAACACAGCAGGCCAAGCAGCATCTCAGGAGCACAAAAGCTGATGTTTCCGGCCTAGACCCTTCATCAGAGAGGGGAATGGGGAGAGGGAACTGGAATAAATAGGGAGAGAGGGGGAGGCGGACCGAAGATGGAGAGAAAACAAGATAGGTAGAGAGGAGAGTATAGGTGAGGAAGTAGGGAGGGGATAGGTCAGTCCAGGGAAGATGGACAGGTCAAGGAGTCGGGATGAGGTGGTAGGTAGGAAATGGAGGTGCGGCTTGAGGTGGGAGGAAGGGATGGGTGAGAAGAAGAACAGGTTAGGGAAGCAGAGACAGGCTGGGCTGGTTTTGGGATGCAGTGGGGGAGGGGATGAGCTGGGCTGGTTTTGAGATGCAGTGGGGCAAGGGGAGATTTTGAAGCTTGTGAAGTTCACATTGATACCGTTGGGTTGCAGGGTTCCCAAGCGGAATATGAGTTGCTGTTCTTGCAACCTTCGGGTGGCATCATTGTGGCACTCCAGGAGGCCCATGATGGACATGTCGTCTGACGAATGGGAGGGGGAGTTGAAATGGTTTGCGACTGAGGTGCAGATGTTTGTTGCGAACCGAGCGGAGGTGTTCTGCAAAGCGGTCCCCAAGCCTCCGCTTGGATTCCCCAATGTAGAGGAAGCCACACTGGGTGCAATGGATACAATATACCACATTGGCAGATGTACAGGTGAACATCTGCTTGATATGGAAGACCATCTTGGGGCCTGGGATAGGGGTGAGGGAGGAGGTGTGGGGTCAAGTGTAGCACCTTCCTGCAGTTGCAGGGGAAGGTGCCGGGTGTGGTGGGATCGGAGGGGAGAGTGGAGCGGACAAGGGAGTCACGGAGAGAGTGGTCTCTCTGGAAGGCAGACAAGGGTGGGGATGGAAAAATGTCTTGGGTGGTGGGGTCGGATTGTAGATGGCGGAAGTGTCGGAGGATGATACGTTGTATCCGGAGGTTGGTGGGGTGGTATGTGAGAACGAGGGGGATCCTCTGGGGGCGGTTGTGGCAGGGGCGGGGTGTGAGGGATGTGTTGCGGGAAATGCGGGAGACGCGGTCAAGGGCGTTCTCGACCATTGCGGGGGGAACGTTGCGGTCCTTGAAGAACGTGGACATCTGGGATGCGTGGGAGTGGAATGCCTCATCGTGGGAGCAGATGCAGTGGAGGCGGAGGAATTGGGAATAGGGGATGGAATTTTTGTAGGAGGGTGGGTGGGTGGAGGTGTATTCTAGATAGCTGTGGGAGTCAGTGGGCTTGAAATGGACAGCAGTTTGTAGCTGGTTACCTGAGATGGAGACTGAGAGGTCCAGAAAGGTGAGGGATGTGTTGGAGATAGCCCAGGTGAACTTGAGGTTGGGATGGAAGGTGTTGGTCAAGTGGATGAACTGTTCGAGCTCCTGTTAGGAGCAAGAGGCGGCGCCAATACAGTCATCAATGTAACGGAGGAAGAGGTGGGGTTTGGGGCCTGTGTAGGTGCGGAAGAGGAATTGTTCCACGTAACCTACAAAGAGGCAGGCATAGCTTGGGCCCATGCGGGTACCCATGGCCACCCCGTTTGTCTGTAGAAAGTGGGAGGAATCGAAAGAGAAGTTGTTGAGGGTGAGGATGAGTTCAGCTCGGTGGATGAAGGTGTCGGTGGAGGTGGATTGGTCGGGCCTGCGGGACAGGAAGAAGCGGAGGGCCTTGAGGCCATCTGCATGAGGAATACAGGTGTATAGGGACTGGACGTCCATGGTGAAAATGAGGAGTTGGGGGCCAGGGAATTGGTTGTCCTGGACGAGGTGGAGGGTGTGGGTGGTGTCACGGATGTAGGTGGGGAGTTCCTGGACCAAAGTGGAGAAAATGAAGTCCAGATAGTTGGAGATGAGTTTGGTGGTGCAGGAACAGGCTGAAACAATAGGTCGACCAGGGCAGACAGGTTTGTGGATTTTGGAAAGGAGATTGAAACGGGCCATGCAGTGTTGGGGAACAATAAGGTTGGAGGCTCTTGGTGGGAGGTCCCCTGAGGTGATGAGGTCATGGATGGTGTTGGAGATGATGGTTTGGTGCTTGGGGGTGGGGTCATGATCAAGGGTGCGATCGGTAATCAGCTAGAAACTGATGTCCATCTCAGTCTCCATCTCAGGCAACCAGCTTGTAACTGATGTCCATTTCAAGCCCACCGACTCCCACAGCTACCTAGAATACACCTCCTCCCACCCACCCTCCTGCAAAAATTCCATCCCCTATTCCCAATTCCTCCGCCTCCGCCGCATCTGCTCCCACGATGAGCCATTCCACTCCCGCACATCCCAGATGTCCACGTTCTTCAAGGACCGCAACTTACCCCGCACAATGGTCGAAAATGCCCTTGACCGCGTCTCCCGCATTTCCCGCAACACATCCCTCACACCCCGACCCCGCCACAACCGCCCCCAGAGGATCCCCCTCGTTCTCACATACCACCCCACCAACCTCTGGATACAACGTATCATCCTCCGACACTTCCGCCATCTACAATCCGACCCCACCACCCAAGCTATTTTTCCATCCCCACCATTGTCTGCCTTCCGGAGAGACCACTCTCTCCGTGACTCCCTTGTCTGCTCCACACTCCCCTCCGACCCCACCACACCCGGCACCTTCCCCTGCAACCGCAGGAAGTGCTACACTTGACCCCACACCTCCTCCGTCACCCCCATCCCAGGCCCCAGGATGACCTTCCATATCAAGCAGATGTTCACCTGCACATCTGCCAATGTGGTATATTGTATCCATTGCACCCAGTGTGGCTTCCTCTACATTGGGGAAGTCAAGCGGAGGCTTGGGGACCGCTTTGCAGAACACCTCCGCTCGGTTCGCAACAAACAACTGCACCTCCCCGTCGTGAACCATTTTAACTCCCCCTCCCATTCCTCAGACGACATGTCCATCATGGGCCTCCTGCAGTGCCACAATGATGCCACCCGAAGGTTGCAGGAACAGCAACTCATATTTCACTTGGGAACCCTGCAACCCAATGGTATCAATGTGGACTTCACAAGCTTCAAAATCTCCCCTTCCCCCACTGCATCCCAAAACCAGCCCAGCTCGTCTCCTCCCCCCACTGCATCCCAAAACCAGCCCAGCCTGTCTCTGCTTCCCTAACCTGTTCTTCTTCTCACCCATCCCTTCCTCCCACCTCAAGCCGCACCTCCATTTCCTACCTACCACCTCATCCCGACTCCTTGACCTGTCCATCTTCCCTGGACTGACCTATCCCCTCCCTACCTCCTCACCTATACTCTCCTCTCTACCTATCTTCTTTTCTCTCCATCTTCGGTCTGCCTCCCCCTCTCTCCCTATTTATTCCAGTTCCCTCTCCGCATCCCCCTCTCTAATGAAGGGTCTAGGCCCGAAACGTCAGGTTTTGTGCACCTGAGATGCTGCTTGGCTTGCTGTGTTCATCCAGCTCCACACTTTGTTATCTCAAATTCTTCAGCCTTTTGTTTTGGCATTATCCTTGTGTAGTTGCTGTATTCTTAGACATTAGTTCAATAGCAGAAGCTCAGATCCCACCATGGCAGTGTAATTTGAATTTAGATTTATGATGCCGAAAATAAAAAAGCTGGTATCACTGTTAACAGTTATCTGACTATCACAATGACCCAACTAGTTCACTCATATCCTCTTAGACAGGAAACTTGACTCGACATATGGACGGATGCCAGTGAATCGTTTCTGGAATGTACCACCAATGAAGGGCCTCTTAAGTGGCTTTTGGAGCCATTAAAAGGAATCACTGGGCTAATTTTGGATTTTTAATCACCAGGTTGGGAAACAGTGTGCTCCTGGGATGTGTAGGGGCGAACTTGCCCATTAGTACTGTCATCAGGACCTCATCATGGCTCAAACAGGCAACATTTAAAAGATGGACGTACATGGAATAGTGTAGGTTAGATGGGCTTGAGATCGGTATGACGGGTCGGCACAACATCGAGGGCCAAAGGCCCTGTACTGTGCTGTTATGTTCTATGTTCTATGGGCTGGTGTGGGCCTATATGAAATTCCAGTGCCACGTCAAAATGTTTATTCCTAACTACGTTCTGACGTGCCACCTCCCAAAAAAGACATTTTGCTATACGTGAGTTGGGTGATAAATTCTAGCTTTGCCAGTGGCGACAACTCCTGACAATGATTAAAAACCAGTGATCAGGGGTCGGGGGGAGGTGATGGCCTTGTGGTATTACTGCTGGACTGCTCATTGAGAGACCCAGATAATGTCCTGGTAGATGGTGGAATTTGAATTTAATGAATATCTGGAACTAAGAGCCTAATGATGACCACAAATCCATTGCTGATTATTGGGGAAAATCCATCTGGTTCACTAATGTCCTTTTGGAAAGGAAACTGCCATCCTTACCTGGTCTGTCTTCCATTTGACTCTAGACCCTGGCAATGTGGTTGACTCTTAACTGCCTTCTGGGCAATGAAGGAATCTTACACCTCTCATTGAGATTGCCTCCTTACTGTGGTAAAAAAATAATTTCAGAGTAATCATAAACCCATTGTTTTTACACCTGTATACACTTCAAATTGAGTTAGAGACACCCAGCTGTTCAAGCATCATCTGTTGAGTGATGGACGGTTCATAAGCTATATTCTGAGGAAGGGTCACCAGGCCTGAAATATTAGCTTTGATTTTATTTTCGCAGATGCTGCCAAACCCGCTGAGCTTTTCCACCAACTTCTGTTTTAGTTCATAGCTTATGTTTCAATATAATGGAGTTGCATGGTTTGATTTTGAATAGTGAATTAACTCAGAGAAATTGAAAGTGTGTCAAAAATCTGGTTCAAGCAACAGACCATTTGACATATTCATCGCTCAATTAGAGCAATGTTTACACAGATTGCTAACCTGTATTTCCCAGGCTTCAATGAAAACAAAGTTTATAGACACTGGGAATGGAGTGATTGAATTAATCTCATGGAAATACTGCAATAAATAATCTGTCCTCTTAACTGCTTTCATTCTTGCGAGTGGGGAAGAATTTACTTAGAGGCCTTTGGTTGAATGTTTATTTTTGACACTTTGCAGGCTTTCTCAAACACACCAGGCTTGGATTGGGGCTCGTAAAAGAGCTAATGTTACAATATCTGGGACAGCTCAGTAGTGAGCAGACAGGGAAGTTGCAGAAGAGTATGGCCGCTAATAGATGCAAAACCATGCAGCTCACAGGAGGTATAACCTTCAACGCAGCACGTACAGCAGAGGTGGACTCACACTGAGATTTCAGAAGAGCAGCGTTTCACAACAGGGTCTACCTGTCAGATGAGGTGGTGGCAAAACTGTTGGCAGCTCGGCCTGGCGGTCAGATAGCCCATTGGTTGTCCATGTGGGAAACATGCTGAATGCTTTTTGTTGCTAGGATCTGCCCAAGACAAGACCTCCAAGCTGATGATGTACAGACGCACAAATCAGGTGCCATTGGCAATGAGGATGCATCCTCAGCCGTCTACTGTACTCCCTGCACATCCATGACTGTGACCCAAATTACCAACAAACACCATCCACAAGTTTGCTGAAGGCATTGCTGTGACACTATGGATATCCAACAAAAATGAGTCAGAATACAGAAAGGAGATAGAATGCTTGGTGATGTGGTGCACTGAGAACAACCTTCCTCTCAATATCAGCAAAGCTAAAGAACTGATTATTGACTTCAGGAACAAAGGAGAACATGCCCCTATCTACATCAGTGGAGCAGAGGTGTAGAGGGTGGAGAGCATCAAGTTACTAGGGGTGATGATAACTGACAACCTGGCCTGGATTTCCCGCGTAGATGTGCTGAACAAGAAGGCAGAAGAATGTTTCTTCTTTCTCAGGTGGCTCAGGAAATTTAGCATGTTCATAAGGACCCTCACCAACCTTTACAGTTACACAATTGAAAGCATACTGTCCAGGCCTGGTGTGACAACTGCTCTTCCCAGGACCATAAGAAACTACAGAAGTTTTTATGCACAGCCCAGGCCATCACGGAAGCCAACCTTCCACACATGGACTCCATTTATGTGGCTCATTGCTGTGGAATGGCTGCCGACATTACACACTGGTAATGTTTTCTTACAACTTCTTCTATCAGGCAGAAGATAGACCTGTAAGTTCAGCAACAGCTCCTTCCCAGCCGTTGTCAGACTGATGAATGGACTCTCTAACTTCAAATAATGCTGATCTTGCTAACGTTGATCTTGCCAAACACATGCCCTGTGCGACATAACATGTATGTCTCTAAGTTTTTTTCAGCCTATGATCTGTATATCCTTGCTTACTATGATCTGCTTACACTGCTTATAAACAAAGCTTTTCATTGTACTTAGGTACATGAGAAAAAAATAAATCAAATCAAATCAAATCTCACCAAGATTAGAATTATGTCAAACTAGTTACAATGAGTTAACTAGTTAACCAATTAAAAGGACTAGGCGCCTATATTTGCATTTCAAGTAAACTTCTCACCAGTGCAAAGGACTGCTGAATTTTTCACATGGCGATCCAGAAACCAGGATTATTGTAGTGAGTGATTTTAATTTCCCCAACGGTGATTGGGACCCCCTTAGTGTCAGGGACTTTTTGGATGGGACACAATTTGTTAGGTGCATCCAGCAAGGATTCTCGAAATAACATGTAGACAGCCAATCTAGGGAAGCTGCCATATTAGACCTTGAATAGAGGAATGAGCCTTGCCAGGTGATCAAATTTTCAGTGTGGCAACACTTTGAGAACAATTATCATAATTCTTTATGTTTTAAGATAGTTATGAAGAAGATTAGATTGGTCATTAGATGAAAGTTCTAAACTGGGGGGGAAGGTTAATTTCAGCAGTATCAGGTAGGAACTGGAAAGATTGTAGTGGGGCAGCTGTCTGAAGATGAATCCACATGTGACCTGTGGGCATCTTTTAAAGCCAGTTCACCAGAATCCAGGACCAACATGTTCCTATGAAGATGAAAGATAAAGGTAGCAAGATTTGAAAACCTTAGATGATAAAAGATGTGAAGTTTAGTTAAAAAGAAAAAAAGAAGCTTCTGTAAGATTCAGGAATCTAAAATCAAGCAAACCCTTGAAGAATATAAAGAAAGCAGAAAAGACAAAAAAAAAGCAGGTCTAGAAGAGGCTATGAATTATAATGTCCTTGGCAAGTAGGATTTAGGAGAAACCCATGGCATTTCATATATGTATTTGGAGCAAGAGGGTGAAGAAAAGGGTAAGCCCACTCAAGGTCAAAGGAGAGCCAGAGTAGGTGGGTGAGGTCCTTTATTACTGTTTTGCATCAATACTTACCAAAGTATGAGACATTGATGACAGTAAGTTTCAAGAAGCAATTTGTTGATTTTCCAAGGCAAGTTGACATTCAGAAGCAGGAAGTGTTGGGTCCATTAAAACAGTTAAGTTCCCAGGACCTAATGGAATCTATTCTAGGATACAAGACAAAGGAGGAAAATGCTGGAGACTTGATAGATATCTTTGCATCCTCTTTGGCCACAGACAAGGTCCCATAAGACTGGCGAATAGCCAATGTTGCTCCTTTGTTCAAAAAAGACAACAGGGATAAATCAGTAAATTATGGGGCTGGTGAGCCTGAAATAAGTGGTAGGGAAATTATTGGAGAAGATTCTTAGCGATAGTATTTACTGGAATTTGGGGAAGAATGGATTTATTAGGGATGGACAGTGTGGCTTTATGCAGGGGTGGGCTTGTCTCACAAAATTGGTTGAGTTTTTTGAGGAAGTGATGAAGATGGTTGATGAGGGTCCGGCTGTGGATGTTGTCTACTTTGCAAAACCATTTGATAAGATCCCTCATGGTAGGCTGGTCCAGAAGATCAAATAGCCTGGAATCCATGGTGAGTTGGCAAGATGGATATAAAATTGGCTTGGCCATATAAAACAGAGGGTAGTTGTGAATTTTTTTTACTAACTGAAGGTCTGTGATCGGTGGTGTTCCACAAGGATCAGTGCTGGGACTTCCTTTGTTTGTATTATAAATAAATGATATGAATTAAAAATAAAAGTGGTCTGATTAGTAAATTTGCAGATGACGTGAGAATTGGTAGAGTTGTGGATAGTGAGGATGGATATCTAAGGATGCAGCAGGATACAGATCTATTGTAAAGTTGGGTGGAAAGATGACAGATCAACTTTAATCTGGACAGGTGTGAGGTAATGCATTTTGGGAAGTCAAATGTAAAAGGAAAATGTAAATAAATGGCAGGACCCTTAAGAGCATTAAAATGTAGAGGGATCTTGGGGTCCAAATCCACAGCTCCCTAAAAGTGGTAACACAAGTGCAGCATACTTGCCTTCACTGGTCAGGAGACTCGGTTTAAAGTTAGAAAGTCATTTGCAACTGTAGAAGACTTTATAGATAGAAAGAGTTGCCGATGTTGAAGTCTGAGATAACACAGTGTGGAGCTGGAGGAACACAGCAGGCCAGGCAGCATCAGCGGAGCAGGAAAGCTGAAATTTTGGGTCAGAGTCCCAAAATATAGAATTCTGAGAGGCATGGATCGGGTGAATACTGGGACCCTCTTTCCCAGGGTGGAAATGCCAAAGGGGGAAAGTTTAACTGAGATCTGCAGGAAATTTTTATACATGAGTGGTAGGTGCGTAGAAGATACTGTCGAAGAGGTGGATGAAGCAGAAATGTTAGCAAAGTTTACAAGGTATTTAGATAGCTCATGAACAGAGATTAGAGGGCCATGGGGCAGCCCAGTGGCTCAGTGGTTAGCACTGTTGCCTCACAGCACCAGGCACCTGGGCTCAATTCAACCCTTGAGAGTTGTGCGGAGTTTGTACATTCTCCCCATGTCTGTATGAGTTTTCTCCAGGTGCTCCGGTTTTCTCCCACAGTCCAAAGATGTGCAGATTAGGTGAATTGGTCATGCTAGGTTGCCCCATAGTGACAAGGGATGTGTTAGCCATGGGATATATTTGGTGGAGGATGGGTCTGTGATTGATGCCCTTCGGAGGGCTGGTGTGGACATTTTGGGTCAAATGGCCTATTTCTATACTGTACGGACCCTAAGATTCTATGTGCAGGTGGGTGAGATTCGTTCAGAATAGCATCATGGTTGGCACAGAAATGGTGGGCCAAGGGGTTTGTTCCTGTGGTGTACTGTTTTATGTTCTATTAACAGTTTAAATAAAGAATGCTAGCCTTGAAGAGGCAAATGTAAATTCCATCAGAGAAACTACTTTTTTTTCTGAGCATTAACAGAGTAACACAATGAACTAAGTACAAAAACAAAAGCAAAATCCTACAGATTCTGAAAATTTTGCAGAAAAACGGAAAATACTTGGAATTGATTGGACAGGCTGGGTTTGTCTTCTTTAGAGCAAAGGCAAATGAGAGGAAACATGATTGAAATGTATTAAATTATGAGGGGCACAGATAAGATTGTCAGGAATAAACTTTTCCCCTTGATGCAGAAACCAATGATCAGGAAACAAAGACACAACGTCAGAAGCTGAAAGTTTAGAGGGGATGTGAGAAGAAACATCACCTACAGGATTATGAGACTCTGGCACTCACTGCTTGTAAAGACAGTAAAAGCAGAAACTCTCATACATTTAAGAAGTACTTCGATGTGCGCTGATGCTGCCAAGGCACATGAAGCTATTGCAAAATGCGGGAAAATGGGATTGGAATAGTCAGGTGGTTGATTTCGAGCAGCATAGATGTGATAGGCTGTAAAACTTTTCCCTGTAGATTTCTATGACTCAATGAAATACTTATTTGCTTACATAGTATCTGTGGAGAGATTGCCCATCTGCTCTTCCAGTGCAAATTCTTGTTTAATTGTATTGTCTTATTTTATTTAGTATTGATTTCTTGTCAGCCTCTTGTGCATGGTTCTCTAAAATTTATGATTGATGCAGCCTCATTAGCTGGAGGGATTGTGCCAGCAATTGAGACTCAATTATCTACTCTTTATCTACTTCCACTGGTGCAGATAGAAATTTTCAGCCCTTCTGACTACAGCAGTAATGAATGTCTTGATGACCTGGTTGTAGAAATGATGACCAGATGTTGTGTGGAATGATCTAGTTGCAACAAAATTCAAGGCAGTGATGAGTTTTATTGGCACAGGCAATAATGCCAGTGGAATAAGGGCCTTTGGTATATGAACAAATATATAGCCTGACTAATCTGTGGAACATGAGAGCACTGGCAGAGATTTCTGAGGCAAGGGCTTAGAGGAAGCGCAGCGTAGGTTCACAAAACTATTATCTGGGATGGCAGGTCTGTCCTATGAGGAGAGTTTGACTGGGCCTGTATTCATTACAGTTTAAAAGAATGAGACAGGGTCTGATGAACGCATACAAAATTCAAATAGGATTGAAAAGATGAGATGCAGTTTGGGGAGTCCAGAACCAGGGAATAAAAACAGAAGTTGCTGGAGAAATTCAGCAGATCTGGCAATGTCAGTGGAGAAAAAGCAGGGTTAACTTTTAAGGCCCATTGATCATGCTTCAGAACTGAACCAGGCAACACAGCCTCAATATATGGGGTAGACCACTTAGGATTGAGATGAGAAAAAGTTTCTTCACACAGGTGAACCTGTGAAATTTGCTACTACAGAAGGCTGTGGAGGCCAAGGAACTGATGTATTCAAGAAAGAGATAGGTATATTTTTGATAGTAAAAGCAATGCTTTTACTGTGCTTTGTTTACAATGCTTAGTCACTGCATTGGCTTAGCCGTAGGAGATGGAGGGTAGCAGCGGAAGGATGCTTTTTGGAATAGAGGGCTATGACTGGTGGTGTTCCACAGGGATCAGTGTTGGGACCTCTGCTGTTCATGAGCTACATAAATGATTTGGAGGAAAATGCAGCTGGTCTAATTAGCAGAGTGTGGAACTGGAGGAGCACAGCAGGCCAGGCAGCAGAGGAACAGGAAAGTTGATGTTTAAGGTTGGGACTCTTCTTCAGAAATGGGGAGGGGAAGGGAGCTGGGAAATAAATAGAGAGAGGAGAGATGGGTCTGGGGAAGGTGGGTGGGATGGTGATAGGTGAGTGCAGGTAGGCAGTGGTGGGGATTGGTCAGTGAGGTAGGAGGAGCAGACAGGTGGGAGAGTAAATGGACAGGCTGTGTCAGGTCAAGGAGGCGGTGATGAGAGAGAGGGTTGGTCTTGGGATGAGGCCAGGGGTAGGGAGATTTTGAAGCTAGTAAAGTCCATATTGAGACCAATGGGTTGTAGGCTCACAAGGTGGAATATGAGGTGCTGCTCCTCCAGCTTCCGGGTGGCATCATTGTGATACTGGAAGCGGCCCGATGGACATGTTGCCCAGGGAGTGAGAGGGGGAGTTAAAATCGTTCCTGACAAATGACAACACCTTCCAGTCATGAACCATTTAATTAGTTTGAGGAAGATTGGTGGAGTTGCCGATAGTGAGGCGGATTGTCCCAGGATAGAACAGGACATAGATCAGTTGGATGCATGGGTGGAAAAATGGCAGATGGTGTTTAATTGGGACAAATGTGAGAGGATACATTTTGGAAAGTCAAGTACAGTTGGAAAGTATTCAGTAAATAGCAGAACCCTTAGGAGTAATGGTATGCAGTGGGATCTGGGTGTGAAGGTGCAGAGATCACTGAAAGTAGCAATGCAGGGGCATGAGGTAGTAAAAAAGGCCGATTGCATGCTTGCCTTCATTGGAAGGGGCATTGAGTATAAGGATAGACAAATTATGCAGCAGCTTTCTAGAACTGTATTTAGCCCACATTTGGAATATTGCTTACTCTTCTTACCAGAAGGATGTGGATGCTTTGAACAGGGTATAGAAAAGGTTTACCAGGATATTGCCTGGGATGTGAGCTTTTAGCTATGATGGAAGTTTGGATAGGCTGGGTTTGTTTTCACTGGAATGCAGTAGGTTGAGTGGCAACCTGATAGAAGTGTATAAGATTGTGAATGGCATGGGGAGAGGAGAAAGTATGAATGCTTTTTCCTAGGTTCAGTTATTAGGGGACACAGGTTGTCAAGAGGTAAGTTTAAAAGAGAATCACGAGGCATGTTTTTCCTGCAAAGGGTGGTGAGTGACTGGAACACGCTTCCAGAGGAGGTGTTAGAAGAAGACACAATAGCTGCATTCAAGAAGCACCTGGGTGAATACATGAATGGGAAGGGAATAGAAGGATATGGTTCCTGTAAATGAAGACAGTTTTAACACGAAAGGGCAAAATATATCAGTGCAGGGTTTGAGGGTTGAAGGCCCTGTTGCTTTGCTGTATTTTTCTTTTGTGCATCAAGGGATAGGGGGAGAATGTAGGAATACAATATTGAGATAAACAATTAGCCATGCTTATATTGAATAATGGAGCAGGCTTGAAGAGCTGAATGGCATCCTCATGCACCTAGTTTCTACGTTTCCATGAAACCTCATGTGCATTTGACACAATCTCAATCAAAGAGCATAAACTAAGGAGATATAGAAGATATAAAGAAGCTTCGTCAGAAAACCTTTCAGCACTAAAACCAATTGCAGCAACAATTTATTTTAGTTCAATGTTACTTCAGTAACTATCACCTCAAATCTCAGTCAAGCTTCCATAATCCAGCAGGTATAATTGTACAGTGTATTGCCCGTCTCCTGTGCAACAAGTTTAGAGAGACCAACAGAAATTTCAAAATTTTCAATGTGGAAATCAGAATAGAATCAGGTCATATCCAGCACACGCAAATGGTACTAGTTTGGTTCAGGCTACCTGGTCAACATGGATGAGTTGGACCGAAAGGTCTGCTTTCATGCTGCATGACTCTATAACCGTATATTTTCCCAGCAGAACACTTCCTCCTGAAGTGAAGAACTGTAGAAATTAAGGGGTTATGATCCTTGTGATATCTCCAACGTGCAACTCTATGGACCTAATGAGGCTACTGGAGGCTCTTAACTTTTCCATAAAGCCTCAAAATCCACTGATCTCACAAGAAGATCAAACTTGTAAAAGATTGTTTTAGGTAAGATCCAGACAGTTCCTTATAGTTCCCAGTTACATAACCCTATCCACATGCATTAATAAATGCTTGTATGGAAGCTAGCACTCACCAATGACCTGAAATATCCAAATTAAAATGACTCAGAATTAAATGATTTGAGAAGATGTCATTTTGTAACAGCAACATTCAGTCAAGCTTATTGCACGGCAGAAGCCCAATGAACATAACAGCAGAGTTTATACCAACGGTGGCTTTAGAAGAAGGGATCTGATGCTGTGAGCAAGAGATTCCATTTTTGGTTCAATGCTGCTATACAAACAATGTGGTTCTCACCCTGGTTACTCAGTAGAGATGAAGGAACCTCAATCACGAATGGTTAAACAAACAGAAAACAGGTTTCTACATTTCAGAGAATAATGCTACAAGTCACCCAAAAATAAGTTGATGGGCTTAAAGTGGCATCTCAGTGGGGCAGTCTGACCAATCTTAAATACTGAAACTTTGAAGCCACTTCTAAAATTTAAATAGAACTTTTCACCGCTCCAACTAACAACAACAAATGCCAATCCCCAGTTAATTGGCAAATGCTGGTATTTCACAGTGACTGAGCTGCTTAACAAATCCAGTTAGTGCTCACCCCAGAAAATATTATTCTTACCACAACAAAGTAGCAAATATACACACAAGATCACAGGCAAATTCCTTTGAGGAAAGTGCTTTTTTTTTCATTTCAACGACTCTTTTATCACAGTGGAGTTCTTTGCATAAAAATTAACCCATGGAAACAAGTTCTTTTGTTAACTACATGCATCAGATTTGTAAAAATTATACTTAACATTAATTCATGGAATGCTTACCTTATAGGAGACCATTTGGCCCATTGTATCAATGCCAGTCCCTGTACCCTGTACTTTCATTGTAGTCTTGCAAATTTCATTTAGTCAAATGATAATCTAATTCTTTGTTGACACTCCACCTCCATCACACTTTTTAGGAAATATATTTCAGCTCTGAAGTACTCATTGCATAGAATAGTCTTCCAACGTTTTACTTTGGAACTTGTGACATCTACCTTAAGTCAATGTCTTCTGGTCTTCAATTCTTCTGCAAATGGTGATAATTTCATGCTATTGACTCCATCAAGAGCATTCATGATTTTCCACACTTCTATCAAATATCATCTCAACCTTCTTTTCCAAGGGGATCATTTTCATCTTGTCTCGGGTTACCTTAAATTGACAGAAACAGGTCAATCAGGCCATCCAGCTCAAGCTAGTGTTTATTTTCCACTCGAGCTTCCATCCGTCTATTCTGATGCAATCTATTATTATAACATTCTATTCCTTGATTCTTCTTATTCTGGTTTAGTTCCCTTTAATTAATAAGTGCTCTTAGCTCCAACCCTCCCTGTGACAGGAACTTCCATATCTTTTGAATTCCCCATTAGATTTCCTGGTGATTATTTAATAACGAAGGCTTCCAGTTTGCTCTTCTGAACTGGAAGGAATCGTCTCTCTTTAGCCACTCTATCAAAACTTTTAAAGAATTTGCATAAAGAAAGTTAAACAAAAAAATCCAACCATTTAGAACATGTTTTCCCAGGTCAGTTTTGTGGTCCAGGAATTGCCCCATCCCTGCACTCAACTCAAGTATGGAATTAGGAGAGCAAGAAGGGGCCATAAAACGACCATGGCACGTTGGGCTAAAGAGAATCCCAGTGTATTCTATACATACATTAAAAACAAGAGGATAACAAGTGAGAAGGTAGGGCCACTCAAGGATAAAGGAAAGAACTTGAATTAGTGGTAGAGGATATGGAAGAGATCCTAAATTAGTACTTTGCATTGGTATTCAACCAGAAAAGGATCTGGAGGATAGAAACATGGAAACATAGAAGATTTAACAGGAGGAAGCCATTCAGCCCTTTAAGCCTGCTCTGCGATTCTTCACGATCATGGCTGATCATCCAACTCAGCAGCCTAATCCCGCTTTCTCCCCATAAACCTTTATCCAATTCGCCTAGTGCTATATCTAGTTGCCTCTTGAGTACATTCAATGTTTTGGCATCAATTATTTTCTGTTCTGCCTCGAATCCTCACACTGTGACCCCTGGTTTTGGACACACGCACCATGGGATCATCCTCCCTGCAGCTACCCTGTCTAGTCCTGTTAGAATTTCATTAGTCTCTATGAGATACCCCCTCATTCATCTGGACTCCAGCGAAAGCAATCCTAACCTAGTCAATCCCTCCTCATATGTCATCCTCAGAATCAGCCTGGTAAACCTTCGCTGCACTCCCTTGAGAGCAAGAGCATCCTTCCTCAGAAAAGGAGATGAAAACTGCACACAATATTCCAGGTGTGGTCTCATCAGGTCTTGTATAACTGCAACAACACATCCCCACTGTTGTACTCCAAATCTTTTGAATAAAGACCAACATACCATTTCCCTTCTTTACTGCTGCTATATCTGCATGCTTGCCTTCAGTGACTGGTGCACAAGGATACCCAGATCCCACTGCACACTCCCCTCTCCCAATTTACAGTCATTCAGGTAGTAATCTGCCATCTTGCTTTTGCTTCCAAAGTGAATAACCTCACATTTATACACATTATACTGCATCTACCATTGATTTGCCCACTTAGCCAACCTGTCAAGATCATGCTGAAGGATCTGTATCTGCATCACAGTTCACCTTCCCACCCAACTTGGTATCATCTGCAAACTTGGAGATGTTACATTTTGTTCCCTCATCCAAATCATTAATAAATATTGTGAATAGCAGAGGCACTAGCACTGATCCCTGTGGCACCCTACAAGTTACTGCCTGCGAATTTGAAAAGGACCCGTTCATTCCCACTCTTTCAGAGATAATGGGAACTGCAGATGCTGGAGAATCCGAGATAACAAAGTGTGGAGCTGGATGAACACAACAGGGCAAGCAGTATCTTAGGAGCATAAAATCTGAAGAAGGGTCTAGGCCCGAAACGTCAGCTTTTGTGCTCCTAAGATGCTGCTTGGCCTGCTGTGCTCATCCAGCTCCACACATTCCAACTCTTTGTTTCCTCTTTGCCAACCACTTTCCAATTCATCTCAATAAACCTCCCCCAGTCCCATGTGCTTTAATCTTGCATATTGATCTCTTATGTGGGACTTTGTCAAACACTTTCTGAAAGTCCAAATATACTACATTGACTGATTTCACCTTGTCAATTCTACTTGTTATAGCTTCATATAAGTCCAACAGATGTGTTAAGCATCATTTCCCCTTCATAAATCCATGCTGACTCTGTCTGATCTTACCATTGCTTTCTAAATGCTCTGCTGTAAAATTGTTGATAATGGATTTGAGAATTGTCCCCACTCCCCATGTTTGGCTCACTGATCTATAATTCCATGTCTTTTTTAACCTCCCTTTTTGAATATTGGAGCAACATTAGCCACCTTCCAACCTGCAGGGACTGTTCCAAAGTCCATGAATCCCCGGAAGGTGACCATCAACTATTTCTAGAGCTACTTCTTTAATTGGTCTGGGATGCAGATTAACAGGCTCTGGGGATTTATCAGCCTTCAATCCTAACAATTTTCTCTGAATCATTTCTTTACTAATATTGATCCCCCTCATCTTTTACCTCTCACCAAGTCTTGCATCCTCCAGCATTTCTTGTATTTGATTGGGGTCCTCTTCTGTGAAGACAAACACGAGAATTCCTGCAAGCATGCCACTCCACGAAACATGCTATTAATAAACACATTGAACTCGACCCCATATACATTTCACTACAGCGGAAACCTGGAAGTGAGGCAATCCATCGCAATGGACCCCAGAGTTCAAAAGCCAGGTGGGAAAACACACCGACACTTTATCAGAGGCTGCACTGAGGATGTTACAAAGCATGGTAACAAAACTTCTTCAGAACAACAAACCAACTCGGTGAGCCAACCAACCTCATCAGGCCATTTCCTCTGTAGCAGTGGAGGCTGAGGGGAGAGTTGATAGAAGTCTACAAAATTATGAGACACATTGATAAGATTGATCGTCAGAATCTTTTTCCCAGAGCTGAAATGTCTAATACTAGAGTACATACATTTAAGGTGAGAGGGGAAAAGTTCTAATGAGATGTGAGGGGAAAGTTTTTTACACAGAGTTGTAGGAGCCTGTAATGCACTGCTAGGAGTTGTGGTGGAGGTAGATATAATAGGGGCTTTTGGATAAGCATGTGAATATGCACAAAATGGAGGGTTTGGACCATGTGCAGGCAGAAGAGCTAAGTTTAATTTGGTATCATGTTCAACACAACATTGTGGGCCAAAGGGCCTGGTCCTGTGCTACAGTTGTATGTTCTATGTTTTAACTGAGGAGTCAACTTCAGGCTCAAGTGTGATACATTTCGGCTTAATATATACTTAGTTATGACATTGACTCCACCCCACTCTCTGCCCCTGTCTTGAAGTCTTGTATATTCTATTCATTCATCTGTCCTCTAGCTCCACATTCTCTGACCTCATTCATTAATTTACTCTGGGAAATCTTATCAAAGGTTTTCAAAAATCCGGATCAATTCCACGTATTGAATCAAAATTGTCTGCTGTTGTGATTGTTGTTGCTGTCACAAAAAAATTCAATAAGATTAGCCAAAAAAGATTGTCTTTGGAAATCTATGCTGACTGTTTTACCTTTACTTTTTCACTCATTTTTACATGTTCTTCTATTCTATCCTCTAGCAGGGATTCCATTATTTTTGTTCCACCATGTTTCCCTGGACATGTTCTGTCTCTCTTAAATACAGGGGTTACACTGGCATTGCTCCTTTCTCTGTCACTACATCCTTTTTCAATGAACGGTTAAACACAAGTAAAAGTCACCTTGATATCTTTTTCCTCAATGCTTTTAAAGTGAGCAGATGCAATCCATCTGCACCATAGGCTCTACGTCGTTGAGTTTTTAAAATGTATTCAATGCATCCTTTTTTTATAGTTTGAATGCTTTTATTTCATTGTTAATAGTATCATTCAATGTCACATCTTCCTGTTCTTTCACCCTGTATGCCAAAGCAAAAAAAACAATTTTATATATCTGCTGGATCATTGCTTGTTGTAACAACATTCTTTTGTTCCTGAGTTGTCTACTCCCATCACGTCTTTCATTTTTAGTAATGTGCTTGTAAAATATTTTACGACTGGCTTTACGTGCCTGATAATTTAATTTCTGCATTTCTCTTTGCCTTCTTCACTTTGTGGCTTCTCTCATGATTTCTCTGTATTCTCTTTAATCTTGTGCTCCTCCGGTGTCCTTGTGTTCAATGTTTGCTTCTTTCCCAACCCTGAGGTCTTCCTTTATTATTTTATTTATCCAAAGAGTCAATGGAGTATAAGATTCTTATTTCCTTTCATGGTGGATATCATTCCTTCTACTCAATTGAACATAATATTAAATGGTCCCTATCAAATTATTCTACATTGTTGTTTCTTAATAAGATCTGAAAAAACTGTGGATACCATAAATCAGAAACAGTAATAGAAATTGTTGGAAAACCTCAGCAGGTCTGCTAAGGTCTTCTTGCAATTTTTGTTTTTGTTGTTATTTCTCATTACCACTGCTCATTTTTTAAAAATTTCTAGCCTTAGCTCTTACAATCTGCCTCCAGTCTGGTCCCTACCTGCTCATGTAACTAAGACCTATTCAGGTCATCATTTTCTGTCGTTTGGCAGATAACTGCCACGGAGTCAGTTTCACTTGACATAAACTTCTGAAGAGCTCCTGTCAGTTCTAAAGAATGGTCAATGGGACCAAAATGTTAACACTGCTTTCTCTCCACAGGTGCTGCCAGACCTGCTTATTTATTTTTATCATAAAATTATTCCAATGAGGAAAGAGGCCATTTGGCCCATCGAGTCAGAACTGATCCTCTGATGGCCATCCCACAGAGACCCAGGCCCCTATCCTAAACCCATAACCCCACATTTACCATGGCTCATCCATCTAGTTTGAAAGTCCTTATGGGGCAATTTAGCACGACCAATCCACCTTTGGACAAAGATGCGTATCTTTGGAGTATGGGAACCCTGCAACTGTGAGGCAGTATGGATAACCACTGAGCCATCACGCTGCTCAAGTTGTTTTTTTGTAGCAATTTCTGTTTTTGTTTCTGAAAGAGCTTGAAATTTTAATGTTCCAAGTTGAAGTTTTGCTGTTAATATAACTTATAGCTTGAGGAAAACTTTTCAGGATCAAATTCCTGATTAAATTCTCATTCCATATCAGGTTTGGATTTCACTGTTCTATCTCCTTCCCAAAATACACAAACCTGCCTGCCCTGGTCGACCCATTGTCTCAGCCTGTTCCTGCACCACCAAACCCATATCCACCTATCTGGGCTCCATTTTCTCCCCTTTGGTCCAGGAACTACGTCCGTGACACCACCCACGCCCTCCACCTCCTCTAGGACTTCCAATTCCCTGGCCTCCAACACCTCATTTTCACCATGGACGTCCAGTCCCTATATACCTGTATTCCTCATGCAGATGGCCTCAAGGCCCTCCGCTTCTTCCTGTCCCGCAGGCCCAACCAGTCCCCCTCCACCGACACCCTCATCCGCCTAGCCGAACCCGTCCTCACCCTCAACAACTTCTCTTTCGATTCCACCCACTTCCTACAGACAAAGATGTTGGCCATGAGTACCCGCATGGGCCCAAGCTATGCCTGCCTCTTTGTAGGTTACGTGGAACAGTCCCTCTTCCGCACCTACACAGGCCCCAAACCCCACCTCTTCCTCCGTTACATTGATGACTGCATTGGCACTGCCTCTTGCTCCCCAGAGGAGCTCAAACAGTTCATCCACTTCACCAATACCTTCCACCCCAACCTCAAGTTCACCTGGGCCATCTCCAATACATCCCTCACTTTCCTGGACCTCTCAGTCTCCATCTCAAATAACCAGCTAGAAACTGCGGTCCATTTCAAGCCCACCGACTCCCACAGCTATCTAGAATACACCTCCTTCCACCCACCCTCCTACAAAAATTCCATTCCCTATTCCCAATTCCTCCGCCTCCACCGCATATGCTCCCAGGAGGAGGCACTTCCTACCTACTAACCTCATCCCGCCTTCTTCACCTGTCCGTCTTCCCTGGACTGACCTACCCCCTACCTACCTCCCCACCTATACTCTCCTCTCTACCTATTTTCTTTTCTCTCCATCTTCGGTCTGCCTCCCCCTCTCTCCCTATTTATTCCAGAACCGTCTCCCCATCCCCCTCTCTGAAGAAGGGTCTAGGCCCGAAACGTCAGCTTTTGTGCTCCTGAGATGCTGCTTGGTCTGCTGTGTTCATCCAGCCTCACACTTTGTTATCTTGGATTCCACTGTTCGTCCTTCCTCATTTGCAATATTCATTGGATTATCCTGAAGCAGCTTTTGCATTGTGGATGGGACATTAACAAGTCTGCAATTGTTTGTGTCTTATTCTATCTCTGGGGATTCCAGTCACAGAATAATCAAGTGTTTCCAGGAGGTCATTCATCCCATTGTGCCCTACTGGCTCTCCACAGAAGCAATGCACCTTCCCCACACGCTTCCCGTAACTCTCTACTTTCTTCCTTCTGGGATAATAATCCAATTCTCTCTTCACTGTTTCATGTGATTCTGCTTCCACCACACTCTCAGATAGCGCATTCAAGGCCCTAACTACTCAAGTGATCTTGCCTCCATCACACTGTCAGACAGTACATTCTAGACAGTGACCCTATGCGTGAACCTGCCTCCACCACATTCTGACTGTACATTCCAGACCTAAGCACTTGAATGAATCTGCCTCCTCCATACTCTCAGACAACACATTCCAAACCCTAACTACTTGTCACATGAATTGCTTTGTTGTGTTGCTGTTTTTACCAATTACTTTAATTCTGAGCTGTCTCATTCTTGGTGTTTTTGCAAAATGAGAAATTTCACTCTCTACACTGCCCAGAATTTCTGTGAGCAAAGTGCGGCTCTTCAAAACTAATACAATTTTGTCATGGTTAATAAAAGTAAAGAAAACACAATTTCTGCATTTACAGCAGGATAGACATTCCAAGGAAACTATTAGTGAATTAATGATTGGATATTTTCAAAGCATTAATTTACCAAAATAACAACAAAGGAGGAATCATGGCAATGATGGCTGGCAAACATTGAGGACCATGTCGTTTCTCCAGGTTTTTAGAGGAAGTATGTGAAAAGAATGCAGAGATCCTAACTGCAATTTCCAACAATTTCCTAGTCTGGGAGGTTAAATTTGTTTCTTTTGGAAAATTGTATCTGCAACTCTGCGATTCAAGTAAATTAAGAGAGGGGCACTGGGGACTTATAGATCAGTTAAGCTGATCAGTTAAGACAACCTTTGTGGTAAATCAGATGAGTTTTTAATTATTTAAAGGGAGGCTGGAAATCTTGCGCATTTCAGCTGGTTGGAAAGAGCCTAGGGATTGGAGTGTAAAGATTAGAGCCAGGGCTTTCAGTGAGGAGAGATGTTGGGCTGAACCTTATGTGTTTTTTGGCAAGTGCAAGTTTTATTGAGTTTTTTGAAGGTTTCTCATTTCAAAGTTTAATGAGATTTCTCACCGTATCTTACCAGACTCACCTCATTAGCTTCCTAACCTGCCCTTAAAGCACCCCTATCATTCAATCCTACCATGTGCAGTTCCAAAACAACTGGTCGCTCAGCAAATATTCGGCAAGAGACCAACATCTCTGGTGCCTGTGTCATATTTAAAAGTCTGCAGTGCACCTGGATGGACTGGAATTCTGAAACTGCCCTGCTTGACAACAGGCACAGTCTGAAAATGTTGAAGGGGAACATAGCAGCATGATTCTCCAACAGGGATCTGGAGGCAACCATGGGAGGGGGTGGTGCAGATGTGACGTATTTATTCCTAGAGGACTGAGAATGGAGACCAGAGCTCCAGACTTTAGTAGCCTGGTCCAAAGTGTGCACTGGTCCATCCTGACCAATTCAGTCTTCACAATGTGGAGGAAAAACCAGCAGAGACACAAGTAGGTCAATGGCCTTCTCAGCTACTCAATGATAAGTGTCTCATTCTTCTCTCTGCTACTTCACACTCACTGTGTCATTTCAATGGCACCCATTTCTCACCAAGGCTCAAGCTCTCCTGATCTCACTGTTACCTGCAACATCTTGCATCACTTATTCTCTCACTTATTCCCAAGACTGTCCCTATATGGCCTCTACGGTACTTATTCGTTCCACCAAGATATCTCACCCCCTTTTGCTCTATTGCACCAACACTAATAGCGACATCATCTATCGAGTTTTGAGAAGATTTGTACCTCTTGGCATCAGGGTAGCCCACAAACCCACCAACACACTAAAACAGCAGCTAATGAACTTAAAAGACCCTATACAGACAACAAGCAAAACGAACGTCATCTACAAAATACCTTGCAAGAACTGTGACAAACACTACTTGGACAAACGGGCAGAAAGCTAGCCACCAGGATACATGAACATCAACTAGCCACAAAACGACATGACCCACTATCACTCATATCCTTACATACAGATAAGGAAGGACACCACTTTGATTGGGACAACACATCCATCCTAGGACAAGCCAAAGAGACACGCACGAGAATTCCTAGAAGCATGGCATTCCAACCAGAACTCTACCAACAAACACATTGATTTGGAGCCAATCTACCATCCTCTGAGAAAAAGAACAGGAAATGACATCACTAACCCAAGGAAACCTAAACAGATAAATAGAAAGCGGGACATAACGCCAGTGCTTCATCGGAGGCTCACTGATGATGTTACCTAGAATGGTGACGAAACGTCTGAAAACTAACCTTCCAGCTCAGCGAGCAAACTCACATCCAGTACACCATCTATGTTTATCTCTCTCAATCCCTCCCTTTTTCTCATTTCAGGAGAAGACAGCTCACTGCAAGGTAGAAAGGACCTGGATGGATGGAAGGGTGCCTGACATCCTGACCCTTGCAGAACAAGATCAGAACCATTCCTGCAGGGATATCAGGACATCCATGACCCTCTAACTGAGTAAATACCAATCTTCATTCCAACGTAACTCTCACAGTAAAACCGTTGTCAGTGTTGTTCATTACACGCCACTTCTAATCAATGGTCATGACACTTTCTCTTCCTTGTACCTTGTAGGTATCCACAGCCTCCATGGAGAAAAACAGTCTTCTCTGCTAAAAGCCACTTCCTCAACCTCTGAGGAAGAGTTCCAAAGCCTTAAAGGAAGCATCAGTAAAACTGCCTCTTGCATCCTCATCAGCGCAGATACTGACACGTCAGTGGGATGAGAGCCTGATGAGCAACATACATGGGTCATTTTGGGTTAGCAAAATGTAACTGGTCATGTGACTCAGAGGTCAGTCCTAAGGGCCCCAACTATTTGCAGACTAAATGGGATGCAGGGATAGAAAATACTACTGGCAAATTAGCAGATAATACTGAAATAGGTGGAAGAATGCATTAGGTAAATTCTACAAATTGACAATTGACAAATATTCCAAGGGGCAGGATGTGACTGTTGGTCCCAACAGAAATTTATGTTGGAATCTAAACTGTTCACTGAATTTAACAATGCTTTAGATAATGAAATAGTAAGTCATATAAACAAATTTGCTGATGACACAAAAAAAAAGACAGTGTAGATAGAGGCATAAACTTACAAAGGGATTTTGGTAGTTTAACTGAACAGGTAAAACTCTGCTAGATGGATTTCTATGTTAGCAAATGTGGCTTCATTCACTTAGACCTATGAAGGGTAGAACAAGGGGCTTTCTAAATGGTGAAGCCAAAAATATTTGAAGCCAAAACAGATTCGGGAATGATGGAACAAAATTCATTAACTTGTCATGAACAGATACAGAACACAATCATAAAGATGAATCGAATGAATGAATTCCATATGAAGGTTAGCAAAACAAAGAGCAGAAGACGTACTTCAACTGTATAAAGCACTGTTTATTCTTCACCTGGAGTTCAGTGTTCAGTCCTGGGTCTCAGGGCTTGTACCCTTTGAGGGAGTACAGCCCAGATTGATTCAAATAATACCTGGTCTCCAAGGATAAATTACAAAAACTAGTATTGAATTCACTGTAATTTAGAAGATTAAGGGGCCATTTGAACAATATTTTCAATGGTTTCAGGCCAGCTGGAGATAAAATGTCTATTTTCAGTGTGTGATTATAGGTGAAAATTTGTAACTTAGGAGCAGACCTTTCAGAATGAAGTTAGGAAACTATTTGCACCCAAAGGGTGACAGTAAATTTGAATTTTTTTCCACAAATAATAATTTGCAAAATTGGAAGGAAAAGTAAGTGAAAAAATACTTGACAAAGGTAATACTGGAACTCCACTTCGAAGTACAAACCAATATTTATCATTCTCAACAGAAGTTGCTGGAAAACCTCAACAAGTTTGGCAACATCCGTGAAGAAAATATCAGAGTTAACATTTCGGGTTGTTTAATCCTTCCTCAGAATAGTTTTCATCATTTTCAAGTTTTGCTGGTTTTTTCTTCTGGGATGTTAATTTTAAATCTGAGATTGGCATACTGTTGTTAACCAAAAGCATTAAGAGATATGATATATGGTAAAGACAGATATGTAATAATAGGTTACAGGTTAGAAATGATCTTGTTGAAGGGCATAGCAGCTTAAAGGGTTGAATAGCCTCCCCCAGTTGATAGGTTCCTGTACAAATGTACCGAGGGATATATAGCTAAGACGGATAAAAGAAAAAGTGAGATGCAGATGAGCTAATTAGATTGTGAATAGGCTGGAGGACTGAATGCCCTCAGATACTTGCTGGTATTTTAGTTATCATGTGCAGTGGAAGAGATTTTATTCATCACTTTGCCACATACCCAACATCTCATTGGCAGCAGTTCTAGCCTTTAGGCCAAAAGCTGGGTGTGACTTAAGACTTCACTTGGGGGAAAGGTTTCTGCAACCAATTATTCTAAATGCTTTACTAAATGCTTTTTGATTTACTGTAATGAATTACCCACAGCAACAGTATTCAGACAGCTTCAAGTACACAGAATAAAAGGAAGATTCATTAAGTGTTTTTGTTAAAATGTGCTGTGAGCTGCTGGAGTTCTGGGAAGGTAATCCACATCATGACTGCACTAATTCTGTATTATTTCCTCTTTCCACACACCACACCTGCATATATTCTTCCTCACATGGTCCAGGTTGGAGGTTGGGTAGTGTTCTTCAGACTCTCTCCCTTCACTGTTGTTGATTATGAAAGACCTTTACCTTTTAGGAAACAGGCATTGTGAATGCTTTCTACTTGCCTCAATAACATAATTTAATCCAGATGTAAATGAACAAACCCTCAAGCCTGTTCCATCATACTATGCATTCATGACTGATCTGTGGCTCAAGTCAATATAACTCTGTCTGTCCTGTGACCTTTCATATCTTTGGTTAACGTTAATCTCAGATTTGGAATTGACAATTAATCTAGTATCAACTGCTGTTTATAGCAGTAAATTCTAAATTTCTATAATTCTTTGTGACTAGATCTTAAATTTTAGATTATATTTAAAATTCTTAATTCCCCTTCGAGAGTCATAATTTTTTTTCCAACTTTGTTGTCACATGGAGGCATTTTGAAAATATTCTGTTTTCAGTTTTGCAGAAGATTAATGGACCCGACATGTTAACTCTGATTTCTCTCCCCGACATCGCCAGACCTACTAGTTTTTCCGGAAATTTCTTATTTTTTTTCTGCTTTCGGGTATTATGGAAGATAGGATGAGAGTGGAAAGGTGCTTGCTGGTGAAGAAAGACGGTATAAAATATGTTGTTTGTGAAAACCAATCTGCCAATCAACACGAAACATATCAGCCAGAGACAGCAAGGACTCCTGATGCTGGAGTCAGAAACAACGTAGTATGGAGCTGGAGGAACACAGCAGGTCAGGCAACGTCAGAGGATCAGAAAAGTTGACAGTTTCTAAAGAAGGGTCCCGATCTGAAATGTCGACTTCCCTGCTCCTGTGATGTTGCCTGACCTCTTTTGTTCCTCCAGCTCCACACTGTGTTGTCTCCGAAATATATCAGAACACATTCAAATGAACTTTGATTCTTGCTTTTGAAGACAGCATATTTCTGACAAAGTTGCTGTGTGTACAACAGCAAAATTGACAATCACTACAAAGACCAATATCGTACACTGTCACTGGATTTTTTTTTAAGCTTGTCTTGGAGCCAAAGAGATCTACAGCACAGAAAAAGGCCCTTCAGCCCATCAGGTGTGCAATAGTCACAAAACAACAACCTAACTGTATTAGCCCATTTTCCAGCCCATAGCCCTTAGCCTTGTATGCCTTGAAGTCACAAGTGCATATCTGAGTATTTCCTAAATGCTGTGAGGGTTTCTGTCTCTATCACCCTTATAAGCAGTGAGTTCCAGATTCCCACCTGCCCCTGGGTGAAACATTCTTATTTACCTTGCAACTCCTCTAAACCTTCTCCCCCTTACCTCAAAACTATGTGCCCAGTCATTGATCCTTCCACCAAGAGAAAATTTCCTTTCTGTCTACCCTCTCTATGACCCTCATTCTCCTATACATCTTAATCATGTTTCCCCTTAGTCTCCTCAGCTCCAAGTTGTATATCCTCAGTCTTTCCAATCTCTCTTCATACCTAAAACACTCCAGCGCAGGCAACATCCTAGTAAATCTTTTCTGAACCCTATCCAGTGCTTCATACACCTCCTTAACTGTGGATTCCAGAACTGCATATAATACTCTAACAGTGGCCTGACCAACCATTTATACAGTTTCAGCATCACCTCCCTAATTTAAATGCAATGCTGCAGCCAATAAGTCATATATGTCTTCTCAACCACTTCATTTACCTTTCCGCACTATCTTAAGGGACTTCTGGACATTCACAGTAAGGTCTCTCCGATTCTTGATTCTTGCTTGGGTCCTACCATTCAACATGCATTTCCTTGCCTTGTTTGTCCTGTGCATCACCTCTCACAAATCTGGATTGAATTCCATTTGCCACTGATCAGTCCATCTGTCCATATCCTCCCGTAATCTTGAGTCACAGACTCATAGGGCTGTGCAGCATGCAAACAAGCCCTTCAGTCCAACTCATTCATGCCAACCAGATATCCTAAGCTAATACAAAGAACAAAGAAAATTACAGTACAGGAACATGCCCTTCAGCCCTCCAAGCCTGCACTGACATGCTGCCCATCATAACTAAAACCTCTTACTTTTCTGGGAACGGTATCTCCTATTCCCATCCTATTCATGTACTTGTCAAGATGCCCTCTAAAAATCACTATTGTATCTGCTTCCACTACCACCCGCCCCCTCCCCCCCACCCCCAGCAGTGAGTTCCAGGCAACCACCACCCTCTGTGTAAAAACTTTCCTCGTGCATCACCTTTAAACCTTAAACCTAATCCCCCTATCCAACCTCGGAAAAAGCTTCTGACTGTCCAATCTGTCCATACCCTTCATAATCTTGTAGGCCTCTATCAGGTCCTTCCTCAAACTTCGTAGTTCCAGTGAGCACAACCCGCATTTCTCCAACCTCTTGTCATAGCTAATGCCCTCCACACCAGGCGACATCCTGGTAAATCTTTTCTGTACCCTCTCCAAAGCCACCACAATTCCGCTGGTAGAGTGGCAACCAGAATTTGACACAATATTGTGGATATGGCCTAAGACTTTATAAAGTTTCAACATTAGCTACCAAATTTTAAACTCAATGCCTCGGCCAATGAAAGCAAGAATGCCATGTGCCTTGTTGACCACCTTCTCCACCTGAGTTGTTACTTTCAGTGACCTGTGTACCTGTACACCCAGATCCCTCTGTCTATCAGTACTCCTAAGGGTTCTTCCACTAACTGTATATTTTCCATCTGAATTAGACCTTCCAAAATGCATTAATTCACATTTTTCTGGATTAAAGTTGATCTGCCATCTCTCTGCCCAAGTCAGCAAACAATTTATATCCTGCTTTATCTTTTGACAGTCCTCATCGCTATCTGTAATTCCACCAATCTTTGTGGCATCAGCAAACATACTAATCAGACCAGATACATTCTCCTCCAAATCACTTTTGTTTATTATAATTTTTAAAAAATTGATCCATGTGGAACTCCACTAATCAAAGTTCTCCATTCAGAAACATGCCCTTCCCCTGCTACCCTCTGTCTTCTATGACCAAACCAGTGTTTTATCCATCTTGCAAGCTCACCTTTGACCCCATGCAACTTTACCTTCTGTATCAGCCTACCATGAAGGATCTTGTCGAAGGTCTTACTGAAGTCCATGTACACAACATCCACTGCTCTACCCTCATTGATCATCTTCATCACTTCCTCAAAAAACTCAACCTCCCCTTCACAAAACCATGTTGCCTCTCGCGAATCTGCCCACTGATTTCCAGGTGGGAGTAAATCCTGTCTCAAAAAATCCTCTCCAATAATTTCCCTACCACTGACGTAAGTCTCACCGACCTTTGATTCACTGGATCATTCTTGCCATCTTTCTTAAACAAAGGAACAACATTAGCTGTTTGCCAATCCTCTGGAACCGCACCCACCCCCCCCCCCCCCCCCCCCCACCACAGCCCCGTAGCCAGTGAGGATACAAAGATTTCCCTCACAGCCCCAGGAATTTCTTCCCTTGCCTCTCTGAGTATTCTGGGATATATCCCATCAGGGTCTGGGGAATTGTCTACCTTAATATTTTTCAAGACCCCCAATACCTCCTCCCTTTTGATCTCAACATGACCCAAACTATCTACACACACTTCCCCAGACTCATCTTCCACCAAGTCCTTCTCTATGGTGAAAACTGACACAAAGTACTCAATTAATACCTCACCCATTTCGTCTGGTTCCATACATAAATTCCCTTCCCTGTCCTTGAGTGGGCCAACCCTCTGCCTGGCTACCCATTTACTCTTTATATATGTATAAAAAGTCTTGGGATTTTCCTTAATCCTGTTGGCCAGTGACTTTCCACAAATCCTTTTGGCCCTCCTGACTCCTTGCTTAAGTTTTTTTTGACTTTCCTTGTATTCCAACTTTGCTTCATGTATTCCCAGCCTCCTAGCCTTGATAAATGCTTCCCTTTTCTTTTTGATGAGGCTCACAATATGTCTCATTATCAAAGGTTCCTTAAACTTGCTCTACTTATCCTTTATCCTTACAGGAACATGCTGGTCTTGATTTCCCAGCAACTTACAGTTGAAAACCTCCCACATACCAGATATTAATTTACCCTCAAGCATCTGTCTCCAATTTACATTCTACAGTTTCTACCTAGTATTGTTGTAATTAGCCTTCCTCCAACTTAGCACCTTCAACCGACAACTATACTTATCTTTATCCATCAGTCATTAAAGCTTACCGAATTGAGATCACTGTCCCTAAGCTACTCCCCGATTGAGACGTCGTCCACCTGGCCAGGCTCATTCCCCAATACTAGGTCCAATAAGGCACCTTTCCAAGTTGGACTACCTACGAACTGTTTCTAAAGCCCTCCTGGATGCTCCTTACAAACCCATCTGTGCCCCAAGCACTAACTGAGTCCCAGTCAATATATGGGAAATTAAAATTACCCACTACAACAACCCTTTTACTGTTACATCTTGCCAAAAGCTGCCTACATATCTGTTTTTCTGTCTCCCATTGGCTGTTGGGAAGCCTATAGTAAAGCACAAACATTGTGATTGCACCTTTCCCATTACTGAGCTCTACCCATAGAGCCTCACTGTCTGGGCCACCTGAGGTGTCTTCCTGCAGTATAGCTGTGATATCCTCCTTAACAAGTAGTGCAACTCCCCCACCCTTTTTATATCCCCCTCTATCCCACCTGAAACATCTGGATCCTGGAATGTTCAGCTGCCAATCCTGACCTTCCCTTAACCATGTCTCTGTAATAGCAACAACATCTTTGTTCCAAATACTAATCCAAGCTCTGAGTTAATCTGCCTTACCTCTTACACTCCTTGCAGTGAAACAGATGCACTCCAGTCCACCAGACCTGCTTTGATTCATAACCACAGCCTGCCTGCTCTTCCTGACATAGTGGCCCTACTCTCTCATTCCCTTTCAGTCAGTTTACCTTTGCTTTGGTTCCCAATCCCCTGCCAAGCCTGTCAGCCAGTCAGCGTCACCACTCTGCTGCCCTCCTCCGGGTCATTGTAGTCCTATTTGCCAGCATTTGGCCCTTATTCCTGTAAACCCTTCCTTTTAATATACCCATTCAGTCTATCTAAATCCTTCCTTTAACATACTCATTCCACAAACACACGACTTTCTATGTGAAAAAGTTGCCCCATAGATCCCTTTTAAATCTTTCCCCTCTCACCTCAAACCTATGTTATTTGGTTTTGGACTCGCCCACCTGGGAAAAGCCCTTGGCTATTCACGCTATACGTGCCCTTTGTGATTTTATAAACTGCTATGAGGTCACCCCTCAGCCTTTGATCTCCAGGGAAATTAGCCCCAGCCTATTCGGCCTCTCTCTGTAACTCAAACCCTCCAACCCTGACACCATCCTAGTGAGTCTTTGCTGAGTCTTTTCAATTTCACAATGTCATTCCTGCAGCAAAGAGATCAGAAATGAATGCAATTTTCCAAAAGTAGCCTAACCAATGTCCTGTACTGCCACAACATGACACTGACTCCTATACTCAATGCACTGACCAATAAAGGCAAGCATACCAAATGCCTTCTTCACGATATAAAAATCAAAAGAATTACAAGTGCTGTAAATCAGGAACAAAAACAGAATTTGCTGGAAAATCTCAGCAGGTCTGGTAGCATCTGTGAAGAGAAATTAGAGTTAGCGCCCCGGGTCCGATCACCAGACTAACTCTGATTTCTCTTCACAGATGCCGCTAGATTGCTGAGCTTTTCCAGCAATTTCTGTTTTTGTGCCTTCTTCACTGTCCTGCCTACGTGGGACTCCACTTTCAAGGAGCTATGAGCCCACACGCCAAGTTTTCTCTGTTCAACAACATTCTCCAGGATCTTACTATTAAGTGTATAAGTCCTGCCTTGATTTGCCTTTCCAAAATACAGCACTTCACGTTTATCTGAAGTAAACTCCATCTGCCATCCCTCAGCCCATCAGCCCATCTGATCCAGGTATCATTGTACTCTGAGGTAACCTTCTTCACTGTCCTTAAGGTTATTCTTCTCAATGTTTACCACCCCAATTGCAAACTTTCAATAAATCCTCCTACATTCTTGTCCTCTCAGTCCTTAACAAATGTTTCCTTCTCCTTAATGGAGAAGTCATGTAACTTAAGAGTTTGATATCCAACTTCCTGTTCTTAGAAATGCTTCTTCATGACTCAAATCAGTTTTCTCTTTCTCCTCAAATGGACCCTCATGGCTGATGCGGCAAAATTCAGTCAAATGTTTGCATCAATGTTTTTGATAATCTCCAAGCAAAGTGCAAGGGGAAAAGTAAACCAAACTCTTCAAACAAAACCAAAGTGTGTAATTGGCTCAATTGTATTCATTAATACCATATCCTACTGAGCTGACCTGACAGTTCTTTAAATCAAAAATAGCCTGGAGTTATTGAACACTTATTTAAGTCAACTTAATTGCTGAAACCATGGGTTTAGAATTTGGATTACACTCCAATGAACTTGGTGTCAGGACAGTCAAAAACTGATGTAACCTGCTAATGGATAGTATGTCCTCGACACCAGAGGCAACGCACTTCGGGGAGGGAGGACTGAGAAGGGCAAGCTGATCTATAGTAAAGTAAGTGCAAATCTCTTATGTTGCCATTTAATTTCCACTTAAGTGGAAACCTCCCACATCACATATAAAGTCCCTTGGTTTAACTGTTGGTTTCTTATAGAAATAGAATGTGCTATCCAGATGAGTCTTATATTCCTCGTTTATTGTTAAAATTGACTCTTGACATCAGGAATACCTCATTCAGTGTCACACCCCTAAGTCTCCCTAAGTCTAAGAAGCTTTAATCAGCTAGCCTAACATTAGTGTTGGGTAATGCAATGAAATAGAGAGAATTGAAAAACATTCTTAAAACAAAAACTCAAATAACATATATTCAATATAAATTTCAAGAGAGAAATCCTTATTTGACTGATCTGATTGAATTCTTTGAAGAGGTATAGTTAGGAGTTGCACAGTGGATCCACCTGAATTCTCATTGTACCAAAATTTGCTGGAATTGCCTGGGAAATCATGATTCCTTTCAGAAGTTCCTCTACACCTGGAACCTGTCAAAAGTGTCCTTTTAGACTGGAGAATTCAGAAAGTTCTGCTCAAGATATGTTTCTCATTACTCAGAAAAGTTAGATTTTATATATAGTCTAACTGCTGAGTAGCTGTTAATTGAACTCATGCTTACCTACATATTCTAACAATATCTTCCCCAGGCTCCAATACAACCCAGACCCTTATCCAGAAATGTCCCTCCCCCAACCAGCAGACAAAACACTCCCTGTTCTGCCACTGGGCCTGACCTCCATGCTTCAAACATGACACCCCTATTCTTCCCCTACCATCAGAATCTATCCCCACTTTGTTCACTCCAGAACCATCACCAAATTCCTTTCCGTGGGATATGAACCCCATGTTCCACCGCCAGTTCTGCTGAAACAGACCGATTCCTCTGCCCTACTGTCCTGGCTTGTGATCTCAAAGCAACTTCCAACACCGCCAAACATGATCCCTTCATGCACTACTGCCAGAGCTGAAACAGCCCCCTCCAGTGAGAACACAACCCCCATTGCACTTTCTGGCACCTAACAGCCTTCTGGAACTTGATATCTTCCACCATTTTAATCTACCCTGATCCCACCATCACTTATTTAAATCCCTTCCAATTTCATGTTCAGGTACCCTACCCTACTATTGACCTGGAACTTGACCCTCCAGGCACCTTAACTTCACACTTACCTTCTACGCTTACTGCTTGACACTAGCTTGTTCATCAGTCCTCCTGTTGGATCCAGAAGGTGTGGAAGACATATTATTGATGGAAATTTTCCAGTGCTCTTGTGTCCTTATCTTGCCACTTTGTGTGACACCAACTGCTCAATTCACTGACTTTTGTCTTGCAGAGATCTTTGTTGTCACACACTTGCTGCCATTGTTTGTAGAAAGTTGAACTGGTGCAGCTGATGTGGTATTGGATTCCCTCATCAGTGGTGATCTTTAGAGACAGTGGCTGCTAATATACGGAAACATTTTTCAGAGTTGCTCTTGAAATATACATGGAAGTTGAAATATTTGGATAGCCAGAGTAGGTTGATATGAGTCTTGTTATTGTCAATTTTCAGGGACAGGATATTTCCTGTATGCAGAATTAGCAATAAAACTGCAATCATCTGCAAATTATAGATCATATGGATGGCTTTGATGACCCATATGCTTTGGGAAACTTTCACCTTCTTGTTATGTAATACCTCTTCAAGTAGGTGGGACAGTGTTGTGAAAGTGAGTTAAGAATTAAGAAGCTTAGGAGTGAAGAGCAAACAGAAAGTTAATGCAAGGGGGTCTAGGATTCAATTTCCTTTTTGCAATTCAGAACACACGGAATTTGAGTGAAAGAAAATAAGCAAGCCTCTCGCTAAATTTAAAATTTTTGTTAGAGCCATGATGGTGTTATTATGTCTTTCTGTTGGAAATGACAGAAAATTGGAGACATGTGGGTGAGGGAACATTTAAAAGGGTCAGAGGAAGGAGTCTCTGGGTATTCTACGCCTCCAGAGCTCTTGTGTTAAAATTTCATTCACAGGATGAAGGCATTACTGCCTAGGCAACATTTATTGCCCAACTCTAATTGTCCATTGGGCAGTTAAAAATCAACACCCATTGCTGTGGTCAGAGATAATGGGAACTGCAGATGCTGGAGAATCTGAGATAACAAAGTGTGGAGCTGGATGAACACAGCAGGCCAAGCAGCACCTCAGGAGCACACTAAAATGCTGCTTGGCCTGCTGTGTTCATCCAGCTCCACCCATTGCTGTGGGTCTGGAGCCACATGCAGGCCAGGCCAGGTGATGATGGCAGTTTCCTTCCCAAAAGGGCATTAGTGAACCAGGTTGGTTTTTCCTGACAATGAATGTGTCGTTATGATTAGACTCTTAATCTCAGATTTTATTTGACTTCAAATTTTACTGTCTGCCAAAGCAGGATTTGAACCCAGGTCCCTAGAACACTACCTGGGTCTTTAGATTAACTGCCCATTAAAAAAAAACACTAGGCTATCTCCTCCTCCCAAAATAGAGAGAGCCCTTCCTTTCTAAGTATCTGCCCTAACAGCATTATGGGAGTACTCTTTTAGGAAGCCTCAAAACTCTGAATGGTTATAGAGTTGTAGAAATGTACAGCACAGAAACAGACCTTCTGGTCCAACTCATCCCTGCTGACCAGATATCTTAAATTAATCTCATCCTGTTTGCTAGCATTTGACCCGTAACCTTCTAAATCCTTCCTGTTCATGTACCAATCAAGATACCTTTTAAATGTTATAATTGTATGAGCCTCCACCACTTCCTCTGGCCATTCATTCCATCCATGCACCACCCTCTGTGTGACAATGTTGCCCCTTAGGTCCCTTTTATATTTTTCCCTCTCGCCTTAAACCTACACCCTCTAGTTTTTGACTCCCTCACCCAGGGAAAAGACCTTGGCTATGCATTCTATCCATGCTCCTCATGATTTTATAAATCGTGATAAAGCTTAACACTGTGCCACAAGACTTAGAGATGATAAGATGGGCAACATGAAAGAAGACAGCTGCAAAGCACATTCCTTAATGTGCCCTGCCATCTAGAAACTTTATTGGTGAGTGTATGGGGCCTTGGGGTTGGTGTGAAGCATTTTGCTGTCCATTTTACAATTAACACTTAAGCACAATGGAATGGGTTATGGAGCTTCTCCATCAAGTAAGGCTGGTGGAACCTGCTTAATGGAGGTGAGCTTCTGTACATCTAGCTGGCAAGAGTTGGGGGACCATTGGAGCTGGAGATTCTATGTTTCAAATGGAACATTCACTAGTGGATGTGATGACATAGTGGTCTAGTAATCTTAATTCCAGACTAATGTTTTGGGCCAGGAGTTCAAATCCCACCATGCAAATTTGAATCTAATAAACAAAAATCTGGAATGAAAAAAAAGTTAATATCAGGGTGGCCATATAACTGCTGTTGATTGTTGTAAATGTTCATTTGGTTCATTTATACCCTTTAGGGAGGGAAATCTGCCATTCTTACCTGGGATGACTCCAGAGCCATAACAATATTGTTGACTCTTATCTGCCCTGTGAAATGGCATATCACTCAATTTAAAAGCAATGAAAGATGGGCAATAAATGCTGACCTTACCAGCAACTCGCACTTGCAATGAAAAAATATGAGTAAAAATTCCCCACTCATAAATTAACTGGGATTGGAGATTCCATTTTATGCAAACCAGTGAAATGGTTTCTATCTATGTTGTCATGCCCTTGAGATTGGCACTGCGCTTCAGGACTCATCTCAGACAGTACAGCTGCCCATGCTTCGGAGCTGCCAATCCTCTGAGAGGGTCTGAAACATCAGGACCCTATCCACTATCCTTCCTATGAACAATTAAGAAGCTACCTCTGGGAAGATAATCCATAAGTCTTGCTGCCAATTGGTCCCAATACTGGTGTCTCAAAGCCCATGGTAAAATCCAAACTGTCTTGTCTATTCCATTTCATTTCTACTTCCCTGTGGAAATCACTGCATGTCCAGAAGAGGCATTTCCACTTCTACAGTGGTGGTAGAGTGAGGCTAAGATAAGAAAAGTGCTTTGCCGCAAGAAACTGCCTTATTTTTTGGAATTTTAAGTTTTCCATCTACATCACATTGCAGACAGTTCGCAAGAGAGGGAGAGGGAGAGGGAGAGACATGGACAGATGGACAGAGTCAGAAAGGGACAGTATCACAAGGCACTATGGAACCCAAATGTTTCCAAGTTAAAGCAAGAGAAACGTGTTGGTTCCATGATCAGCACATGTTAATCATAGCAGGAAAGCTGGCTTCCAACAAGTGATGAAAGAACATTCAGTTTAGAACATTGGCACAGGAGTGGGCCATTCAGCTCTTCAAGCCTATTCTGCCATTTGATCAGTGGTCTTAAAACTCTCCCTATTTACATCTCTCAAAACAGATCATTTGCTCATAAACTCATTGACAATTGTGCGATACTGTTGGCTGTTATATTTTCAGTATGGTTCTGTTGTTCTGAGAAGTCTTTTATTTAATTGAATCCACCTAGATAATTCCATACCTCATGGTAACCTTACAACAAGGGGATAAAGATTACCAGGAATGATGTCCTTGATCATTAGGAAACGCCAAAAGCCAACAGTTTTTACAGAGAAAGAGGACACTTAAACTGTCAGAAGTGTGGGTGAGTTTAGAAGAGTTGTGATTGCAGAAAATATTTGGAAAAACTAAAACAGCAAAATTTCTCATGGACAGGACTGAATTAATAACCTGGGCAAAGTAAAAGTAAAATCCTAAAGATATTAAAAAATCTGATGTCAAAACAAATATACTGAAAATATTCAGCAGTAGGCAGTGTTAGCTGGGCCAGATTTATTGCCCATCTTTAATTACACTCTCAAATGGCTATGGTCCTTGTGGCACTCAGTATTGTTAGGGAGGGAGTTTCAGGATTTGTCCCAAACAACACTGAAGGAATGGGAAATATCTCCAGGTCAAGATGGCATGTGGCTGGTGGGGAACTTGCAGGTAGTGGTGTTCCCATTGTCTTTCAAAATAGAAGTAGTTCAGGTTATTTTTAGTCATTCATGGGATGAGCGTGTTGCTGGCTAGGCAGTATTTATTGCCCATTCCTGATTGCCCAGAAGGCAGTTAAAAGTCAAACACATTGCTGTGGATCTGGAGTCACATGTAGGCCAGGCCAGGTAAGAATGGCAGTTTACTTCCTTAGATGACCTTCGTCAGCTAGATCAGTTTTTCTGACCATCAACAATGAATTCACAGTCATCACTAGATTCTTAATTCTAGGTATTTATTGAATTCAAATTCGAACCTGGGTCTCCAGAATGTTATCTGAGTCTCTGGATTAACTGTTCAGTGTTAATACCAATAGGCTATCACCTAGTGTTAGATACTGTAGATATTGTCTAGGGGACACCGGTGAAGTGCTGTAGGGACCATTCTGGATTTATTGAGTATTTTTGGTTCCATGCTGTTTTATACTCAATCTGATTTTCTTTTATAATGACACACACGTCATAACTAAAACTGCTAAGTAGCTATCATCTACTATATCAAGTTGAATTTCCCTCTCATTCATTTGTAAACTAGAATTCTGAATATTGAAGTGGTTGCGGGATGACTCATACGTTTAAATATATTTAGGGTGAGTGGGATACTTTATTTGTAATCTATTTGGCAGTACAACCTGAATATTGCCAAAAAAGAGGCTCTGATCAAAATCCTTTCGGGCTCTGAGTGACATGGGCTATGGTGAGATTTATGGTAGAACAGGGCAAGAAGTCCAACATGGCCAATTTTGACATCAGGAGCATCTTGCTTCATATTTCAGATACTTTTTTTAAATCAACCTTTTCAAAGATATCATTGCACACAACTGGAGCAGGTCTGACTTGAACCCAAACTTCTTCGCCCAGAATTATGAACACTACTACTATGCCGCATGTGTCTTTTTGGTCTTCATCTTTTATGTTTTTGTAGGGTGGTGAGGCAAGTTGCAAGTTGAAGGGACCTATTGCTTATTAAACACCTTATTAACACCATGGTTCACCTCACTAATATTAAGATTTCTATCTAACCAAATGCACATCTAAGTAGAATTTCATAGGATCCCTACATTGTGGAAGCAGGTCACTTGGATCACCATGCCCACACCGACCTTCTGAATAGTATCCCGTTCCCCCTACTTTAGCCCTGTAACCTAATCCATGGCTAACCCACTTACAGTCTGCACATCCCACTTTTTAAAACGTCATGGTCAATCCACCTAAGCTGCAAATTCCTTAGACTGTGGGAGGAAACCAGAGCACCCAGAGGAAACTTACGCAGACAGTGTGAAGATGCAAATTCCACACATACAGTTGCCTGGGAGTGGAATCTAGCCTAGGACCCTGGCGGAGTGAGACAGCAGTGCTAACCACTGGGTACTGTGCCACCCAAGTATTATAGGGGGAGGGGTAGGGTGGGGTTGGGGACAGTCAGTGTGGAGGACCCAGCCACTTCTGCAGTGCCTTGAGTTGAGATTTTTAAGGGACTTCTGTGCCATTTCTCCTCCTGGCACTACTTCTTGGTTGTGGGGAAAATGCTCCTGGAGTACCCACCAGCCTAACATCTATGGTGGGAAAATTGTTGGAGTCTATAATGAAGAATGGGGTAACCGAACCTCATGAAAATTTTCAGACAATTGGGCAGTGTCAGCATGGACTCATGGCAGGTAAGTCATGCCTGACCATCCTCATTGAATTTTGTGAAGAGGTAACTAAGTCAATGGCCAGGCTATTGTTTATGGATATATCTGGGCTTCCAGAAGACATTCGATAATGTCCCATATAAGAGACTGTTAACTAAGGAGAAGCTCACGGCATTGAGGATAAATTACTGAAACGGCTAGGAAATGGAGACAGGTGGCAGAAAGTAGGGATAATGACTCCCACCAGTCAGAGGGAAATGGAGGAGTAGATATGTAGGCATGATATAGGATGATAGCAGTTGGTTAATAAGTTTTTGGATAACACAAAAATTGGTGGTGTTATTGATTGTTGTGGATAGTCTCAGGCTGCAGTCTGATATTAATCAGTTGGTAAATTGGACAGAACAATATCAGAAGGAATTTAATCCTGATAAATGTGAGGTGATGCATTTTGCAAGGTCTACTAAGGAAGAACATACACAATAAATGGCAGGTCCCTAGGGAGAACTGAGGAGTAAAGGTGACATTACAGGTCTGGGCCCTTCTTCAGAAATGGAGGAGGGTGTGTGGACTCTATTTATTTCAGAGAGGGGGAGGCGATGATTGAAGGTGGATAGTGGAGCAGATAGGTGGAGAGAAGACAAACAGGTCAAGGAGGTGAGATGCAGCCAGTAAAGGTATGTAGGTAGGAAGTTGGGATGGGGGTTGGTCAGTGAGGAGGGAGGGGCGGGTAGATGGGCAGAAAGACAGACAGGTCAGGAGGCGGGGATGAGGCTGGTAGGTAGGAAGTGAAGGTGGTATTTGGTCAGTGAGGTGCAAGGAGTGGATAGGTGAGAGAAAAGATGGACAGGTCAAGGAGGCGGGGATGAGAAGGGGTGATGGTCTTGGGATGAGGTCAGAAGTGGTGAGATTTTGAAGCTAGAAAAGTCCACATTGAGACCATTGGGCAGCAGGGTTCCCAAGCAGAATATGAGGTGCTGTTCCTCCAGCCTTCGTGTGGCATCATTGTGGCACTGGAGGATACTCAGGATGGACATATTATCTGAGGAGTGGGAGGGAGAGTTGAAGTGATTTGCGACTGGGAGGTGTTGTCATTTGTCATGAACCGAGCGTAGGTGCTCCTCAAAGCAGTCTCCAAGCCTCTGCTTAGTTTCCCCAACATAGAAGATGCCACATTGGGAACAGCGGATACAGTATAGTACATTAATGGATGTGCAGGTGAACGTCTGTTTAATGTGGAAGGGTTTTTTGGGGCTTGGGATGGAGGTGAGGGGGGAGGTGCAGGGACAGGTAACAGGGAATGGTGCTGGGGGGTGGGGGTGGAGGGGGAGCTGGCGGGGAGTGTGGACCGGACAAGGGAGTCCCTCTGAAAGGCAGGTAGGGGTGTGGAGGGAAATATAGAACATAGAGAACATAGAACAGTACAGCACAGAACAGGCCCTTCAGCCCACGATGTTGTGCCGACCATTGATCCTCATGTATGCACCCTCAAATTTCTGTGACCATATGCATGTCCAGCAGTCTCTTAAATGACCCCAATGACCTTGCTTCCACAACTGCTGCTGGCAATGCATTCCATGCTCTCACAACTCTCTGTGTAAAGAACCTGCCTCTGACATCCCCTCTATACTTTCCTCCAACCAGCTTAAAACTATGAGCCCTCGTGTTAGCCATTTCTGCCCTGGGAAATAGTCTCTGGCTATCAACTCTATCTATGCCTCTCATTATCTTGTATACCTCAATTAGGCCCCCTCTCCTCCTCCTCCTTTTCTCCAATGAAAAAAGTCCGAGCTCAGTCAACCTCTCTTCATAAGATAAGCCCTCCAGTCCAGGCAGCATCCTGGTAAACCTCCTCTGAACCATCTCCAAAGCATTCACATCTTTCCTATAATAGGGCAACCAGAACTGGACGCAGTATTCCAAGTAAATATATCCTTGGTAGTGGGGTCAGATTGCAGGTGGCAGAAGTGGCGGAGAATGATGCATCGATTCCGGAGATTGATGGTGAGATACGTGAGGAAAAGGCGAATTCTGTCTTTGTTTTTAATTGAGGGGAGAGGGTGTGAGAAATGCAAGAGAATGTGGTCCAGGGTGTTTTCAACCACTTTGGAGGAGAAATTGCAGTCCTTGACCTCCCTGCAAGAATGCTATCCCCTAATTCCCAACTCCTTTGCCTCTGCCGCATCGGTTCTCAAGATGAGGCATTCCCTCGAAACCTTCTTCTCTTTGAAAATATGCTCCTTGGTTATTGATCCCTCTAATGAGTGAAAACATTTTTCCCTCTGTACACCGTGCTCTCAGAACTTTGTACACCTCGTTCGGATCTCCCTCAATCTTTTCTTCTCTAAGGAAAACAACCCCAGTCAATTTAGTCTGTCTTCAATGATGGATCACCCTGTCCAGATGACATCCTGATGAATCTCTTCTGTTTCCCCTCTACTGGAATCATATGTCCATAACTGTTCCAGTTGTGGCCAAATTAATATTATATGCAGCTCCATCATAACCTTCTTGCTCTTGTATTCAATGCTGTTGAGAAGAAGAGTACTTGTGGATTGGGACACAGGCAGTTAGAACTTGTTAAGTGGGAAAGCATTGTGCGGTGTCCTTAAAGATGATGTGCTTTTTCTATGCTGGTGCATTCTCAATTATAACTCCTTTAACCAATTAAAGTCCACTTGTGAACAGATCAGCATTCTTTTCTCATATCTACTAGAATGTTTATTTACATTTACAGTGATATTTCCTGCAAATTGTCCTGATGAATGCGAAATGAAAGCTTCAACTAAATATCTCTCTTTCGTAAACTTCAGTAATATAAGCAAATTTCACAAGGTGAGAAAGGAGAATCACATCTGGAGTGAGACACAGCCCAAGTGCAAATACAGTTCAGGGAATGTGGACACAGTTGTGAATTCAGTGCAAAAGGGGAAGAGATGCTTTGTACTTGCTTTTATGGCTCATAGATTGCAAGGTTTTTTTTCACATGACAAATTGAAGCCCAGGAACAGGGGCTCAGCACAAGAGCAACATTACAGGTTAACCATAAATTCATTGTTTGGTGATAATTGCTAATTTGACTATCTACTTTGATTACTTCCATACTGAAGATAAATAGTAGAAATATTTACAGGCTACAAACTAACGGACAGCTATGATTTTTAAAACAAAATCAAATTAAGAACTAAGCAATGAAAGTAGAGATTAGATTCCCTACAGTGTGGAAACTGGCCCTTTGCCCCAACAAGTCCACACTGCCTTTCAAAGCGTCCCAATCAGACCCATCCTCCTATAATCCACACATCCCTGAACACTATGGGCAATTTAGCATGGCCGATCCACCTAGACTGCACATCTTTGGACTGTGGGAGGAAACCGGAGCACCTGGAGGAAACCCATGCAGGCATGGGGAGAATGTGCAAACTCCACACAGACAGTCATCTGAGGTTGGAATCGAACTTGGGTCCCTGGTGCTGTGAGGCTGCGGCACTAACCACTGAGCCACTGTGCTGCCCCTAGGCCAGGCAACGTTTTGTGGCTGCGTGATGTGGGAGCTAGTGGACCCCATTGTGGTTCATAGTCACCATATCTGTTGCAAATGTTGGTTGCTAGATGAAAGCTAGCTGAGAGTTGATGAGCAAGAATTCTGAGGTTTAAACACTGTGACACATTGGGGAGAGTGGGGGAAAGTTTCCTGGATGCTGTGTTTCAGGAGGCAGTCACACCTTTTACATTGAATTCAGTTAGTCATCAGGGATAGGAGCGTGTGACTATGGGTGAGTCAAGTAGAGGGATAAGCTGGTAATGCTGAAGGAGCCTCAGCCCTTGTCCTTGTTTAAACAAGTTTGAAGTTCTTGCTGCCTTTACAGATGAGAGCAGGGAGGATGAACAAACTGAATATAGCACCATGTACAGGGAGCCATTCAAGAGTAGGGAGACAAGAGAGGCGTAGTTGTAATTAGGTATAGTCAAGTCAGGGGAATAGACACTGTTCTCCATGGACAGGATCAAGACCCTCAAAGGCTGTGTTACCTGGGTTCAGAATATCATGTCTGGGCTGCAAATGTTCATAGAATCCCTACAGTGTGGAAACAGACCAATTGGCCGAACAGCTCCAACTACCCCTCCAAACAGCATCCCACCCCAGAGTCATCCCCATTCCCATTCTCTGTACCCTTACATTTCCCATGGCTAATCCATCAAATTTACACACCCTGGACACTACAGGCAATTTAGCATGGCCAATCCACCTAACCCACACATCTTTGGCCTGTAAGAGGAAACCAGAACCCCCAGCAGAAACTCATACAGACACGGGAAGAATGTGCAAGCTCCAAACAGACAGTCGCCCGAGGGTGGGATTGAACCCTGGTCCCTGGTGCTGCAAAGCAGCAGTGCTAACCACTGAGCCACCGTGCCACCCTTTGTACTCTGAAGTGGGCAGGGAATGATCCAACTTGCGTTGTCCATGTTAGTAACAAAAACATTGGTAGAAAGAGGAAAAAGGTTTTGCTGAGGGAACATGAGCAGCAAGTGGCTAAATTGAAAAGCCAAGGATAATAACGTCTGGATTACTAATTAAGCCAAAAGTAAATTGGCACAGAGTTAATAAGATTAAAAGGGTAAATGCATGGCTGAGAGATTAGTGCAAGAGAAACAAGTTTGAATTCATAGGATATCGGCACTGATAGTGGGGAAGGGGGAACTGTCCCAATGGGATTGGCTCCACCTGAATCATGCTGGGACCAGAGTCCTGGCGGACCACATAACCAGGGCTTTAAACGAAATAGCGGAAGCTGGGTTCAGTTGTGTGAAAAATATTTGATAAAGTTCAAGTCGGGGAGGCACAGCAAAGATAATTAAAGCTTTCAGAATATGTAATAGGACAGAAAGCATGGAAAAGCTCAGGAATCTAACTTCAGGCATAACAGTTGAGGGAACAGTCAAAGCAGAACTGAGTGTGTTATACTTAAATACATGCAGTATGTGAAACAAGGTAAATGAGACTATAGTGCAGATTGAACTTGATGGTTTTGATGTCATGAGAATCAGAGAGACGTGGCTGCAAGGGGATCAGGGCTGGGAACTAAAATCAAAGGATACGCATCCCATCAAAAGTACGGGCAAATAGGCAGAGGAGTGGGTTTGCCTAGTTCATAAGAAGTGAAATTAATTGATGGCAAGAAATGATACAGAGTCAGAAAACATAGAGTCTGTATTGATAGCGTTGAGGAGCCACAAAGGGAAAAAAACCTTTATGGGAGCTATATATAGCCTCCCCAGCAGCACTCAGAATGTGGGACAGAAAATATATCAAGGGATAGAAAGGCATATAAGGCATATATAGACGACTTACTGTCATCTGCAAACTTACTAACCCATCTACCTATGCCTGCGTCCAAGTCATTTTAACAAATGACAAACAGCAGTGGACCTAAAACAGATCCTTGAGGCACACCACTAGTAACTAGACTCCAGACTGAATATTTTCAATCAACCACCACTTGTTGCCTTCTTACAGAAAGCCAGTTTCTAATCCAAACTGAAAGGTTTGAAGGTGAATATTTCACACAAACCAGATGGACTACACCTGAATTTCTGAGGGAGATAGCTGAGGAGATTATAGAGGCATTGATGGTGATCCTTCAGGAATCACCTGAGTCATGGAATGTCTCAGGGGACTGGAAATGGCTATTACACCTGCTTTAAGAAGGGAGGGAGGCAGAAGGCAGGAAACTATAGGCAGACCGTATCAAAAGCCATCTGTAAATGTAAGTACAATATATGTTTTGGCTTTCTTTTATCAATTTTGAGAGTCATATCTTCAAAAAAACTCCAACAAGTTTGTCAAACTTTACTTCCCATTCTCAAGTCCATGCTGACTATATCCAAGCAAAAGATTTACCACCTTGGCATTTTTTTATCCCATCTTTTAAAATAAATTCAAGCATGATCCCTACGAGTGATATAGTTCTAACGGGTCAGTGGTTCTTGATTTCTTCATCGCTCCTTTTTTAAATGGTAGGGTGACATTTGTCACCTTCCAATCAACAAGAAATGTCCCAGAATCTATTGAATTTTGGATGATAATCAACAATATATTGACTGTTTCCATAGCCATTTCCTACAACACTCTGGGGTGTAGATCATCATCATCATCATCATCATCGTGAGCATTTATCCACTTTCAATTCCATTAATTTCTCCAGTTCAATCTTCTTACTAATGCTAACTTCCTTCAAGTCCTTATTCTCATTTAGAACTATTGTTCTGAGAGATTTTGATGTCCTCCACAGTGAAAACAGAGTCAAAATAATCATTTAGCTTCTGTTTCTTTGTTTCCCATTATGCATTCTCCCAACTCTGCCAGTAACAGACCCACGTTTGCTTGCAAAATGTTTTGCTTTTCTACCCATAGAAGATTTTACAGCCTGTTTTTTTGTCTAGTTTATATTCATATTCTGGTATCCTTTTCCTTACAGTTTCGTGTTTCTCCTTTGTTGTATTCTATACTTCCCAATCTTACTATTTCTGGCAACTTAAAAGGCATATAGAACATAGAACATCGAACATAGAACAATACAGAGCAGAACAGGCCCTTCAGCCCTTGATGTTGCGCCGACCTGTGAACTAATCTAAGCCCATCCCCCTACACTATCCCATCACCATCCATATGCTTATCCAAGGACTGTTTAGATGCCCCTAATGTGGCTGTTAACTACATTGGGAGGCAGTGCGTTCCATGCCCTTACCACTCTCTAAGTAAAGAAACTGCCTCTGACATCTGTCTTAAATCTATCACCCCTCAATTTGTAGCTATGCCCCCTTGTACAAGCTGACATCATCATCCTCGGAAAAAGACTCTCACTGCCCACCCTATTTAATCCTCTGAGCATCTTGTATTTCTCTATTAAATCCCCTCTTAGTCTTCTCTCCAATGAGAACAGACCCAACTCCCTCAGCCTTTCTTCATAGGGCCTTCGCTCCAGGCCAGGCAACATCCTGGTAAATCTCCTCTGCACCTTTTCCAATGCTTCCACATCCTTCCTGTAATGGGGCAACCAGAACTGCACGCAATATTCCTAGTGAGGCTGCACTAGCATTTTGTACAGTTGCAGCATGACATCACGGAACTCAATCCCTCTACCAATAACACCTAACACACCATAAGTCTTCTTAACAGCACTATCAATCTGGGTGGCAACTTTCAGGGATCTATGTACATGGACACCAAGATCCCTCTGCACATCCACACTACCAAGAATCTTTCCATTGACCCGGTATTCTGCCTTCCTATTATTCTTCTCAAAGTGAATCACCTCACATTTATCCTCATTGAACTCCATTTGCCACCTTTCAGCCCAATTCTGCAGTTTATCCAAGTCTTCCTGCAACCTGCAACATTCTTCCACACTGTCCATCTCTCCACCGACTTAGTGTCATCTGCAAACTTACGAACCAATCCACCGATGCCTGCGTCCAAGTCATTTATAAAAATGACTAACAGCAGAAGCCCCAAAACAGATCCTTGAGGCATATCACTAGTGACCTGACTCCAGGCTGAATATTTTCCATCAACACCACTCGTTGCCTTCTTACAGAAAGCCAGTTTCTAATCGAAACTGCTAAATCTCAGTCAATCCCGTGCCTCTGTATTTTCTCCAATAGCCTACCATGTGGAACCTTATCAAAACTTAACTGAAGTCCAAGTGCACCACGTCAACTGGCCTACCCTCATCCACATGCTTGGTCACCTTCTCAAAAAACTCAATGAGGTTTGTGAGGCATGACTTGCCCATGACAAATCCATGCTGACTGTATCCAAACAAATTGTTGCTTACTAGATGATTATGAATCCTCTCTCTTATAATCCTTTCCAAGACTTTTCCTACAACAGACACAAGGCTCACAGGTCTATAATTACCTGGGTCATCTCTACTGCCCCTCTTGAACAAGGGCACAACATTTGCAATCTTCCAATCCTCTGGCACTAAACCTGTAGACAATGAGGACTCAAAGATCAAGGCCAAAGGCTCCGCCACCTCCTCCCTAGCTTTCCAGAGAATCCTCAGAAAAATCCCATCCGGCCCAAGGGATTTATCTACCTTTGCACCTTCTAGAATTGATAACACCTTCTCCTTGCTAACCTTAATCCTTTCAATTCTAGTAACCCGTAACTCAGTCTTCTCCTCCACAATATTCTCCTGTTCCTCAGTGAAAACAGATAAGAAATATTCATTTAGCACCTCTCCAATCTCCACAGGGTCCACACACAACTTCCCACTTCTGTCTTTGACTGGCCCTATTCCTACGCTAGCCATCCTCTTATTCCTTACTTACCTATAGAAAGCTTTAGGGTTCTCCTTTATTCTACCTGCTAATGTCTGCTCATGTTCCCTCCTTGCTCTTCTAAATCCTTCCTAGCTAATCTGTAATTCTCCAGCCCCTCAGCTGAACCATCTCGTCTCATCATCACACAAGCCTCCCTCTTCCACTTCACAAGAGATACAATTTCTTTCGTAAACCACGGTTCCCTTACCTTATTGCTTCCTCCCTGCCTGACAGGGACATACCTATCAAGGGCACGCAAAATCTGTTCCTCAAACCAGCTCCACATTTCGATGGTCCCCATCTCCTGCATTTTGCGAACCCATTCTATGCCTCCTAAGTCTTGCCTAATCACATTATAATTGCCCTTCCCCCATCTATGGCTCTTGTCCTGTGGCATGTTCCTATCCCTTTCCATCGCTAAACTAAATGTAACCGATGGTCACTCTCTCTAAAGTACTCACCTACCACTCAATCAAACACCTGGCCTGGTTCATTACCAAGTGTCAGATCCAGTGTGGCCTCCCCTCTAGTTGGCCCTTCGGCATACTGTGTCAGGAAACAGTCCTGCACACATTGGACAAAAACTGATCCATCCGACGCACTAGAGTTATAGCATTTCCAGTCAATGTTAGGGAAGTTAAAGTGTCCCATAATGACCACCCTGTTCCTTTCACTCCTGACCAGAATAGTGTTGCCGATTCTCTCCTCCACATCCCTGGAACTTTGCGGAGGCCGATAAAAAACTCCCAGCAGTGTGACCTCCCCTCTCCTGTTTCTGACCTCAGCCCATACCACCTCAGTAGCCGAGTCCTCGTCAAATGTTCTTTCAGCCACCGTTATACTGTCCTTGACTAACAAAGCCACACCTCCCCCTCTCTTACCACCTTCCCTGATCTTAATGAAAGATCTAAACCCTGGAACCTGCAACATCCATTCCTGACCCTGCTCTATCCCTGTCTCCGAAATGGCTACAATATCAAACTCCCAGGTACCTATCTTTTTCAATCTTATACTACGCTGAACTACCATTGTTAGCAAAGACTGACTGACCATTTTTGAGTTTTTTTTTACCTTGAAGCAACACCCATACTTCAGAATGAACTGCCTTACTTTAATCATTATGTAAAATTCTATCATATTTTGATCACTCATCTTTAAAGTTGCTTTTTGAAATAAGATTGTTAATTAGCCTTTTTCCATTGCATAATGTTTGGTCTAAAGTAGCATGTCCTCTAGTTGGCTACTCAACATACTGTTGTAGGAAATCATCCTTAACATACTTCAGAAACCCATCTCCTCAACTTGCATGCTCAATTTGTTTATTGAGTCGAGATGTTACCTATGGTGACTACATTGCCTAGGCTTCGTGGTTCTATTATCTCCTGATTAATGCCATGCCTCAAACTACCACTACTGTTAGGTGGTCTCTAAATAGCTCTAACCAATGTCTGCTTCCCCCTGATGTTTGTCTTTCCATTCAAACTGATTCCACACATTGTTCCTCTGATCTGAGATCTTCCTTATTAATGGACTGATCCTATTCGTGTTATCTTCATAACTCTATCTCTTGTTCCTTCTTGTCTGTCCCTAATTAAATGTTGAATATCACTGAGTACCCAGTTCTTATTCCTGGCCAACATGAAACCCTGATTCTATAAAGCCAATTAAATTGTACCAATATATCTCATCAACTGTCAAACTATTTGGCATTGCTATCTAGTCTGTCAAATCAATGATCAAAAGAGATAAAAGAAACTGTCAAGAAGGCTGGTCAAAAATGTGAAGACTTGTCAAAAAGGACTTGTCAAAATAATTAGCAGAACTGATCAAAATCAAGTGTCAAAGGGAGCTACCTAAGAGTCAGGGCTTTTGAAAATTCTGCTCATTAAATCTGTGAAAAAAATGATTTGTAGAATGTTAAAAAATAACAGGCTTCTGTTGACCTAACCCTGAGGCTTCCTTTCCTGGATTCAGACTGCATCCCTGATTTTACAACCTGTCATTATCACCACAACCAGTCCTTATCGCAGTAGGGCGTCTACTATTTTAAGTTTGATTGACAGCTCCAAACTTTGACAGACTCTTTGAAGTAGGGCCATAAATGAGTTCCAAACCTTATTGTTACAAATGATTATGCATTTAATTTTGCTGTTGTTGTAGGACATTATGTCATTGAGCAAATGTAAATATAAAAAGGATGAATAAGTGCTTGTTTTTCAACGTTGTTGATAGGATGTAGATGTAACAAGCTGGCCAACATTTATTACCTATCCCCAGTTACTCTTCAGAAGGAGATGGTCTTCTTAAACTGCTGCACTCCATGTGGTGTACTTGCATCCGTTAAGTTGATGTTAGGGTTATAAAAGGCCATGGAGATGGCTGGAAAAGGTATAGGCTGTCATGGAAGGTATGACAGTTAGAGTCAGAGACACAAAGATCCACAGCATAGCCCATCGTATCAGCACCGGTCAAAAACAACTACCTAACTTGAAAAATGTCCATGTTAGAGAGGAGGAGGTGCTGAATGTCTTAAAATGCACAAAGGTGGATAAATCTCCAGGACCTGATCAGGTGTACCCTAAAACTCTATGAAAAGCAAGGGAAGAGATTGCCGGGCCCCTTGCTGAGATATTTGTATCATCGACAGCCATAGGCGAGGTGTCAGAAGACTGTACATTGGATGATGTTGTGCCACTATTTAAGAAAGAAGTAAAGCCAGGGAACTGTAGAATGATGAACCTGACATTGATGTTGTTGGACATTGTTGGAGGGAATTCTGAGGACAGGATTTACATGTATTGAGAAAGTCAAGGACTCCTTAAGCATAGCCAATGTGGCTTTGTGCATGGAAAATCATGTTTCACTAACTTGACTGAAGTTTTGGTTGAAGTAACAAAGAGGGTTGATGAGGGCAGGGCAGTGGATGTGATTCATATGGACTTCAGTAAGGTGTTCAACAAGATTCTTCATTGTAGATTGGTTAGCAAAGTGAGCTCACATGAATACAGGGAGAATTAGCTATTTGGAAACAGAACTGGCTCAAAGTTCAAAGACAAAGGCTGCTAGTGGAGGCTTGCTTTTCAGACTGGAGCCCTATGACCAGTGGTGTGCCACAAGGATCGGTGCTGGGTCCATTGCTTTTTGTCATTTATGTAAATTATTTGGATATGAACACAGGAGATATGGTTAATGAGTTTGCAGGTGATACTAAACTTGGAGGTGTAGTGGATAGAGAAGACGTTACCCTAGAAGGAATGGGATCTTGATCAGGTGGGCTAATGGCAGATGGAGTTTGGAATGGCGAATCAAAGCAGGACTTATACACTTAATGGTAAGATCCTGGGGAGAGCTGCTGATAAAAAAAGAGATCTTGGAGTTCAGGTTCATAGTTCCTTAAAAGTAGAGTTGCAGATAAATAGGCTAGTGAAGAAGACGTTTAGTATGCTTGCCTTTATTGGTCAGTGCATTGAGTATAGGAGTTGGGAGATCATTTTGCGGCTGTACAGAACTTTTTTAGGCCACTTTAGAGCATTGCATGCAATTCTGGAATCCTTACTTTTGAAAGGATATTGTGAAACTAGAAAGGATTCAGAAAATATTTACAAGGATGTTGCCAATATTGAAGGGTTTGAGCAATAGGGTGAGGCTGAATAGCCTGGGGTTATCTTCCCTGGAGCATTGAAGGCTGAGGAGTCAACTTACAGAGATTTTTAAAATCATGGGGGGCATGGAGGCGTTAAATAAATAATGCATTTTATCCAGTGTGGGGAGTCTAAAACTAGCAGGGATAGGTTTAAGGTGAGAGGGGAAAGATTCAAAAGGGTCCTAAGGGGCAATTTTTTCATGCAAAGGGTGGTGTGTGTATGGAATGAGCTGTCAGAAGAAGTGACTGAGGCTGGTACAATTACAACATTTAAAGGCATCTGGATGGGTACATGAATAGGAAGGGCTGAGCGGGAATTCGGCCAAATGTAGGCAAATGGGACTAGATTAATATAGAACAGCTGGTCAGTATAGACCAAAGGATCTGTTTCCGTGGTGTATTTCTCTACGAATCTATGACTCTATAACTATTCTAATCCCATTTTTTTGTACTTGGCCAATAATCTTGTATCCTGTGGCACTGCAAATGCATACCTAAAACCTTCCTACCTTTTATAAGGGTTTCTTCTTCTACGATCCTTATAGGTAATTTATGGGATTTGGCTTCAGAGCATGAGGTACTTATCTGTTATGAAACTTCAATGCATTGCTGGTGAATGGAGACAGACCGCTGCCTAGTTGCCCTCCAAGTTCAGCATCCTTTGCTCTTGAGGCCTGGAAGTGCATCTTCTCCCGTTTCAAATATAGCTTCAACTTCCCCACTCCACTCAAGCCCAGAGAATCCAATATCTGTGCAATCACTTATAAATATAACCTTCATAGAGGTAGAATTTCCTTCAACACTGCCCAAACGACTCACAGATGAAGATCCAGACCCAGGTCAGATTCTATCCAAATACCAATAAATGAATGAGAAGAGAAACATGCCCATCTGATGAATCCTCATGGTTCCAGTTAAGATGCTGTAATTGTTGGTAATTGTTGAACATGTTGTGATGCCAACAATTACCAGCTCGTGGCTGTGGTAGATAGCTACCACAGCCCTTTTCCCTCAACTGTGTCTGAGAGTCTACTTGGTGTAAAGTGCTGGAGGAGAACCATTTAACCAGTCTTAACCTGAAGAGGCTAAACATTAAACAAGATGTAGTTAATTGCACCATTGCAATCAATTTAAGTTATCCAAGTTACATTAATAAGTTAGCTGTTGTTATCAAGACTATTGGGAGACTTGTGGATATAGGTCATTACCTGACAAAACCCTCAGCCTTTTCCTACCTGACCAAACTTTCAGCCTTTTCCCCGTACAAATCAGTATGACTCCATCAGATTAGATGGGTTCCAACATTAACCCTTTCCATTAATCAGTTCTGTTACATGTCACACAAACACAGTGGCTACAAGTGCAGGAATACTGTGACAAGTACCTCACCTACTGACTCACCAAAGCCTGTCCATCATATACAAGGCACAAGTCAGGAGTGTGATGGAATATTCCCCACTTGCCTGGATGGTTCAGCTCCAATAACACTCCAGAAGCTTGAAACCATTTAGGATAAAGCAGTCCTCTTGATTGGCACTACATTGAAAAGTATCCATACCCTCCACCACTGACACTTAGCAACAACAGAGTTTATCATCTACAAGATGAACTGCAGAAGTTCACCAAAGATCCTGAAATGCACCTTCCAAACCCACGACCACCTCCATGTGGAAAAACAATTGCAGCAGATAAATGAGAACACTGCCACCTGTAAGTTCCCCTCCAAGCAATTTACTATCCTGACTTGGAAGGTATCATCATTCCTTCACTGTTGGTGGGTCAAAATCCTGGCATTCCCTCCCTAAAGGCATTGTGGATCAGCGTACAGCAGTGGCTCAAGAAGGCAGCTCACCTTGTCAAGGGCAATTAAAGATGGGCAGTAAATGCTGGCCAATCAGTGATACCCACATCCTATACGTGAATAAAACGGAATATTATGCCCCCTCCACCTCCCAAGCTGCTTCCCCACAGTTAATATTTACACATTCATGTATATCATTGTAGTGAACACTCCCACATTTCCCCCGAGTCTCTGACTTGAAAAATTCAGGTGGTCCGTGGCTTTCACGATTCTTCCAGAGTATGTTCTGTTTGGACTTCAAAGATTGGTAGACCTTTAGCTTGGGGCTTGTTAATCGCGAATTCTGGTCTTGATGCTGTGAGGTCTGTAAATTGTTATCATTACTTCAATAGAGCTGGTGGAGATTAAAATTAACACTTTCAGAACTATTGTCTTGAACAGCTGGAGAATTTGGAACTGATGGCATTGGTTCTGATCAATGGGGTGGTAGTTAAAGCTGAAGTTAGGATAAATTTGCTCACTCAGAGGATTATGAATATTTTCTTTCTCTAGATTGACGTGGATGCTCAGTCAGTAAATATGTTCAAGGTGGAAATTGATAGACTTTTCCAGGCAACAAGGGAATTGAAGAATATGCAGGAATGTGGAGCTGATGTTAAAATTTAACTGTGATCTCATTGGAGCCTGCATGAAAGACCTACTCCTACGCCTATTCTTCAACTATTGGACTCACTGCAGAGGGCAAGTGGAACCTTAGTTTATCGTTTAATTTAAGACATGTAGCTCTGATAGAGCAGCATTCCCTCAGCACTGCAGGGGTTGTGTCCAACTAACTACATGCTCAAATCTCTTGAGAGGAACTTGAAATTACCACCTTGAGACTTGAGGCTTTTCAGTTGTAGTGTTTGCATTTTGGTTTTTTATGTTTATAGATATGTTTATTCTATGTACCTTTTTGTTTCTTTCTATATTCTGAAACAATCATTTAATCAAAAGAATGTTTGCAGCAAAGAGTTTAGATCTAATTACTGCCCAGTGAGGTTCCTGTATGATTTGTGGTGAAAACCATCCTGGATATTGTTACAAAAACTTGTGACACCTAAAAAGGTGTATTGTGGAGACATTCAGAAAATGCAGACTTGATGCCGTCATTTGGATTTTTTTCACCAACACTGTGATGTCTGCAAAAGCACAGGAACAAGCAGATGGTTCAAATCCCTGTCAGTCCTTTGAAAATGTGTCTCTGGCTCAGTGACAAGGAAACCTTCCTCCACACAAAGCAAGTGAATTTCACAATAGCAAAAAAGGCAGGCTACTCCTGGCACACAGTCATGACAGTCTGGCACTGCAAGATGGCCAAACAAATCACAAGCAGCTTCTTTTCAGAAAGTCTGTGCAGCAATCCCTTCTAACAATACCTCACTCTGGTGTACAATAGAAGGATTACAGGGCTGTATGAATGTCGCACAAGTGGGAAGTACAGATTTCTATCGCAATAAACATATTCTCTCATTCTGCATAACATCATAGCTTAAACCCTGCAGTCAATGCTTCTCTGCATAATTTATAGTTATGGTAGAAATAGTGGTATGAAGTTATTAGTTAAAAAACAGGAAAAGAACATCCAATTAATCTAGGAGGCAGCCATCAAAGGAACATATTCTCAGTCACAGTCTTTCAAAGCTGTGCTACTTTCTCCAGTCCCTGGTCTTCTTTCACTGACTCCTTATTACAGAAACTTAGTATGATTTTTAAAAATTTATTTCCTTTGTATACTGTGAACATTGCTGACAAGTTGAAATTTTATCAGCCATTGACAATTGCCTTGAGAAGTTGTAAATTCTAGAATGGTTTTAGCCGTTTTGAAGTTAGCAAGTACAGGCAAGAATGCAAGGAGAGAGATCACAGAGAATTATATTGGATATACATGACTAAATAGGTCATTTGAGTAAACCAGTTTATATACCAATTGGATTTTCTCCTATCTTTTCTGAACTAAAATTTGACATTATAAGCATCCATTCCTTTTCATAAAATCGTAGAGTCCCTACAGTGTGGCAGCAGGCCACTCAATCCACACCTCTACCATATTATCCTGCATTTTTCAAGGCTAATCCACCTAGCCTGCATGTCTTTGACACTATGGACAATTTAGCAAGGCAAATCCATCTAAACTGTACACCGTTGGTATTGTAAATCTTCTCTGTATCATCTGCCTCGGTACCCCTTTAATCAAATGATGATCAGAATTGCATGTAATCGAAGCAAGGTTCAAAACAGGCTCAGCTTAACTTTCCTACTTGTCAATTCTATCTTCAAAGCCCAGAGCTTTGCTTGCTTTTTTTTTAAAACCACCTTTCTAATCAGTTTCACAATTTTTACTAATTGATGTATTTGTCCAACACCCCTTTGTTCACAATTGTACCTATGCTTGCTCCTTCAAAGTGATGCGACACCCCTTTTCTTCCCAGCAAAAGATAGGATGTCAAATTTTTCTGCATTGAAATTTATTTATCAAACTTAGGTGTTCTGCAAGTTTATCAATGTCCTCCTGAAACTTGTTGCAGTCCTGTTCAACATTGGCTCTCCCCAAATTTGCTGTCATTTCTAAATGGGAATTGCATAGCTTGGTTCTGAAGTCCAAATGATGAATGTAAATTGTAAACAGCAGTGGCCCCAGTTTTGACCTTTGTGGAGCACCATTTCCCGTCTCCTGCCACTTTGAATAACTCACCCTTTACTCCCTCTCTTTGCTGTCTGTCTTGAAACTAATAAACGATGCATTTAGTTCCTTGTCCTCTGACATTATTCTTGAGTTGATTATGGACACTTTATCCAAGACTCTTTAAAAATCCAGATAAATTATACTATTGTTGTTCAGTCTATGACCTCCTAAAAATGTGAAAAAATATGCTTTTAAAATCCAAGCTGTTTACTCATTGTTACATTTCTCTATTCTCAATGTTCTCTTACTTTCTCCTCGAGTATGGGTTCCATGATTTTTCAAACCACCAATGCCATAGCAGCAGATTTATGAATGCTTTTATTCATTCATGGGATGTGGGTGTTAATGGCTGGGCCAGCATTTACTACCTATCTTTTTTACTGTTGAATTCAGTGGCTTGTTGGGCTATTTCAGAGGACAGTCAAGAACATTGTCAACTACATTACTATGGCTCTAGAATCACACTTAGGCCATACAAGTAAGGATGGTAGATTCAGTTCCCTAAAGGAGAATAAAAACTATGGTGGTCACTTTGCCATCATTTACTTCCAGATTTTCAATAAATTCATATTTCAACATGTGCTGTGGTGTGATTTGAACCCACATTCTTCACAACATTAGAGACTCTCCGTTACTGGTGTAGTGACATTCTCCACTTTGAATATTCAGCCCCTACTTAACTATAGGAATTAGATTTGTTATTCACCTCAGACACTACATGATTTTCTAATGGGTTATTAAAACTGTGCAGGAATATTTCTGCACCACCTTCCTCAGATTCCTTTAAAATACATGGATGCAATCCACCCAAATCAGGAGGTTTATCTTTCTTTACTTTGTTTGCCTTATTTAATACATGAACTTTTCCATTTTAAACACATTTATCTCAGCGTTCATCTCATTAATTAATGTCATGCCTGTCTGTTCTAACTCCTCGATAAATACTGAAGTGAATCGTTGTTATGCATGGTATTGCACACTCTGTCTCTTAATGATCCTAATCCCATTGCAGCCTTTTTTAAAAAATTTAGGTCCCTATAAAAAATTTTGCTATTTTGTTTTACATTCTTCATAATAGTTCCTCCTTATCTTCATTTCCTTTTCTTCTGACTTCTCTCCCAGTCTCTTTATATTATCTTTCAGGCTGTACTTCTCTGCCATCTATTTAATGGTTCCCTCTCCAGCCATATCTCAGTAATTCCTAATCTATCAGTTTTGTCTCAATTCTTGATTGCCCCAACATCACTGCATCATTGCAGATACTGTCATTCTTTGCTTTATAGGCATTTTATTCCATGTTAAGTAGATTTTCTTCTCACATTAACCATCCGCTGAGAATTTAAATATTTAATTCTAATAATTCCTTTGTTATCAATGTTTCAAGCTATGAATAGACAATGCATGCTGAGCATTCTGTTAGAGATACACCCCTTGATTCTCATTGGTTACTGCACAGGGTGCTATCTACTCCCCTAATTATAAAGTGCTCTGTCACTTTCCCTTTCTGCTCTTCACTACCCCATCACCACCCATCCTCTGAGCAACGGTGTCTTGCTCTATATTGTGGCTTCCTCCCTACAGTCTACCTCCTTGCCATTCAGCTATCTTGTACATTGTACCAGTTGGCTGGGACCAATGACTGCCTGACTTCCACCCTCAACCTCTCAACCATTGAAGATAGATAAGTCCCCCAGGCCTGCTGGGATTTATCTGAGGATTCTATGGGAAGTGAGGGGCAAGATCGCAGGGCCTTTGGTGATGATCTTTTCATCCTCACTGTCCACAGGTATAGTGTCAGAAGATTGGAAAGAGGTAAACATCATTCCCTTGTTCAAAAAAGGGAACAGGGATAATTACAGGCCAGATAGTCTTACTTCAGTGGTGGGCAAATTATTGGAAAGATTCGTGACAGTCAGCATGGATTTGTGAAGGGTAGATCATGCCTCATAAATTTTATTGAATTCTTTGAAAAGATGACCAAACACATGGATGAAGGTAGAGCAGTGGATGTGGTATACATAGATTTAAGTAAGGCTTTTGATAAGGCTCCCCATGGTAGACTCATGCAGAAGGTAAGGATAGGGGGAAATGTGGCAGATTGGGTTCAGAATTGGCTGACCCTTAGAAGACAAAGGGTGGTAGTGGACGGAAAATATTCAACATGGTGCTCAGTTACAAGTGGTGTACCACAAGGATTTGTTCTGGGTCCTCTTCTATTTGTGAATTTTGTAAATGATTTGGGAGGGTGGCTTAGCAAGTTCGCGGATGATACGAAGGTGGGTCACATTGTGGACAGTTCAGAAGGCTGTCCTAGGTTGCAAAGGGACATTGATAGGATGCAGAGCTGGGCTGAGAAATGTCAGATGGAGTTTAACCCTGAAAAGTGTGAGATAATTCATTTTGGAAGGAAAACCTTGAAAACAGAATACAGGACTAACAGAAAGATTCTTGGCAGTGTGGAGGAGCAGAGGGATCTTGGGGTTCATGTTCACAGTTCCCTGAGAGCTGCCACCCAGATGGATAGAGTTGTTAAGAAGGTGCATGGTGTGTTAGCTTTCGTTAATAGAGGGATTGAGTTCAAGAGCCGTGAATCTATGCTCCAGCTATATAAAAGCCTGGTTCAGCCACATTTGGAGTATTGTGTCCAGTTCTGGTCACCTCATTACAGGAAAGATGTGGAAGCATTGGAAAAGGTGCAGTGGAGATTTACCATGATGTTGCCTGGAATGGAGGGAAGGTCTTATGAGGAAAGGTTGAGAGAGTGAGGTCTTTTCTCTTTAGAACGATGAAGGATGAGAGGTGACTTGATAAAGGTGTACAAAATGATTAGAGGTATAGATAGAGTTGACAGCCAGAGACTTTTTCCTAGTGTGGAGATAGCTTTTACAAGGGGACATAGTTTTAAACTGAAAGGAGGTCAATTTCGGGGAGATGTCAGAGGTAGGTTCTTTACTAAGAGAGCGGTAGGGGCGTGGACTGCATTGCAGGAGAGGGTAGTAGACTCGCCCTTATTAGGAGCATTTAAGTGGCTATTAGGTAGGCATATGGATGATATTATACAGTAGTAGTGGAGGTTAGATAGACCTTAGATTTAGGGTAAAAGTTCGGCACAACATCGTGGGTCGAAGGGCCTGCACTGTGCTGTACTGTTCTATGTTCTCTCATAATTCCTTGCCAGCAGAATTCCTGTTAGTGACACCTCCCTTCCCCGTGTTTTGCTCTTGGTGTAACTGTATTCCGGAAAAAACTGTCCAGAAATCCTCTGTTATATTGGGCCAAAGGCAGGAATAGGAGTCAGGCCATTGGTTCAGTCATGATTTGATTGAATGGTGGAATGGGCTTGATGGCCAATCTTCCTCCAGTTCCACATGTCAGAGGCTCTCGAACTTGTATTCTGTCTCAATGACCCTGAGCTGGAAAAATTTGAAACGGAGATACCTGCTATAGTCCAGTTTGTACAAGGTAGCTTCACCTTCCACATGCACACATTCTGTCACCCAGAAACAGATAATTCATTCCACACTGCCACTCTTCCTCTACAGCTAGTCTGATTCATTTGTAAACCCTCCAAGTTTATACATAAAACCTTTTTGAAAGCTGTGACTGAATTGTCTATTCAGGCTCTGTGTTCCCAATGATAAAACTCACCATGCAAAAAAAAAGTCCTGAAGCAACTGATGCTTCTTTAGCCAATCTCCTTAAAATGTGCCTGGAAAGCACTGAGGATCAGTGATCTTGATGCGCATATACTCCAGTCTCTTAAGGCATCAGGGCAGGCGTATAAAACGGTTCAGAAACCCATGGTATACTTACTTATCTTAGTCAAGGCATGGAGTTTACGAGCAAAACGTTATGCTTAAACTGTACAAAATGTTGGCTAGGCCATATCTAGAGTATCATTTGCAGTTCTGTATTCCACATTATAGAAGGGATGTGAGAGCACTGAAGACAGTGCAAAGGAGATTTACCAGGATATTGCCTGAGCTGACGAGTTTCCGTTATGAAGAGAGATAGGGAAGACTGGAGTTGTTTGAGAAGGTCCATGATTGAGTTGTATAAAACATGCGGGGCATAGATATAATCGGACAGGAAGAGACTTTTCCCTTGATGGAGGACCAAATATCCATGGAGCACAGCTCTAAGATAAGGGCCAGAAGGATTCATGGAGATGTGAGGAAACTATTTATCACCCACAGGGTGGTGGGAATATGGAACTCACTTCCTGTAAAGGCAGTAGAGGCAGAAACCCTTATAACATTTAGGACATATTAAAATGTGCATTTGTGATGTCCAGGCACACATGGTTATGGGTCAAGTTCTGGAAAATGCTATTAGAATAGTTAGATGGTTGTTTTTGATTGCTGCAGTTACTTTACATAGGATAAAAAAAAGGACAGGATGAAGGATAGGTTTATTCCGAAGACTTACATATGACAAGAACACAACCATGAAAGATGACCTTTTAAGTTAAACCCCTTTTGAGTTGACTGCCGATTGTCTGCTGGGTCAGGTTTGCTACAGTCATAAAGTCAAACAATACGAAACAGACCCTTCGGCCTAACCAGTTCATGCTGAGCAAAATCCCAAGCTAAAGAAGTCTTACCTGGCTGCTCTTGGCCCATATCCCTCCAAACATTTCTTAGTCATGTACTTGTCTAAATGTCTTTTAAACATTCAAACTGCACCTGTGTCCATCACTCCCACTGGAAGCTCATTTTGTACACGAACCACTGTCTGGTTAAAAAAAATTGCCCCTTGTGTCTTTTTTTCAAATCTTCTCTCAACTTAAAAACGCCGCCTAGTTTTGAAATCCCCTACCCTAGTAAAAAGTACACCTACTATTCACCTTATCTGTACTCATCATGAGTTTATAAGCCTCTATAAGATCATCTACATTGGAATGAGAAGAATCCCAGCCTATCCAGCCTTTCCTTTTAACTTAAACCCTCCATTCCCAGCAACATCATGATAAGTCTCTCTGAACCTTCTTCATCTTAATAATATCCCTCCTATTACAGGGAGACTTGAACTGGACACAGTACTCCAGTAGAGGCCTCACCACTGTCCTGTGCAACCTCAACATAAAGTCCCAACTCTTATACTCAAAGGTCTGAACAATGAAGGCAAGCATGCTAATCACCCTTCTTAATCACCCGATATATATGTGATGCAAACTATAAAGAATTATGTACCTGAACCCCTAGGTCTCTCTATTCTACAGCACTACCTAATGTCCTACTTTTAATTGCATAAGTCTTGCCTTTGTTTGTTTTATGAAACTACAACACCTCACATTTATCCAAATAAATCTGCCACTCTTTAGCCTATCGACCCAACCGATCAAGATCTCTTTGTAATATTAAATAATCTTCTTCACTCTCCACTATATCACCAGTCTCCGTGTCATCAGCCAGTGTGGCAGCCTTGTTAAGGCAGGTCTGTTGATCCAGTCAGTTTTAACTCTTATCTCTAACTTTAGTTGAGTAATACTGCATATGGTTTAGCCTTCTCACGAGTCAATCAAAATTGAGAGGCTTCATCCCTTACAAAGTAAATGTTTAGTCATAGAAGCAGCTTGTTTATGAACATGCAAGAACACCCAACCTCTTTAATCTTGATCAAAACATACTCTATCACATTGAGGAAAGGCGATGAACTATATCATGTGTCAGTACTGCCCCCAAAATAACTGTAACATGAAGCCCTGACCTTGGCTTGACAAAATTCTGTCTGCAGGTTTCACTTACAGCATGTAACAAATTGAACTCTCAATAAATTGTTAGTGTTGCCTGTAAAGCTCCTGTGAGAGGCTTTGCAGTGTTTTCTCTCGCAACATCCCTCCTAGTGAAATAAAACAGAAAATGCTGGAGGACCCCAGCAGGTCTGCCAGCATCTGTAGAGAGAGAAACTGAGTCAACAAGACCAAATGATTTTTCTTCAGAAGCGAAGGGAAGTGGCAAATTGATTGTATTCATGCTGTAGAAAAATGCAAACAAGAAAGAGCAAGTGGAACTTACGATAAAAATACCCAAAGCAAAGGGCAAAGGGGATGCCGATAGTAGTAGAAAAGGCATATAGGTGAAGAGTATGTGTTAATGAGAGGTTTAGCTCTCCTTATCTTTCCAAAGATGCTGCCATACCTGCCAGTTTCAACAGTATTTTTTGTTTTAGTTCAGATCGTCAGCATACTTATGCTTTACTTTTCTAACAAGGCAGTGCTGCTGTTCTCTAAAGGCTGCAGTCTGGCTTTAGGCATAACACCACCGGGCATTGCACTGGGAAGAGTTTTATCCTCTATGGTAGTGTACACTGAATGCAAAAATAACTTCTTCTTGGAGCATTCCATTCCTTGTTCTTCAAAGTACAAGTAAAGAGAAGCTTGCTGCTGTGAGTGGCTAGCAATTATTGATTCAACTAGTGCCAGTTCCCCTGCTGCTTCATTGCTGTAGTTTTGTGTGGGCATCATTGAAGGGATGAGTGGATGAAGTCAAGTAATTTTACAGCAATCCAGTTGATTGCAGTTTAACAAGCCTTTTAAAAGAAAACAGAAATTCCTGCTGAATCGATGCAGCATGTGCATTCCTCTTGTTTACTCCAAGGAGCAATTTTCTTTAGCCAGCACAGGGGAAGAAGCTGTTCATAAACAGCTCACTTGCAAAACCCAATTACAAGTACATCTCTATTTATCACTTTGTGCTTATTGGTAAGTCGTTTATTCATTCGATCTGCATTTGTTGCTTCTGTTATGTTTCCCCTGTTGGTCCATTATTGTTTTTCCAATTCACCAGACAATAAGGAGAGTGATAACCTTTCACAAAATTGAGGTCATCCTACCCTCTAAGCAGGTGATTTTACTGTTTCAGTTATTGTTACAGATGCTTGTTTCCAATGTTCTCACATTTTAACACAAAATTCATCAATATGTTGGCAATGGATTTCCTAAAACCTCACATTTCTTCTACAACTCTGGTTACTTGTTTCCTGAATATAAGATGTACAGACACAACTGGGTTGTTGTGAGATTGTGTGATAGTAGGAAACAGCTGGGTGTGAATTGCAAACTCATTTTACATTTCTTCTGGTTGAATATAATGGAAATTGTAAAAGGAAAAGTTGTAAAATAAATTACAGATTCCTTAGCATCAATTTTATATATTCATACTAAATCAAAATCTCCCATCAGTCTCACCTCTTTAAAATAGTCTTAAGAATATTCAGGGAAGAACTCTCCTCCTTATTCTTTTGGGCACAGGGGTCACAGTTAATCATCTGCCTGCACCAACTACATGGATGTCAGGTGTATCTAATGCTGCCATCACATTCCAATGATTGTAACAGAAGGTTTGCTGTACAGAATTTTATCTCCACACTCAGAAAGAGATTATGATCAGCTGGTGCAGCCAGCTATTTCCTCTTAAAGGCAGCCTGTCCTTCTTTAAGCAAAACTGCAGTGACAACAGTATCTTCAATTTAAGAGGTGGAAAATGGAACAGTTCAAAGTACTGGACAGGGCATCAGAGACATTTACTACTGAGGAGGATGGGAGGAGAGACATGGTGGTTCCATGGGGGCACCAGGAGATTCTCAAGGACCACCCTCAGAAGGGGTTGGCAGCAGGCTGTTAACTCAGTGTCTAGATTCAAAGGCTTAGCAGCAATGCTACAAGAATTCTAATGATCTCAAATTAGCAGCAGTCGTTCATATTCCCAATATAATGTTTCCCAAACTGTCAACAATCTATCACAACACATTATATACCTCATTTTTCACACAGCAGCACCCCTAGATCCTCAGGACCCAGGCGTTACATCCAGGTTACACACCTCAGCCTCAAACACCAATAAGTCATGCTACAGTCCACCTCCAAATGCTTCCATATTACTCCCTAACTATTTTGTTGTGGCAAGTACAATGCAGTAATGCCATTCTGAATTTCTTTCACACAACAAAACACAACCAAATAGAAGGGAATGGAGTAGAACCAGTAGAGGACAAAGTCATCGACATCTCCGAAGTACTTTTGACGAAATCAGGTAAGAAATGTCTAAAGCTATGACAGGTCCACATGTTTCTCCTTGTCATAGAGTCATAGAGATGTATAGCATGGAAATTGACCCTTTGGTCCAACTCATCCGTGCTGATCAAATATTCTGTGTTAACCTAGTCCCATTTGCCAGCATTGACCCACTTCTCTCTAAACCTTTCCTATTCAGGTACGCATCAGACCTTTTACATGTTATAATTGTACCACACTCCACCACTTCCTCTGGTAGCTCATTCCATACACACACCATCCTCTGGGTGAAAAAGTTTCCCCTTAGGTCCCTTTTAAATTTTTCATTCTCATCTTACACCTATGTCCTCTAGCTTTGGACTCCCCTAACCTGGGGAATAGACCATGCTCCTCATGGAAGGATGTTGTGAATAGAACATAGAACTTAGAACAAAGAACATTACAGCACAGTACAGGCCCTTCAGCCCTCGATGTTGTGCTGACCTGCTATAACAATCTGAAGCCCATCTGAACTACACTATTCCATGTACATCCATATGCTTGTTCAATGATGACTTAAATGTACTTAAAGTTGGCGAATCTACTACCGTTGCAGGCAAAGCGTTCCATACCCTTGTTACTCTCTGAATCTTGAAAGGTTTCAGAAAAGATTTACAAGGATGTTGCTAGGGTTGGAAGGGTTGAGCTAAAGGGACAGCTGAATAGGCTGGGGTTATTTTCCCTGGGGGAGCGATAGATGAGGGGTGACCTTTTGTTTTGTTCACTCATGGGATGAGGTCATCACTGGCCAGGTAGCATTTATTGCCCATCCCTAATTGTCCAGAGGGCAGCTAAGAGTCAACCACATTGCTGTGGGTTTGGAGTCACATATAGGCCAGACCAGGTAAGGATGGTAGTTTCCTACCCAAAAAAGGGCATTAGTGAACCAGATGGGTTTTTCTTCTGCTGATTGGCAATGGATTCATGGTCATCATTAGATCCTTAATTCCCAGGTCCCCAAAGCATTATCCGAGTCTCTGGATAACAGTCCAGCGAAAATACCACTAACCAATTCTGTATGCAAATGACAATTTCTCCCTGAATTCCATGTGATCTAACCTTGCTAACCAATATACCATGTGGAATCTTGAATGCATTATTGCAGTCCATATAGACAACATTCACAGTTCTGCCTTTATCAGTCTTCTTCGTTGCTTCTTCAAAACACTCAATCAAATTAGTGAGAAATGATTTCCCACACAGAAATCATGTAGACTCTCCATAATCAGTCCTTGCCTTTCCAAATACATATAAATGCTGTCTCTCAGAATCCAACGACTTACCCACCACTGACATCAGGCTTACCAGTCTATTGTTCCCTGGCTTTTTCTTACCATGTTTCTTAAATAATGGCACCACTTTAGACACGTGTGGACCCAGCATTCTCTTCCCTAAATTCCCTAAAAATTCAAGGGTACATCCCATCGGTTCCGAGGGATTTAACCACCTTTGTGCCATATAACCTCTTGTGTAATACAAGCACATTTCAAGATATTACTAGCTGTTTCCACAAGGAGGGTTAGTGCTGTAGGGAGAGGCTGAATAGTCTGGGCTATTTTGCCTGGAACAGCAGAGGCTGATGTGTGACATCATAAAGGTTTATAAATCATGAGGGACATGGATAGGGCGAATAGATAAGGTCTTTTCCCTGGCATGGGGGAGTCCAAAAATAGACAGCATACAAAATGGTTTAAAATGAGAGGGAAAAGATTTAAAAGGGACCTGAGGGGCAACTTTTTCACACAGACGGTGATGCATGTATGGAATGAGCTGTCAGAGGAAGTGGTTGAGGCTGGTACGAAAACTACATTTAAAAGGCATCTTGATAAGTATGTGAACAGGAAGGGTTGAGAAGGATATGAACCAAATGCTGGCATATGGGCCTACATTAATTTAGGATATTTGGTTGGCATGGATAAATTAAACCAAAGGGTCTGTTTCTGTGCTGTATGACTCTATGACTGTAGGTTCTATAGCTTCCATATCCTTCTCTGCAGTAAACACTGTTGTGAAATGCTTGTCCAGTATCATATCCATCATCTGCAGTTCTACACATAGGTGGCATTATTGATCTTTAAGGGGCCCCATCCTTTCCGTGGTTGCCCTTTGTCCTTACTGTGTTTTTAGAATCCCTTTGGATTCTCCTTAACCTTATCTGCAAAAGCTATCTCATGTCCCCTTTTTGCCCTCCTATTATCCCTCGAGTGTACTCCTACTGACCTTATACTCATCTAGGGATTCACTTGATCCCTGCTGTTCACACCTGATATATGCTTCCTTCTTTTTCTTAACTATCACCTCAATTTCTCTAGTCGTCAAGCATTCCTCATATCCAGGCTAGGTGAATTGGCCATGTTAAATTGCCAATAGTGTCCAGGGATGTATAGATTAGATGGGTTATAGGGGATGGGTTTGGGTGGGATGCTCTGAGGGTCAGTGTGGACCTGTTGGGCTGAAGGGCCTGTTTCCACACTGTAGGGATTCTACGATTCTAAGATTCTACCAGCCTTGCCCTTAAAACAAACAGGAGCATACTGTCAGTATACTTCAGCTATGTCATTTTTGAAGGTTTACCACTTTCCAGCCATCCCTTTATCTGCGAATATCTGACTCCAATCAACTTTTGAAAGTTCTTTCCTAATCTGTCAAAATTAGTCTTTCTCCAGTTTAGAACTTTAACTTTTAAATCAGGTTTATCCTTTTCCATAACTATTGTAAAACTAATAGAATGATGATCACAGTCCCCGAAGTGGTCCCTCCAAGCAACATCAATCACTTGCCCTGCTCTATTTCCCAAGAGAACGTTAAGTTTTGCTCCTTTTCTGGTAGGCATATCCACATACTGAATAAGAACATTTTCATGTACACATTTAAAAAAAACCCTTTCCATCCAGGCCCTTAACACTATGGCAGCTCTACTCTATATTTGGAAAGTTAAAATCCCCTTTCATTACAGCCCTACTGTTTTTGCAGATAACTGAGTTCTCCTTACTAATTTGTTCCTCAATTTCCTTCTGACTATTGGGAGATCTATAGTATAACCCCAAAAGAGTGATCATCCATCACTTATTTCTCAGTTCCACCCAAATAACTTCATTAGACTTACTCCCTCAGTACAGCCATAATGTTATACCTAGTCAAAATGCCACTCGCCCTGCCCTCTTCCCCTCCTTTCTATCTTCCCTATAGCATCTATAGCCTGTAACATTAAGCTTTCAGTCCTGTCCATCCCTAAGCCACCTTTCTGTAATAGCTATGCGATCCCGGTGCCATGTTCCTAACCATGCCCCAAGTTCAACGCTTCAGAGAATAGAAGTTTCAGTGCTATCCGTCTCTGAGTTCAGCTATAAAGCTAGATGAGCCCTCACGACTCCACCTCCCCAGTTAGGCATCATTTATAAATTTAGAAATTGTGTTGCTTGATTCCAAAATCTATATAGTTAAATATAAATTGTGAACAGCAGTGGCCCCAGCTTTGATCCATGTAGAGCACCATTTCCCGCTTCCTGCTGCTCCAAATAGTTCCTCTTTACTCCAACTCTGAGCTTTCTTTCTTGAAACCAATTAACAATCCATTCAACTATTTGTCTAATGACTCAACATTCTTTGATCTTAGTCGAAGTCTACTCGCAGGCACCTAAATGAAGGTCTTTGAAAATCCAGAAAAATTATCACTACTGTGATTATGATTGCTTATTCTCTGTTACTTGCACACAGAAAAAAATATATTTGGTCAAGTAAGATTGTTCTTTATGAAATCTATGTTGGCTATTCATTGAAAAAAAACCTGGATGTCCTTGTCATATTCTGTCTTCTTTCTGGCACTATGGATTAGTTAGTTAAAGTGCCTGTCTTGAAACGAGAGATCCTGGGTTCAAATCCTTACTTATTGGATTTCATGATGGCTCAGTGGCTGGTGCTGCTGGCTCACAGCAGCAGGGACAAAGGTTCAATTTCAGCCTCAGGCATGTGTGGAGCGTGCACATTTTCCTGTGACTTTGTGGGTTTCCGCTGCGTCCCCTGTTATGGCAGGTGTAGAGGTCCCCTTCTAATAATTAAACCTAATACACTCAGAGAAGTTTGCTTAAACTGTTACAGAGAAGGTGTAAGTTTCACGAAAGAACATCCCCAATATTCACCTTACAAGTAACAATTTATTTATTTAATCCTAACAGTGAACAAATTAACAGAATTACTAACAAACCAAATAATTCCCCTTTTAACTGCTAACTATTTGCTAACTGGACTAAATTCTACTAGTTTGCTGTTCCAATAAACAGAAGTCCCACTTATATAAAACCAAGTGATAAGAAAACAAATTAAAACAGAGTCTCTCAAAGTCTACAAACCTTTCTTCTGCTGTTCTCAAGTCATAAACATCAAAACAAGCTTGAGGCTTCCAATCACACAGTCAGTTGAGATAATGGGAACTGCAGATGCTGGAGAATTCCAAGATAATAAAATGTGAGGCTGGATGAACACAGCAGGCCAAGCAGCATCTCAGGAGCACAAAAGCTGACGTTCTTCGGTCCGCCTCCCCCTCTCTCCCTATTTATTCCAGTTCCCTCTCCCCATCCCCCTCTCTGATGAAGGGTCTGGGCCCGAAACATCAGCTTTTGTGCTCCTGAGATGCTGCTTGGCCTGCTGTGTTCATCCAGCCTCACATTTTATTAACACAGTCAATTGATATGTGTTTCAATTTCAGAACTTTCAGCGACGTATAGACACTCTTTTTCTGCATAAACCTCTAAGCTTAGAAAAGCACTTTACTTGTTAAAGGAACTACACATTCTTCCCTTTTATCATTTTTCACAAATTCTAGCTTTCTGCCTTCCAATTCATGATTACTCTACACAATGTTGTAGTGTGGAGGCGAGGTGGCTTAGCTATGCTAAATGCAGGGTTACAGGGATAGACTAGGGGTTGGTTTTGGGAGGGGTGTTCCTCAAAGAGTCAGTGTGGACATGGTGGGCTGAATATCTTGCTTCCACACGGTAGGGATTCTATAACTGTTAGATGTGGAAATCACATTCATTATTTCCCACCCTCTGGACTATACGCCTTTCTAATGTGATATTAACTATGTGCCTTTGCCATATCTTTCTTAGGTTTAAAAAAAGTGATAAGATCAAATCCAACTGAATTGGGAATGTTGTCCTCTTTGAGCTTGCTCAGTGTTTTAATTCTAAATGTTTTTAACTCATGGCTCATCTGATCATTCAATGTTATGTCTGCCACTTCTATCTCCCAAGTAAATACTGAAGTGAAGCAACTTTTTTTTTATTGTTACTGGCAATGATATTCAATTCCTAACTCAGATTGCATTTTTCATTAATGTGTCTGTAAAAGGACAATTAAAACTGATGGGCCATCAGTGATATTTTTAATTCCTAGTTTGATGTCTGCAAGAATGCTTCAATATGATTGTCAATTGGTCACCACACTTTAGGAGATTTGTGAAGGTCCTTGACAGGGATTTGAAGGATTTTTACCAGAATATTTATCAGGGATGGGGGATTTTAAGTATCATATTTATTTGCAAAAACTCAATATTTCTTCTTGGTTCATTGGAGACTGAGGGGGGATTTTATTGAGCAACGCAAAATTAAAACAGGGCACGATAAGGTAGATATGTTAAAAATGTTTCCATTGGAAGTAGATAAGAATTCAAAGATACAGATTTAGAGCTTTAGACAAGCAGTTTTAGGTAAGTGAGGGAGAAGAATTTATACAGCAAGTGACTTTAAACCTACTGTTTATGAATGCTGTGGAATTAAAGACAGCTAAAAATTTTGAAAGAAAATGAGATGAGCATTTGAGGGAGTTAAACCCGCAGGACAACAACAACAGAAATGGAAAATGGGATTGAATGGATTGCTATACAGAGTCAACATGGAATTGATGGCCCAAATGGTCTCATCCTGTGCAGCTAATGAGGGGGTGTCTTTCATAGCTCCAACTTAACTTTATCCTTATTTGCTTGTGTTCCCCGTGAACCTCCTGAATATGCAATTTGATGTAATTCCTGCTGTCACAATATTCAGTATTTTCTGTGATATGCTGTGTTGGCTTGTGATCCAGGCTCAGAAAGAAGATTGAAGATGATGCCTGTTTTGCCCAATGTACATCTTAGGCATGTCAAAGGGCTACTGAATTTTAAAAAAATGCCAGCTCTGAGCATGTGGCCTTTGTGCATGTTATATTCTGAAGAAATTATCAATAATTCTTCCGAAACTGGACAATATATTTCAGATAACAAAGTGTGGAACTGGATGAACACAGCAGGCCAAGCAGCATCTCAGGAGCACAAAAGCTGACGTTTCGGGCCTAGACCCTTCATTAGAGAGGGGGATGGGGAGAGGGAACTGGAATAAATAGGGAGATAGGGGGAGGCGGACCGAAGATGGAGAGAAAACAAGATAGGTAGAGTGGAGAGTCTAGGTGGGGAGGTAGGGAGGGGATAGGTCGGTCCAGGGAAGATGAACAGGTCAAGGAGGCGGGATGAGGTGATAGGTAGGAAATGGAGGTGCGGTTTGAGGTGAGAGGAAGGGATGGGTGAGAAGAAGAACAGGTTAGGGAAGCAGAGACAGGTTGGGCTGGTTTTGGGATGCAGTGGGGGAGGGGACGAGCTGGGCTGGTTTTGTGATGCAGTGGGGGGAGGGGGAAGAACTGGGCTGGTTTTGGGATGCAGTAGGGGAAGGGGAGATTTTGAAGCTTGTGAAGTCCACATTGATACCATTGGGCTGCAGGGTTCCCAAGCGGAATATGAGTTGCTGTTCCTGCAACCTTCGGGTGGCATCATTGTGGCACTGCAGGAGGCCCATGATGGATATGTCGTCTGAGGAATGGGAGGGGGAGTTGAAATGGTTCACGACTGGGAGGTGCAGTTGTTTGTTGCGAACCGAGCGGAGGTGTTCTGCAAAGCGGTCCCCAAGCCTCTGCTTGGTTTCCCCAATGTAGAGGAAGCCACACCGGGTGCAATGGATACAATATACCACATTGGCAGATGTGCAGGTGAACATCTGCTTGATATGGAAGGTCATCCTGGGGCCTGGGATGGGGGTGAGGGAGGTGGTGTTGGGGCAAGCGTAGCACTTCCTGCGGTGGCAGTGGAAGGTGCCGGGTGTGGTGGGGTTGGAGGAGAGTGTGGAGTGGACGAGGGAGTCCCGGAGAGAGTAGTCTCTCCGGAAGGCAGACAAGGGTGGGGATGGAAAAATGTCTTGGGTGGTGGGGTCGGATTGTAGATGGCAGAAGTGTCGGAGAATGATACGTTGTATCTGGAGGTTGGTGGGGTGGTATGTGAGGATGAGGGGGATCCTCTGGGGGCGGTTGTGGCGGGGGTGGGGTGCGAGGGATGTGTTGCGGGAAATGCCGGAGACGCGGTCAAGGGCGTTCTCGACCACTGCAGGGGGAAAGTTGCGGTCCTTGACGAATGTGGATATCTGGAATGTGTGGGAGTGGAATGCCTCATCCTGGGACCAGATGCGGCAGAGGCGGAGGAATTGGGAATAGGGGATGGAATTTTTGTAGGAGAGTGGATGGGAGGAGGTGTATTATAGGTAGCTGTGGGAGTCAGTGGGCTTGAAATGGACATCAGTTTCTAGTTGGTTACCTGAGATGGAGACTGAGGTCCAGGAAGGTGAGGGATGTGTTGGAGATGGCCCAGGTGAACTTGAGGTTGGGATGGAAGGTGTTGGTAAAGTGGATGAACTGTTCGAGCTTCTCTGGGGAGCAAGAGGCGGCGTCGATACAGTCATCAATGTAACGGAGGAAGAGGTGGGGTTTGGGGCCTGTGTAGGTGCAGAAGAGGGACAACACCCCCAGGCCTCCTACCTTCCCTTGACTTCTTCATCTCCAACTGCCGTCGAGTCATCAACCGCCTCAACCTCTCCACCCCCTCACCCACTCCCATTATCACTAATATATTTCAGAACTTGTCAGAAGATATTAAACTGCAGAACATGGATTCAATTTAAAAGATAATTCTCGGCTGTAGGTTTGAACTGAACCCACAGCAACATTCCAACTACTTGATGTCTAGTGTATGACATGTGTACGATGTTAACATTGCCTTTCTACAGTGGAGAAATTTTTTCTCCATTTGCTACCAATAGTTTTGAATTGTTTTGGAAATATTGGTGGGGTTTTAGAGTCAGTGGCTGAGGGGGTCACATTGTCTATAATGACTGCTACACAAAACCTTAACACTACCCCAATTCTGTACCTAATTTATTTTAAACCATTCCAGAGTGCCTTCAAGTACTGCTCTTAAAAATGTATCCATATTTTGATTTTGACGGTTGTATGACCAGTCAGCGAACAGAGAGAGGGGCAGGGAGTAGAGACAGAGACGGCAGGTGTGGAGGGAGCATTTGTTGGAAGGAGAGAGGGTTGATATTGAGTGAGAGACGTAAGAAAAAGAAAGAGGCAAGAGAAGAAGAGAAGGGGTTTTTGTGAGATAGAACGTGGGCTATGGAGAGAGGTGATTGTATTCATTTTGAAATCTGAAAGATTTAGAGTTCTATCCTCATTCACTTTAACTGACAAGCTCTGGCTCTGAAATTGTTGCCAGGCAAATTAAGACTGGAACCGAATGGTTTTCCCCATTTCCAGTGAGATGAATGAGGGGGATTTTAAAAATTTATTCGCCAATGGAATTTGAGCATCAATGGTAAGATCAGCATTTGTTGCCTATCCCTTGTTGCCCTGAACTGATTGGCTTCCTCAGGCATTTCAGAGCCAACTACATTGCAGTGTCAGAGATAGTAAGAACTACCTGTGCTGAAGTCAGAGATAACACAGTGTGGAGCTGAAGGAGCACAGCAAGCCTGGCAGCATCAGAGGAGCAAGAAAGTTGACGTTTCAAGTCAGGGCCCTTTTTCAGAAATCTTTCTAAAGAAGTGTCCCAGCCTGAAATGTCAAATTTCCTGCTCCTCTGCTGGTGCCTGGCCTGCTGTGTTCCTCCAGCTCCACATTGAGTTACACTGTAGTGTCAGATATAATTCAGACCAGGTAACAATGGCAAACTTCCTTCCCTAACAGGCATTAGAGAACCACTTGGACTTTTACAACAATCAAAGGTAGTTTCACAAACTGTAATGTGACTAGGTTAATATTCTCGACTTTTTGTTAGCCGAACTGCCTTATGTCCCCTATGCATTATAATCTGAGCCTTCATTAGTTCAGTGATATTACCACTATGTTACCGTCTCCTTCAAGGGAGATCCTTGTTGCAGAATTATGTTTCTGAGGCTAAAGTCATACCCTCTAGGCTATACAAAATAATTTAGTACTTACTGTTGAGGCCTTTTCTATTTTATCAACTACTGAGCCTGCAATGGTGCATGGTCTGACCAGCTGTCATCTCTGACCCCTACTCATGAATAGAAAGGAGTCTAGTACCTGAACTGGGGGAGAGGATGTGGGGAATTTTAGGGATTTTGAAAGCCCTTTCAAAATGGCATTTACTACATTAAACCACTAATGAAGCTACTCAGTGTATCTTGTCAAAATATGCCCTGATAAAATTAAAGTGGAAATGCTTACGTAGCTGGCCTTTAAAAAGTTATTTTGTAAAATTGATTTTTGTCATGATTGAGTGGAACTGCTTCCTAATATGAATAACTTTGTCAAAATAAAAAGAGTGTTCGAATTCCTGGAGTTCATGTTGGAGTAGTGCCTTGCTACTGACTAATGGAATTTGTCCAACTTCTCAAAAGGTGCTACTTAGCAGGAATTATCTACATAATGAAACATTGCTATTAGCGCAAGACTTTGCAATGAAAGATTTTCTGTCACTTTGGACGCTGCAGCTTCAATCGCACATCTGTCAGTGATAATCTGCACTTTTCAGTTCGGACAATTGTTCTTCCCTGACTGCAACACGTTCTGTTTATCATTGTTCGGAAAACAAGGAAGTATAGTTAATTGATCAGTGATTCATTTTTTCTTAATTGTAATTAATTACAGCAATTCAAAACACATGGGCACAGCAGGAGTCAATACTTTGATTTATTATGTTGTGTAATGTGCACAATGCAAATGCAACATATTCCCAATGCAACAAAGCAGAATCAGCAAAGGCATGGATTCTCACAAATTCCTAGACTGTGATATTCCTTAACAAAAAAAAGCTCTGAAGGAGGGTCACTGGACCCTGAAATATGAACTCCACAAATACTGCAGATCTGTTAAGTTTCTTTATCAATTTCTGTTTTGGTTCAATTTTCCAGCACCTGTAATTCTTTACTTTTTTTTTTACATGCTGTTCCCTAACCCTGGCTTTCTTAGGAGGAGCCTGCCACCATGGAAACTACCTGGTAGCCGAGCAACTGTATGACTGACCAGAAAACCCATACAGAAGATGACCAGCCTGTGAGTCGATCCAGCTGTTGTGATGCAACAAAATACTTTTATGCAGCTAACTTAACATCATTTAATATAATACATGTAACACATCTTTTTCTGGCTGTGCTACCCAGATCTTTCACATATGAATGCCATCATCTGCAGGTCTCCTGAGTTTGGGCATCAGATAGTGAAATCCCTGCCCCAGTCAGCTCTCCTTCATGCCTTTAGAGCAACCCCAGGTAATGCCAAGAAGCTGGAGACCCAGGATCAGGGTCTTTAGCCCATCCTCTGTGCACCCCCCCGGGGGAAATCGGGAAGAACACAGCCTCCAAAAGGAATGTTTTACTTTGATGCAGGAATGCCATTGTGCCAGTCTCTGGGGATTAAAAACTCTTTGCTAGCTTGTTTTAATGAATAAAAGGAGAAACAGGTTCCTCACTTTCTTCAGCCCATTTTGAGTGAACAAGTACTTCCTTCTGAGATGTGGTGGATCTTGATCTAAACTTTGCTTTGCTGAAAGATCTCAGCCACCAGATGGTGCAGGATAATATATTTAGTTTGAGGCACTAAGAGGATTTGATGACCATTTTATCAGCCTTTGTAAGTGCCTCAGCTGCTCAGAGTTCTGAAATCCCCCATGAATTAAAGACCGATTGTATTAAATTCCTTTGTTTGGTTCATTTTAGCAGGATTAAGTGTTTGGAGATTCAGACTGTGTTTGCAGTTGGAAGGAAACCAGACATCAGAACATTCTGCCACTCTAGGGGGCCTTTAGCTGGCTGTCAAACTGAAGTTTAAGGTTACAGGTCATTTGAAACTGAAAAGTTACCCGTAGCGAAGGGAGCTGATTGGGTGAGTGGACATGAAGGAGTTTCCCCTTGTGAAACAAACCTAGGCTGGCCACAAATGAATTGTCCGACGGAAGCCGTGCCTACAGACAGATCACCTTTCATTCTCCTCTGTTGGATATCAAAGAGGGAATGTTACATTTCAGCACATACAGAAACCTTATGAAAAGCGTTCATCGAATCACCTGTGAATTTATTTGACAGCACCCAAAACTCAAAGAACAGCCCTCATTTGTTATTAAGTTAATGAGGAGATCAGTCATTTAGGTTTGTAGAGTGCTTTTTTTTTGAAAAAGGAAGCAAGATATTAACACTGCTTAAGTTAGTATTTGATAAGTTTAATTTGCTTAAGTTTAATTGGGTTGACAAGGTGAACGTTTCATTTTCAATTGCACATCCTCATTAAATGATTCAGGAATAGTTTCAGGCAGGAGAGAACCTTCAGCCCATCAAGTGTACTCAATACGTAGAGGGCCTTACTCGGGAAGGTACAACACTGGACCTCCTTTTAGGATATGAGGTGAGGAAAGCGACTGAAGTGTCAGACAGAGACCATAACTCTTAATTCTAACAGTTCTGGAAAAAGACAGGACAGATCCATAGGTTAAGATGTTAAACTGGAGCAGGGCCAATTTAGGGGCCATTAATTGGGATCTAGCAGAGGTAGATTGGATGAGTGTTTGTCAAAAAATGAATGACTGGCAAATAGTAGGTGCTTAAGTGTGATATTAAGAGTCCAGAGCAAGGAAAAGCTGGCAGATTTATGGATTCCTGGCTGATGACAGAGGTTATAGGAACTGCAGATGCTGGAGAATCCAAGATAACAGGGTGTAGGGCTGGATGAACACAGCAGGCCAAGCAGCAGTTTAGGAGCAGGAAAGTTGATTTTTCAGGCCTTGACCCTTCTCCAGAATGGGGGAGGGAAAGAGAGTCCAGAGGGAGGAGGGTAACTTCTTCAGTTTAGGCATCCTTAGAAGACATCAAGGCTCTGGTCAGGAAAAACAAGGCGGCATATATTGGGTTTAAGCTATTGGGCTCAAGTGAACCCCTAGACTATAAAAAAATAAGTATAGTACCATACTCAAGATGGAAATCAGAGGAGCAAAGAGAGGGTATGAGATAGATCTGGCAGATAATGCCAAGAGTTTTTATAACTATATTAATGGCAAAAGGGTGGCTAGGGAGAGAATAAGTCCCCTTAAAGATCAGTATAGCAGTCTGTGTGGAGTGTGGAGTTTGCACATTCTCCCTGTGTCTACGTGGATTTACTCCGTGTGCTCCGGTTTCCTCCCACAGTCCAAAGATGTGAAGGTTAGGTGGATTGGCCATGCTAGAATTGCCCATAGTGTTCAGGGGTGTGTGGGTTATAGTGGGATGGGTCTGGGTGGGATGCTTCAAGGGGCAGTGTGGGCTTGTTAGGCCGAAGGGTCTGTTTCCACACTGTAGGGAATCTAAGATAGGGGAGATTTTTAATGAACATTTCTCTTCAAATGTTTATTGATAGGAGAGGTGGTGTTTGGAGCATTGAAGTACATTAGGTAGATAAATCCCTTTGGCCTAGTCAAGTGGATGTTGTGGGAGAGAAGGGAAGAAATGCAAACGCCCTTGCAGAGATTTTTGCTTCATCTTTAGCCACCGGTGAAGTTCCAGAAGACTGGAGGGTGGCTAATGTTGTTGTAGCAAAGACAAGCCAGGGAACAACAGGCCAGTGAGCCTGACATCAGTGGTAGACAAGTTATTGGAAAGGATAATGAGGGACAGGATCAACCAGAATTTGGGCAGTTAGGGACTGATTAGGGAGAGTCAGCATAGATTTGTATGCAGGAAGTCATGTCTGACAAAACTTGAGTTTTTCGAAGAAGTAACCAAGAAGATAGCTGAGGGTAGGGTAGCGAATGTTATCTCTATGGATTTTAGTAAGGCCTTTGACAAAGTCCTGCACGGCAGACTAGTCATGAAAGTTAGGTCACATGGGATCCAGGGAGAGCTAGCTAGTTGGATTCAAAATTGGCTCAATTGTAGGAAGCAGAGGGTGATGGTTAAGGGTGTTTCTCAGACTGGATGCCTGTGATTAGTGATGTGCTACAGGCGTTGGTGCTGGGACCTTTGTCATTTGCAATTTACATAAATGATCTGGATGGGAATGTATAAGGCATGGTTAGTAAGTTTACAGATGACACAAAATTAGGAGATATCGTTGATCATGAGAAAAAGTTACAGATAAGTGTGAGGTGTTGCACTTTGGAAAGTTTCACAGGTAGACAGTGGTGAAGAAGGAAATTAGCATGACTGCCTTCAATCGGTTAAGACATTTAGTATAAGAGTTGGGATGTTATATTACAGTTGTATAAGTCATTGATGAGGCCACACTTGGAATATTGTGTACACCTTTGGCCACCCTGTTATAGGAAAGACATAGTTTAACTGGGAAGTGGGCAATGATTTGAGGATGTTGCCAGGACTAGTAGGCCTGAGTTATAGGGAGAGGATGGCTGGATAGGACTTTATTCCTTGGAACATAGGAGAATGACCTTACTGAGGTGTATAAAATCATGAGGGACATAGAGAGGATGAAAGCATATAGTTCTCTCTCTCTTCCCCCCCCCCCCCCCCCACCACCACCACCACCACCACCACCACCACCACCACCACCACAGGAAGGGGAATTAAAGACTAGAGGGCATAGGTTTAAGGTGAGGGGAAAGATTTAAGAAGGACTTGAGGAACAACTTTTTTCACACAGTGGTGCATATATGGGATGGGCTGCCAGAGACCATAACTGTTTGGAGTTTAATGCCAGACAGAAAAGATGTTAGAATGTAATGAGAATTCTTTTTCTTGTTATTCAAGGGATGAATTACAGCCTATCCCTAGCTGCCTTTAGAAAAGTGGCAACAAGCTGCCTTCTTGAATTTCTGGAATCCGTTTGATGTAAGTTCACCCAAATGTTCAAAGGTTATGTCCTGTTTCAGTGATGCCCAATCTGAAAAAGTTGACGAGGACCATGAGGAGCTAGAGAAAGAAAATACTTCCTGGCAACAGTAGGAAGAAATTCTGCTGCTAACAGCAAGAAAAGGTATCCCAGTTCAGGAAGGCAATTCACCTTCTCCAGAGCAAACAGGGATGTGTAATAAATGCTGGCCCAAGAAGGAATAAAAAGTTTGGAACTGGTCTGGGAAGACAGCAGCAGACATTGAATGCCAAGTGTCTGGAATCAGTACAGGAAGAGTGCTTTAGTGACATAATCAGGCCTGGGAAGGTGAGAACAGTTGTACATTCCATTTTAGCATCTCGTTCCTGGCAGTTTACAGGCCTATCCACTGTCTTTTGTATCAGCACTTTCTCACATCCTCTTCCACACATTCACCACTGACACTCAATCATTATACAATTTCTTGCATCTCCTTCATAAAGCATTTGGCAAGAGTGGCTATCTCCATCAGGAGAACATGATGTTACAGTCTGTGTATTTCCCATGTTACTGGAGATAAGACCATACAACACAGACAATAGAGACAAAGAGCTAGAGGTGATCCTCCACAAATCTAGGAGATAACAAACAGAGAAGGATCTAAGAAGATTTGTGGAATTTCAGTATCCTCATCAGCTGGGAATGGAGGGACTATTATCTAAGATACTGGGTGATGGAATTAACAAATCAGTCACTTGCAAACCGTAAAACATTCATAATGTCCTGTGGTCCCAACAGCTGCTGGAATGTGGCCATCTTCATCATGATAATTTGCTACATTCTTAACCTCAGCCTCTCAGATTCACATCTCCTCCTGACAGGACTACACATAAGCAGCAGCTGTCACTGAATCTGAAGTTGGAGAAGGGGACCCCCAGCAGAAGGGTAATATAGACTGAACTAATAATGTTCTAGCATCATGGGCTTGAATCCCACCAGGGCAAATGTTGAAAATTGAATTAATAGAAAAAGCTAGTTTAATGGCACCTTGTAATAATTATCAAAAAACTTATCTAGTTCACTAATGTCCATTTGGGAAATAAATCTGCCACCCTTCCCCGGTCTGGCCTGTATGTGACACCAGACTCACAGCAATGTGATTCATTCTTAATTGCTCACTGAAATTACATAGGAAGCTCTATTCAGTTCAAGGGCACTTAAAGCTGGCAAGAAATAATCAGCCTTGCCAGCTACACCCAAGGATCTAATTTAAAAATAAAATTGATTTTCAGAGGAACAGATGTAATCTGAAGATGCAACGTCACAAGAGGGACCAACTCAGATACTCACAATCTGGTGGAATCTATTAGATATTTACATTTCCATGAAACAGAAATGGCAGAGGGTGCACAAAGGGGCAATCATGGAAAGCCAGTGTTAAAAATGTTGCCATCTCCAGCTTTGCTCCACTGGGCACTAATGTTGTATCACGAGGATCAGCAAGGAAAAAGAACAGAGTCGGTAAAGTACTGCAAGGATGTTCAAACATGCTGCAGAGGTAGTGGGAAATTCATTTCAGGCTTGAGTGAGTTAATATTGCAAGGTATTGCGGGACTTCATCTTGCATGGCTAGCTAGCTAGCATTGTAGAATATTAATCTCAGACATGAAACCACAAGCATGTAGACTCACAGTAACAACTTGTCTGCCAACATAAATAGTTTCAGAGATGGCAGAAACTGCAAATGCTGGACAATCTGAGATAACATGGTGTAGAGCTGCATGAACACAACAGGCCAAGCAGCATCAGAAGAGCAGGAAAGCTGATGTTTTGGATCTGGACCCTTTCTCTGAAGGGTCTAGACCCAAAATGTCAGCCTGATAGATCACTGGACCTGACCTTGCATCAAACATGTCTCTTACTTATGCAAGACCATTCCCCTGGTTCTTGCACTAAACTGTTTACATCAGAAAACATTATTTTCCTCAGTGGATTCTTGTGTCCAGTGTTCCTGATGCCATTGCACTCTCCTCCACATGTCAAGGAAGATCAGATTTAATCTGGTGTGGACTCTTCTCCCCATCAGCAAATCTGCTGGAGCTATCCAGTTGTGTTAGGGGTGGTCCTCTAATCAAATAGGAACTAGGACACTTGGTATTGGGTGAAGTTTTAGGCTGTTTCTTTAAGCCAGCCTTCTAAATTTGGGCTGCTCTTTCCACCAGATTATTGGATGATGGATGGTTTGAAGCTGTCCTTACATGCCAAGTGCCATTTGATGTTAGGAAATACTTCAATTCCCTGCTGGTAAATGGCCTGTTGCCTGTGCTCAACACTTTCAGGAGTCCGTATATTGCAAAAAATTAACACAGTTTTCAATTGTCATCCCTATGGTTTAGGAGTTAACTTTATGTACATCCAAACTTTTTGAATGGGCATCCACAATGACTAAAAACAGAGCCCATAATAAAGCCAACATAGTCAATGTGTATCTAAGTCTGGGGGTTTATCTGGCCATTCCCAGAAATGTGGGGGAGCTGCTGGTGGTAATTTTTGTCTTTTTTAGTACTGCTCCACCACTGCGGCTATGTCAACATTCAATCCTGGCCACCAGACATAACTTCTTGCCAACATCTTCATTTTGGAAAGCTCTGGATGACGCTGGAGTTCAGCCAATATCAAGGCAATAACCTCCCCACTGTAAAATATTGTCCTCTGTGATGATCTGGTCTGACCTGGTTTGGAAATGTTTTAATTCTGGTTGTGATGGTTTTTCCACCAACACCACCAGCTGTTTCAGGTTTGCTAGGACATAATCCTTTTCTGTCCACAGTCTGGTACTGCCAGCAGTAACCAGAAGGATATCCAGAAAGTTTAAAACCAGAATGGACTGTTCCATAGGTGGTGTATCTGCCAGCGGGAGGCAGCTCAAGGCAACCACATTTGCTGTTTGGCCTCCCAGATGGTGTTCCAACTTGTAATTGTACTCACTCAGAATAAGTGTCCACCACTGAATTTGACTTGAAGCTATAGGTTACAAGGCACTGTCCTTTAAGTAGTCCAGCAGTGGTTTGCTGTCAATTACTATTACAAATTTAATGTCCAGAAATATATTGGTAGAACTTTCTCCCACCAAAGATGACTGCCAAACCTTCCTTCTGTATCTGGGCGTGCCTTTGTTTGGTATCAGCCAAAGCCCGAGAAGCATATATGTCAGGCATTGCTCACTTCTGGGCCTCCAGTGAACCAGCACTACCCTGATGCCAAATGGGGAGGCATCATATGTCAGCACCACATTTTACTTTAGATCACAATGAGTCAACACCTTAGACAATGATAGCTGCTTCTTCACTTCCCTATAGTCTACAAGACCATTTCCAATGCTGACCCTTTTTCAGCAGACATAAGGGTGTCAGGATGTAGGCCAGGTTACGAATGAAATTTCCATAATAATTCACCAACCCAAAGAAAGACCAAAGCTCCGGCACAGACATGGGAGCCGGGTTAACTTTCATCATCATAACTTTATCTTCCAACGTGTGTAACCCAGTCTTGTTGACTCTGTAGCCCCAATAGATCACTGAGCTTTCTGGAAGACACATTTTTTCCTCCTAAGGCATAATCCTGCTTTGGAGAAAAATTTAAGCACCATGTCCAAGTTCTCTAAAATGCTTTTTGTTTGTCTTCCCAGTTAACAACCCATTATGCAGATAAATGATGGCCTGGGGCAGGCCTTGCAAATGTTCTGCATCATCTGGTGGAAAATGGCATTCTAAGAACAAGAGAACAAAGAAAATTACAGCACAGGAACAGGCCCTTTGGCCCTCCGAGCCTGCACTGATCCAGATCTTCTATCTAAACCTGTCACCTATTTTCCAAGGATCTGTATCCCTCTGCTCCCTGCTCAATCACGTATCTGTCTAAACAGATCTTAAATGATGCTATCATGCCCACCTCTACCACCTCCACTGGCAACATGTTCCAGTCAATCACCATCCTCTGCATAAAGAACTTTCCACACATATCTCCCTGAAGCCTTTCCCCTCTCACTTTGAAACTGTGACCCATAGTAATTGAGTCCCCTACTCTTGGAAAAGCTTCTTGCTATCCACCCTCTCTATACCTCATGATTTTGTAGACCTCAATCACATCTTCCCCAACCTCCGTCTTTCTAATATAAATAATCTTAATCTTTTCAACCCCTCTTCATAGCTAGCGCCCTCCACACCAGGCAACATCCTGGTGAACATCCTCTGCACCCTCTCCAAAGCATCCACATCCTTTTGGTATCAGAGATAATGGGAACTGCAGATGCTGGAGAATCCAAGATAATAAAGTGTGAAGCTGGATGAACACAGCAGGCCAAGCAGCATCACAGGAGCACAAAAGCTGACATTTTGAGCCTAGACCCTTCAGAGAGGGGGATGGGGTGAGGGTTCTGGAATAAATAGGGAGAGAGGGGGAGACACAACACGCTTGGTTTCCGGAGGCTTGGGGACCGCTTTGCAGAACACCTCCGCTCGGTTCGCAATAAACAACTGAACCTCCCAGTCGCGAACCGTTTCCACTCCCCCTCCCATTCCTCAGACGACATATCCATCATGGGCCGCCTGCAGTGCCACAATGATGCCACCCAAAGGTTGCAGGAACAGCAACTCATATTCCGCTTGGGAACCCTGCAGCCCAATGGTATCAATGTGGACTTCACAAGCTTCAAAATCTCCCCTTTCCCCAATGCATCCCAAAACCAGCCCAGCTCTTCCCCTCCCCCCACTGCATCCCAAAACCAGTCCAACCTGTCTCTGCCTCCCTAACCTGTTCTTCCTCTCACCCATCCCTTCCTCCCACCCCAAGCTGTACCTCCATTTCCTACCTGCTAACCTCATCCCACCTCCTTGACCTATCCGTCTTCCCTGGACTGACCTATCCCCTCCCTTCCTCCCCACCTATACTCTCCTCTCCACCTATCTTGTTTTCTTTCCATCTTTGGTCCGCCTCCCCCTCCCACCCTATTTATTCCAGAACCCTCACCCCATCCCCCTCTCTGAAGAAGGGTCTAGGCCCAAAACGTCAGCTTTTATGCTCCTGAGATGCTGCTTGGCCTGCTGTGTTCATCCAGCTTCACACTTTATTATCTCACATCCTTTTGGTAATGTGGTGACCAGAACTGTATGCAGTATTCAAAATGTGGTTGAACCAAAGTCCAGGCCGACTGTAACATAACCTGCCAACTCTTGTACTTAATACACCGTCCAGGAAATGAAAGCATGCCATATGCCTTCTTGAATACTCTATCGAACTGCGTGGCCACCTTAAGGGTACAATAGAACTGAACACCTAGATCTCTGTGCATCAATTCTCCCCAGCGCTTTTCTATTTACCATATAGTTGACTCTTGAATTGGATCTGCCAAGAATGCATCACCTTGCATTTGCCTGGAATGAGCTCCATCTGCCATTTCTCTGCCCAACTCTCCAATCAATCTTTTTTCTGCTGCATTGTCCAACAGCCCCCTTCACTATCTGCTACTCCACCAATCTTTGTGTCATCTGTAAACTTGCTAATCAGACCATCTGTACCTTCCTCCAGATCATTTATGTATATCACAAACAACAGTGGTGCCAACATGGATCCCTGTGGAACATCACTGGTCACAGTTGTCCATTTTGAGAAACTCCCTTCCACTACAACTCTGTGTCCTGTTGCCCAGTCAGTTCTCTATTCATCTAGCTAGTGCACCCTGGACCCCATGCAACTTCACTTTCTCCATCAGCCTACCCTGGGAAACCTTATCAAACGCCTTACTGAAGTCCATGTATGTGACATCTGTAGCCCTTCCCTCATTTATCAACTTTGTCACTTCCTCAAAGAATTCTATCAAGTTGGTAAGACATGACCTTCCCTGCACAAAACTATGCTGCCTATCACTACTAAGCCCATTGTCTTCCAAATGTAAATAGATCCTATCCAACAGTATCTTCTCAAGCAGCTTCCCCACCATTGACATCAGGCTCACTGGTCTATAATTACCTGGATTATCCTTGCTACCTTAAACAAGGTGACAACATTAGCAATTCTCCAGTCCTCCAGGACCTCACCCATGCTCAAGGATCCTGCAGAGATATCTGTTAAGGATACAGCTATTTCCTCTCTTGCTTCCCTCAGCAACCTGGGATAGATCCCATTTGGACCTGTGGACTTGTCCACCCTAATGCCTTTTAGAATACCCAGCACTTCCCCCTTCCTTATGCCAACTTGAACAAGAGTAATCAAACATCTATCCCTAACCTCAACATTTGTCATGTACCTCTCCACAGTGAATACTGAAGCAAAGTACTCATTAAGAATCTCACTCATTTTCTCTGACTCCTCGCATAACTTCCCTCCTTTGCCCTTGAGTGGGCCAACCCTTTCTCTAGTTACCCTGTTGCTCTTTATCTATGAATAAAAAGCTTTGGGATTTTCCTTAACCCTGTTTGCTAAAGATATGTCATGGCCCATTTTAGCCCTCTTAATTCCTCGTTTCAGATTGGTCCTACTTTCCTGATATTCTTCCAAAACTTCTGTTTTCAGTTGCCTCGACTTTATGTATGCTTTCTTGTTCCTCTTTGCTCCTCTCAATTTCACCTGTCATCCATGGTTCCCAAATCTTGCCCTTTTCACAGGGACATGTCTGTCCTACACTGAGCAACCTCCCTTGTATCAAAATGTGGATTTACCCTCAAAACAGCTGCTCCCAATCCACATTCCCCAGCACCTGCTGAATCTTGCTATAGTTGGCCTTTCCCCAGTTTAGCACTCTTCCCTTCAGACCACTCTCATCTTTGTCCATGAGTATTTTAAACCTTACGGAATTGTGATCACTATTCCCAAAGTAATTCCCCTACTGAAACTTCAACCATCTGGCCAGCCTCATTCCCCAACTCTAGGTCCAGTATGGCACCTTCCCGAGTTGAATGATTTACATTCTGCTCTAAACACCCTCTGGATACTCCTTACAAATTCTGCTCCATCTAAACCCCCAACACTAAATGAATCCCAGTCAATGTTGGGAAAATTAAAGTCTCCCATCACCACCACCCTGCTGGTCTTTCTATGATCTGCTTAAATATTTGTACCTCTATCTCTCACTCACTGTTGGGAGGCCTGTCGTACAGCCCCAGCATTGTTACCGCACCTTTCTTATTTCTGAGCTCTGCACATATTACCTCGCTGCTCGAGTCCTCCATAGTGCCCTCCTTCAGCACAACTGTGATGTCCTCTTTGACTGTTAATGCAACTCCTCCACCCCTTTTAATTCCCTCTTGATCCTGCCTGAAGCATCGATATCCTGGCATAGAGTGGTAGTAGGAACTGCAGATGCTGGAGAATCTGATTTTTTCTGAAGAAGGGTCTAGAAGAGCCCTGCTCCTCTGATGCTTTTGGCCTGCTGTATTCATCCAGTTCTACACCTTGTTATCTTATATCGTGGGATATTTTGTTGCTAATCTTGCCTTTCCCTCAACCAAGTCTCAGTAATAGCAATAACATCATACTCCCCGGTACTAATCCAAGCCCTAAATTCACCCGACTTAACTATGACACTTCTTGCATTAAAATAAATGCACCTCAGACCACCTGTCCCTTTGCATTGATCATCTACTCTCTGCTTACTCTTCCCCTTAGTCACACTGACTTCATTATCTGGTTCCTTACAGGCTTTAGTTTCTACCTCTTTACTGACCACTAACCTCATTTGGTTCCCATTCCCCTGCCACATTAGTTTAAACCCTCTGGAACAGTGTTCGCAAAAGCACCCCATAGGATATTAGTTTCAGTCCTGCCCAGGTATAGACCGTCCGATTTGTAATCGTCTCACCTCCCCCAGAACCGGTCCCAATGTACCAAAAGTGTGAACCCTTCCCTCCTGCACCAACTGTCAAGCTGCTCATTTATGAATCAGAATCCCTACACAGTGTGGAAACAGGCCCGTTAGCCCAACAAGTCCACACCAAACCTCAGCGTATTCCTCCCAGATCCATCCCCCTAGTCTACACCACCCTCAACACAATGGCCAATTTAGCATGGCCAATCCGCACATCTTTGGATCGTGGGAGGAAACCAGAACACCCAGAGGAAAGATAAAGTGTGGGGCTGGAAGACCACAGCAGGCCAAGCAGCATCTTAGGAGCACAAAAGCTGATGTTTCAGGTCTGATGGAGGGTCTAGGCCCAAAATGTCAGCTTTTGTGCTCTTAAGATGCTGCTTGGCCTGCTGTGTTCTTCCAGCTCCACACTTTGTTATCTTGGATTCTCCAGCATCTGCAGTTCCCATTATCTCTGATCACCCAGAGGAAACCTATGCAGACACAGGGAGAATGTGTAAACTCCACACAGACAGTCATCCAAGGCTGGAATTGAACCTGGGTCCCTGGCACTGTGAAGCAGCAGTGCTAACCACTGTGCCACTATGCTGCCTTGCCTATAGAATACTGCCTATTCACTCATTTCTACTCTGACGAGCACATGGCACTGGCAGCAATCCTGAGATTACTACCTCTGAGGTCCTACTTTTTAAACTTGGCTCCTAACTCTAAATTCTGCTTGTAGGACCTCATCCCATTTATTACCTTTATCATTGGTGCCTATATGCACCATGTCAGCTGACTGTTCACCCTCCCACTTCAGAATGTTCTGCAGTCAATCTGAGACATCCCTGACCAGCGCACTTGGGAGCCTCATTTTTGACCACAGAACCACCCATCTACTCCCCTTACAATCGAATGCCCTATGACTGTGGCTCTTCCAATCTTTTTCCTGCCCTTCAGTACAGCAGAGCCAGCCAGGGTGCCATGAACCTGGCTATTGCTGCCTTCCTCTGGTGAGCCATCTCCCCTAACAGTATCCAAAAAGGTATACTTGTTTTGGAGGGAGATGACTGCAGTGGACACCTGCACTGCCTTCCTGCCTTTTGGTCACCCATTCCCTTTCTCCCTCAGCAATTCTAATCTGCGGTGTGGCTAATTTGCTGAACATGCTATCCACGACTTCCACAGAACCACGGATGGTCCAAAAAGAGAGTCCATCAGCAGCTCCAAAGCCGTCATACGGTCTAACAAGAGCTGCAGGTGGACACACTTCCTGCATGTGTAGGAGTCAGAGACATCAGCCACGTCCCTGAGCTCCCACATTGAGCACGAGGAGCATAACACGAGCCTGGGATCCCCTGCCATTTTTACTCTTAAGCTTAGATTAGTCCTATTATAGGATCAAAATAATAGATAAATGAAATGGACAAAAGAAAAATTACCAATGGCTCTACTTACCAGCACACGACAAAAAGAAAAGAAAAAGAATACCCTTACCTTATCAACACACTAGAGAGAGTGTTTTTTTTGGTAGGAGGGCGGCGGATGGTGGGAAACACTACATGTATGGTGTCTTGGGTTTAGCCACTGCCCAAACATATCAGTTCACCCACCTTCCCAGAGCGCAATTCGACTGCTCCCACTCAGTTCTGCTGCCAAAATGAAGAATTTACCGTCGCGGCAGCCCCCGGTCTTCGCTCTCACTGCTCCTGCAAAAAATGGAGGCCGCTGATTCCACAAAGTAAATCTTTTAAAATGAAAAACTCACCTTCCCTGCAGCCTCCTAGTCCTTGTTGATAATACCCCAAAAGGCATTCAAGTATAATGTTACAAACTCTTATGGTATTAAATGTAACAGACTTCTGGGAATCCTCATCTAATCGCAGTTGCCTATGTGCATAGCTTATGTCCAACTTCCTGAAGGACATCTTCCCTGCTAGTTTTGCATACAAGTCCTCTATGCTAGGGATTAGTTATTCATCCAGCTGTGAAAAGTAATTCACTACTTGTCTGAAACCTCCATAAAGGCAAACTGGCCTGTTGGGCTTGACAATGAGTCAGACTGGTGCTGGCCCATTCCGCAAACTGTACTGGTTTGATTTCCAGCCTGCTGATTTATGCCACTATTTTTGCCTTTAAGGAAAATGGCACTGGGCAAGCCTTGTAAAATCATGGAATTGTTTTTTAGTCAAATTGAGGGGTAGTCTGGACTCATTTGAAAGTCACTTGACCTTCCTGAAAAACTTCTGGGTATTTAATTATGATTTCACTGGGACAACCATTTTCTAATTGAAAAATTGAGCCAATCAAGTTGAATCTTTCTTAACCATTTTCACCTCATCAAGCTTGGTCCAAACCTTTCATAATCAGTGAAAACTGAACCAGCTGCTTCGCGTGAGAAACTGGAACCGAAGTCATGCCCTTAATCTGTCGGGGTTTCCTGTTGTAGGTTCTCAGCCTGGCTAAGATTTTACACAAACTTAAGGATTGGAGTCCAGGCTGAACTGTGGGAAAGGTTTATTCTGCAATCATTGATATAGCTGCACCAGTACTGACCTCCATTAGAACTGGGTGACCATTTGACCAAAAGTGTATTTTGATTGGTTCTGATTTGGATGGTGCTAAGCAGTTTAACTGTTCCAAACCAGCTGTAGGTGGACTTTCCAGGTTGTACACTTTCCTGGTTATGAATGATCTACTCAATTCAGGCCCAGTAGAACACTGTCTCGAGTCTGCATACCAGCAGCAACTACCTGCTGGCCTGATTCCTGAAGAAAATCATCATTTGTCTGAGGCTTGGCCTGGTTTAGCTGTTTTTTTGAGAGCTGGTCTTGGATCCCTCTGAGTGAGGCTATGCAATTGCCTTCACTCAAGTGGTGATTCCCGAGTTCAGTTGACCTAGTAAGGGTATCCACTTTCAAATCAGCATACCCAATAGTTTGTTTTAGGATGTGTTCAAAGTCCACTTGGGTTTTAGCTTGTTGGTGTTTTTGCTTGGTCACATCATTAACCCCACATATCAGACGGTCTCTCAGCATCTCACTTAGGGGTTAAATCAAAATCACGTCTCTAGCAGAGATTTTAACATGGTCAAAAACCCCAATACAGATTCCCCTGTCTCTTGAACTGTTGAGTAAAATAAATAGTGTCTCAGAATTAGACAAGCTTGTGGTTGTAATATTTTAGTTAATGCTGTCAACTCCTGAACAGTTTTAGTTTCTGGGAAAATTAGGCTCCTGATAGCCAACAAGCTGTCTTTGCCTAACCTGTTCGGAGAATTACTCTTGCTTTTCATCTGCCCCAATGTCATTTGCACTGAATAAGTCACGCATCTTTCCACATACTGGGCCTACTCTCTGACAGCAGGATCAAACAAGTCAATCTTCCCAAAAAAAAATTGCATGATGCCAGAAATGCTGACCTCAATTCAAAGACAACTGTTGCCAGCAAATTTCTACAAGGACATGTTTTTCTCCCATTGCCACTGAAATAACTCCATGAAGGCTGGTATCCTGTTACTAAGTCACCTCTTATTTACACACATGCATTGCATATGACACTGATTCAGCTAGCACAGAACCTGCTTCTAGAGTGAGCAGAACCTCTGACACTCCTGTTTTTAATCTGTCAGCCTGGACTCCCTGATTGGGGCTGTTAACCTGGTCCAATCAGGGAACTCATTTGCTGAGAACCAAAAGAACAACAGATTTTGTAATCAGAGACAAGAACAGAAATTGCTGTAAAAGCTCAGCAGATCTGGCAGCATCTGTGGAGAGAAATCAGTGTGAATGTTTCAGGTCGTGTCACCCTTCCTCAGAATGGATCACTCAACTAGAAATGTTAATTCTGATTTCTCTCCACATATGCAGCCAGATCTACTAAGCTTTTCTGGCAATTTATATTTTTGTCTCATATTCAATGAGGTCCACCTGGCTGACGTTGTTCCAATTACTACAGAGGTGGGAATACTGTGAAACCACAATTCCTGCTGAATTCACATGCCTTCCCATCTCCAGGTGTTTGGTTTAAGGACTGGAAGATTCTTCCCTTGATTTCAGCTTTACATGGTTCATTGTTATTTTAAGATGGTTTGAATGTTGCTACTTTAAGGCTCCTGCAAAGCTTTGATATCCTTCTGTTGGTGGAACCTGGGATAGAACACTGGAAGCATGTTGTAATCAAAGTTTGAATAATATAATAAAGAACATCTCTCATTTAACACAAACTTCCCTTCTGTGGTGCTCTGATCCTGCCACTTTTGACTCTGGAAAGAAAGACTGTGCCTGTCTCGGGTTGGAGACAATTACTGAAACTTGTTCCATTGTAGATCGAATTCTGACAATTACCTTTAAATTCAACCTCGAGGAAACCTTCCCTGCATTATATGAGCTGCATGTGGTCAATGGAGCTAACTTTGTTAAAGCATCAAGTGAAGGCAAATAATTTGCTTTTCATTTTTATTATTTAAGAGATTGCATGACTGTTGCTCTAGGTAAATAATTCAGTGAATCGCAAATGAATGTTTGATATTTTGGACAATACATTTGTTCTATTTTAAACCTGTCCTTCTGCGAAAGGCAAGCTAAGTTCTTCCTGTTTTCTCTCAGTTTCTGAGGAATTTTTGAATGAATCCCATGAACACAGAGGTGCCTCACTGAATGCAGCAGGAAAACTCATTGAGAGGGTAGAAGATAGAAACTGTGGAGAAATTAAGTGCTGTTCTTAGTCAGAGATATTGAACATATTGGAATTATGTTGGATCCTGCAAGGTATTTGTATACAGTGCAGAGCACCACAATCAATTGGGGTACTTTGGGCGTTGAAGGGATCGAGGTAGGAAATCTGAATGGATATTAAGGATTAGATACTTGAGTGTAGAGAAAAGATGAAAGCAATATAGAAATCGTCAAATGTAACAAATCATGGTTACTGCAGTTGACATTTTAACATTCTGATAGTTAGATGATGCAATGATGCTGGAGACCTCGAGTTGTCACAGCAATGCACTTTCACCTATTTATCTGCAACAGTCCTAGATATGATGGGCGTGTGGTCCATGTCGGTATTAATAATATATGTAGAAAGAGGAAAGGCATTCTGCTGAGGGAATATGAGCATCTAAGAGCTAAATTTAAAAGCAGAACTAAAAAAAGGTAATAATCTCTGGAATACTACCTGAACCATGAGCAAATTGGCCCTGTATTGAAGGAGGATGTGTTCGAATTGGAGGTGGTCCATAGAAGATTTATAAGAATGATCCCAGGGATGAAGGGTTTGTCATATGACGGCTGTTGAGGATTCTAGGTCTTTCCTCAATGAAGTTTGGAAGGATGAGGGGATATCTGATTGAAACTTACAGAATACTAAGAATTCAGGATACAGTATACATGGAGAAGACGTTTCCGCTAGTAGGAGAGGCTAGGAACTGAGGGCACAGCTTCAGGGTAAAGGGACAATCTTGCAGAGTTGGGATAAGAAGGAATTTCCTCAGGGTGGTTAATCAGTGGAACTCATTGCTGCCGAAGGCTGTAGAGGCATAGTCATTGAGTATATCTAAGAGAGAGATGGAGAAGTTCTTAATTAGTAAGGAGATCAATAGTTACAGGGAGAAGACAGGAAAATCAGAGAGAAACGTAGTAGCAGACTTGATGGGCTGAATGGCCTAATTCTGCTCCAACGTCTCTTGGACAAAACTTTTTTTCCCTTTGAATAGTTCTCAGGTTAGGACAATTTCTGGTAACAGGGATGTCATGTCGTGTGATCTGACAGAAGGCCGTTGGTTAAAAGGCTACCTTCACATTGTCTGTCCAATTAAGGAAGGGGAGGGGTTTCCCATGGCAGGAGGACCAGAGTTCCCAAAGCCCTGATGGCTGGGTGAGGTAGATGCTGCTGAGGCAGATAGAAGGGTGCTAGCATACTTCTAAATGTAGGTAAAGTAAAAATTAAAAATCTGACACACTGTCAAACCATTATGATTGAGACAAATCTTTCACAGGCTGCTTACAGCTGTGTATAGCCCTCTGATGCCTACAGGTCCAGATTAGATGGTTGAAAGGAGGCATTGATGGTCCCTCAGCATTGCTATCAGGACACACTTCTGCTCAGTTGGCATCCCATCCAGTGACCGAGGGTGGGGAGCTCCAATGTTCGGAAGATCCTGGTGGCTTCATCACTTTGCCCATGTGGAAACTTATATGAAAACCTACTCACATAGCCAGTGCCCAATCTGAATTCAACTTTGGTCAGGGCACTGGAGGGCAGGAGCAAGTAGAAAAGGTAGCTGGTCATGACATCATCTTACTATATACGATATACCACATCCTTCCTCTATACCTCTCACTGCTGGACGCAGAGGATTCTGTGCCATATGAGCAAACCCCCGTTGTGTCGAATGCTTTGAGTACAATCAACCTATGACGAGAAAGCATGACTCGGTTTACTCAAACTGCATTACAAAACATTGCTATAGCATATTGATCATTTGAAGCATTAATATTAACTGCTTCCATTGTGTGTTTATGGAGCCTGTTCCAAAGCTAATGGAGATATTTACACTGGAGATATAGTCACCTTTTTAACCTTCTCGACCTGTGTCAACAGGGCTCTTGAGTGTTCAGCTTTTTTAAATGCGGACAGAGAATGAGGAACTGACTGCCCAGATAGCAGACTCTTTCTGAACTCTCTCTGCTCATGCAAATTTTAATGTCCCTTACTCATCCTGAATGATAGCTGGTTAAATAGGATATTTTGATCAGTGAGCTAAGTATAAAGATTATATTAGCATCCTATTAAGCTATGCATTCTAAGATTGTTCATGTTCCCGAACATGATGGTTTAATCCATAAAATCCGGTGCTTAATTTCCTTACAGCTTCCGGCCTCTGCCATCTCAATGAGTTCTCCAGAAGTTCAACAGGCCATCTCCTGCTGCAGTCTGTGAGGAACCTCTAAGCTCATGGGGTCCATTCAAAAATTCCTCAGGAACTGAGAGAGGAAACAGGAAGAACTCTGCCTTTCACGAAAAGACTGATTTGAAATAGGATGTTAAAATGTTAACCATTCATTCATGTCAGATTAGATTATTTATTGAAAAAACTGTTACAATTTTTGAACCTGCAAAGCAAGTTCTTAATGTGCAAGGATAATATCATTGCATTCAACACCATATGAAGAATTTTAATCCAACTTTAAGCCAGCAGTCTGTGATCAATAGGGAGATGTCCAGCAACATGTCATGTTGCTGGCCAGCTGGCTCTCTCATGTGGGTGGAAAGAGGCAGCAATCTAACCACTGGCAGTAGAAGATTGATAGCCCAGAAACCAGTGTTTAGGAAGTCCTGATAGCGAGAGTTAAGACAGGGTGTTACAATGTGAAGGCTGTTGTATAATGTCACTGTTTGAAAGAGCTAATTTTTACAACACTTACAATCTTATGCTGCAATAAGGAATTGGCTGCAGAAAGACAGAAAGACTTCAGATGTCAAAGTTATCCTTAGTTCTGCGTAGTCTTAGTAACAATGTCTAGCTTATTAATGTAACTTGCATCCAATGCCATCATGCCATAAGCTACATTTTGGTTACCAGAAAAAAGCCTCTGTTCATAAGACTAATGATTTTCTGCTCCCACTGGAAAACAGAAGTGGCACAGTGGTTAGCACTTCTGCCTCAGTACCAGGGACCCAGGTTCAATTCCACTGTCAAGAACTGTCTATGTGGAGTTTACACATTCTCTGTGTCTGTATGAGTTTCCTCCAGCTGTTCTGGTTTCCTCCCACAGTCCAAAGATGTGCAGGTTAGTTGGATTGGCCATACTAAATTGCCCTTAAATGTTCAGGGATGTGTAGCTTAGGTGGGTTATAAGGGCATGGGTCTGGGTGTGATGCTCCAAGGGCCAGTGGGGACTTGTTGGGCCAAAGGGCCTATTTCCATACTGTAGGAATTCTACGTAATTTACAGGTGGGCCCTCAGACCCAGTCAAGGAAACAGAACTGTGGCGGCAAACTACCCAACCAACAAGCTGGTAATATTGGCATCATGACACAGGGAACAAAAAGCAGGACAGCAGTGACCTCTAAGCCATGAGACAGTGTAACACAGTCTAAAATACATCTTGATCCAGTTTCACTGTCCCCCTCCACCGACACCCTCATCCACCTAGCCGAACTCGTCCTCACCCTCAACAACTTCTCTTTTGACTCCTCCCACTTCCTACAGACTAAAGGGGGTGGCCATGGGCACCCGCATGGGCCCCAGCTATGCCTGCCTCTTTGTAGGTTACGTGGAACAGTCCCTCTTCCGCACCTACACAGGCCCCAAACCGCACCTCTTCCTCCGGTACATTGATGACTGTATCGGCGCCGCCTCTTGCTCCCCAGAGGAGCTCGAACAGTTCATCCACTTCAACACCTTCCACCCCAACCTTCAGTTCACCTGGGCCATCTCCAGCACATCCCTCCCTTCCTGGCCCTCAGTCTCCATCTCAGGCAACCAGCATGTAACTGATGTCCATTTCAAGCCCACCGACTCCCACAGCTACCTAGAGTACTACCCACCCACCCTCCTGCAAAAATTCCATCCCCTATTCCCAATTCCTCCGCCTCTGCCGCATCTGCTCCCACGATAAGACATTCCACTCCCGCACATCCCAGATGTCCAAGTTCTTCCAGGACCGCAACTTGCCCCCCACAGTGATCGAGAACGCCCTCGACCGCGTCTCCCGTATTTCCCGCAACGTGTCCCTCACACCCCGCCCCCGCCACAACCACCCAAAGAGGATCCCCCTCGTTCTCACACACCACCCGACCAACCTCCGGATACAACGCATCATCCTCCGACACTTCCGCCATCTACAATCCGACCCCACCACCCAAGACATTTTTCCATCCCCACCCCGTCTGCTTTCCGGAGAGACCACTCTCTCCGTGACTCCCTTGTTCGCTCCACACTGCCCTCCAACCCCACCACACACGGCACCTTCCCCTGCAACCGCAGGAAATGCTACACTTGCCCCCACACCTCCCCCCTCACCCCCATCCCAGGCCCCAAGATGACATTCCACATTAAGCAGAGGTTCACCTGCACATCTGCCAACGTGGTATACTACATCCACTGTACCCGGTGTGGCTTCCTCTACATTGGGGAAACCAAGCGGAGGCTTGGAGACCGCTTTGCAGAACACCTCCGCTCAGTTCGCAACAAACTACTGCACCTCCTAGTCACAAACCATTTCCACTCCCCCTCCCATTCTTTAGATGACATGTCCATCATGGGCCTCCTGCAGTGCCACAATGATGCCACCCGAAGGTTGCAGGAACAGCATCTCATATTCCACCTGGGAACCCTGCAGCCCAATGGTATCAATGTGGACTTCACCAGTTTCAAAATCTCCCCTTCCCCAACTGCATCCCTAAACCAGCCCAGCTCTTCCCCTCCACCCACTGCATCCCAAAATCAGTCCAACCTGTCTCTGCCTCCCTAACCTGTTCTTCCTCTCACCCATCCCTTCCTCCCACCCCAAGCCGCACCCCCATCTACCTACTAACCTCATCCCACCTCCTTGGCCTGTCCGTCTTCCCTGGACTGACCTATCCCCTCCCTACCTATCTTCTTTTCTCACCATCTTCGGTCCACCTCCCCCATCTCCCTATTTATTCCAGAACCCTCACCCCATCCCCCTCTCTGATGAAGGGTCTAGGCCCGAAACGTCAGTTTTTGTGCTCCTGAGATGCTGCTTGGCCTGCTGTGTTCATCCAGCCTCACATTTTGTTGTCACTGAATTAGGGGCCTGGTTTGAATTTCCAACTCAATGTGGTAGTCTTTCGGGACATTTGATCATGTGCTTTAGCATGTGGCATTTGATCATATGATCACCTGATTATGTGACATGTGCCTGCCATTTGCATTACAACAGTTGAGCCTGCTGTAGTTGAGTATTTTTATTTGCAGTTTTGGGTCAGCACATCTTGGGTGAGAAGCTAAGAATACACAGAAGACAGTATCACACAGCTGAACTGAAAATCTAAAGTGCAAGCTACTTTACTCTTCAGTCATTTACAGCAGCAATATTTAAAGGAAAACTGAAAGAACTACAGATGCAAAAATCAGAAACAAAAACAAAGTTGCTGGAAAGGCACAGCAGGTCTGGCAACATGTGTGGAGGGAAAAAAAGTTAGCATTTCAGATCCAGGGGCCCTTCCTCAGAACTGATGGTGGCCATGAAAACATCAATTTATTCACAGAAGAAAATGGGGAGGGGATGGGTTTAGGACGTAATCAATAGGATAGAGCCTAAAGAGAGAGAAGTCCAGTTGGACAGACAAAGAGTTGCTAATGATCAGGCTGGGAGGGTGAACAGTTGTTAATGGGGATAGTTAGTAACTAACAACAGATTGTGTATGATGGCAAGCTATATGATAACAAGGCCTGGTGCTTGGGGTAGTGTGCTGGGGCATGGGAGACTTTAGGCCTGAAAATTATTGAACTCGATATTGAGTCCAGAGGGCTGCAGAGCCCCTGAGTGGAAAATGAGATGTTGTTTGTCCAGTTTGCATTGAGCTTCACTTGAACACTGCAGCAAGCTCGAGACAGGTATGTTGGCCAGTGAGCAGGGTGCTGTGTTAAAGTGGCAGGCAACAGGTAGTTCAAGTAGTTCAGTTTTTTTTGCCATCAGAACGTGGATGTTCTGTGAAGTGATCACCAAGTCTATGCTTCGTTTCCCCAGTGCAGAGGAGGCTACATTACGAGCAGCGAACGCAGTAATTGGATTCTGGGAAGTGCAGGTGAAGTGTTGTTTCACCTGAAAGGTATGTTTTGGCCCTTGGATACTGGGGAGGGAGGAGGTAAATGGGCAGGTTGTGCACTTTTGCCAGTTACAGGGGAAGGTGCCGTAGGTCTATGGTGGGGTGTTGGGTGTGAAGGAAATATGGACCACAGTGTCCTGGAGGGAATGGTCCCTACGGAAGGTGGACAAGGGAAGGGAGGGGAATGTGTGTCTGGTGGTGGCATCTTGCTGGAGGTGGCAGAAATGGTGCCTGATGATCCTCTGGACGTGGATACTGGTGGGATGGTAAGTGCGGATAGGGGGATCCCTATCGCTGTTGCAGGAGGGAAGAGAAGGACTGAGGGCAGAATTGCAGGAGATGGGTTGGACACAGTTGATGGTCCTGTTGACAACAGAGCTGGAGAGTCTCCAGTTGTGGGACAAGGTGGACTTTTCAGAGGTTCCCTTGTCGAAGTTGGCCTCATATGAGCAGAAATAATGGAGACGTAGAAACTGAGAGAACGGGATGGAGTCTTTACAGGTAGTGGGGTGTGAGGTTGTATAATCCAGGTAGCTGTGGGAGTCAGTGGGTTAACAACTATTTACCCTCCCAGTTTGATCATTATCAACTCTGTCTGTCCAACTACTCTTCTCTCTCTTTAGGCTCTATCCTACTGTTTACTCCCCACCCCATTCCTCTCCCCTTTAAAAATTGACTCCTGTTGATCTTTAACATCCTAAAAGAACAACAACCCCTCACGTCTCTGATGAAAGGTCTAGGCCCAAAACATCAGCTTTTGTGCTCCTGAGACGCTGCTTGGCCTGCTGTGTTCATCCAGCTCCACACTTTGTTAACTAACCCCTCACTTCATATTGGCTGTGAAGTCCATCCTGCTGTCCTAAGTCTTAGAAAGTTTCTACAGTGTTCTGTGATTGTCTGCCAGGAAGACACATGATTAATGCTTCCCTAACTATGCTGACTTCTTGAAGGTAAGGATAGAGAATTATAAAGCAGAATTCAAATCCTCTTGCACACAATATACACAACAGCAGACATATTCACCATTCAATCTACTTTTGATATTATCAATTCACACAATGACACTTCCCAGGTGAACATCAGAACAAACAATATTCCTTGTTAAAATCCTGCAAGAGAGTCACTGGTCCAACATGTCAATTTGAAAATTGTAAAGTTACTTTTTAACAGAAGAAGGGGTAATATTTTGCAGCTTCACTGACTTGAGAACACAAGTACGATACCACAACTACCCACAATCTAACTGAACAGAGCTCAAGATATAGACAGGCCAGATCTGAGGCATGTAAGGAGATTTTTGGCCAATTGAGTGAAAGTATCATAGACACCAATTACCCTATCAAGCACCTCTTCACACCAATGAGCAGACCTGTCACCAATGCTGCTTTTGTGTGGCAATGGGATGAAAAGTGTTTCCTCATTTCAAAAGAAAACCTTTTTAAACAATGTGGCCTCTTGAATATATAAATTCTACAATACTTACTCTAAACATCTTGACAAATACAGTACTACAGCTGATTTCATTTTAATTTGATTCCTTTTCATGGAGATTTAATGACTTTCTCTTGGTAATGATTCATGACCTTTACAGACATCTGGGGGAAGAATTGCTCACCAGATATTCCTCCTGAATGAGCTTCCAAGCTGCTTCACCAAATTTTCAAAATTGTTCCTGCCTCAATGTCAAAGACGTAAGTCATAATGCAAGATAAATCCACACCACAAATGCAGAATTAACTAACCAAACATAAAACTTACTTTAATGCTGCAACTCAACAGAATGACACGTTCGAAATGAAAGTGAACATAACTCAACAATGTTGAAAGCTCCTCTTTTTTAAAAGAGCCTGAATTATGGCTAAATAATCCAAATGGAAACAGTGGCTATATTGAATTTTTAAACTCATTTGTCTTAACAATTGAAACAGCAGGAGAACTGATAGTCAATGCTTGTTATGTCCAACTCAAAATATGAAAATGATAGTCATTACAGTTTAATGCAATCAACCTAACATGAAAAGTGAATCACTTGAGAGGCTTAAATGGTGTGACTGATCCCTATTGAGTCTAATATACTTTATTCATAGAATATACAAAAAAAACACAAATTATAAACCTACCTGGTTATGCTAGCTGCTCCGGGTTACTCTGGGGGTACGTACACCAACTAGAAGAAAAAAAAGCAAAAAAAAGAAAGAGAAAAGCCCCAGCAGTCATCTCCCTGCATAATTCCTGTTGGCACCCCTGACCAGTTGGGGAAGGCACCAGCTGGGCCCAGTTAGTCTGTGCTGACCACATTTGTTTTTTACATTTGAAAAAATATACTTCATTCATAGAATGTGCAAAAAATAAAACATTTACACACCTACCTAGTCATGCAAGCCACTCCAGGTTACCCAGGGGGTACATACACCAACTAAAGGAAAAAACAAAACAAAGAAAATACCCCAGCAGTCACCTCCCCACAACATCCCTGTTGCCCCCCCGACCAGTTGGCAAAGGAACCAGCTGGGCCCAGTTAGTCTGTGCTGACCACAGTCCCTAACTAAATTAGTTCCACCTGCCTGCACTTAGCCTAATTCTTCCAAACATTTCTTATTCATCCACTTATCTAAATGCCTTTTAAATGTTGTGACTGTACTCGCATAAGAAATCGAGAAGTGCATCTAGAAATAAGCGTGAATCTCAAGACAAGCTGCAAGATCCACACTACTGTCAGTCAACTATTTTAGAACTATTATGAGGGCTTCGGATAGAGAACATAGGGATAAACTGTCCCTATTGGTGGAAGTATAAAGAGCCAAAGAACAATGATTCAACTTGACTGGTGAAAGAAGAGTGACGCAAGGAGAAATATTTACACAGAGCAAGTGGTTAGGATGTGTAACTTGCCCTCTGAGACCATTTTCCAAATCCTGACCTCTACCATGTAGAAGCACAAGGACAACAGATGTATTTGAAAACCATCATTTGCCAGCTCTTTTCCAAACTATGCACCATCCTGACTTTGATCAGTATCACCATTCCTTTACTATCTATGGGCCAAAGTCCTGGAACTCCCTGAACTGCAGTGGTTCAAGGAATGGCTTGATGTCAAAGGCAGTCACTCTCAGCTCTCAAGAGGTATGCATTCTATTTTTTTTCCGTCAATTAGAGCTTGATAGCAGTGAAGCATCCAAAATAACAGTTTGTAATGACATGGATTCATCAGATAACAGGCAATGAGATCTGCTGTGTTTGTATTGAACAAGTAATACTGAATTAAAAAGTGTTGTTGTGTAGTTATGTATTATACAAATTGCATTTGTATAACCTTCCACTTGTTTAAATCCTTACAATATCCCCAACCTCCAGAGCCATGATTTATGTAAAACTTTGTTTCTATTTAGTGAATGTACAGTATTTCCCAAAAGTGTCACAACTGAATACTTAGCATTACATTATGATCGGACTGCCCCACTCAATTCCCAAATGGTTCAAGAAATTTGAGCTCAAATAGTGCACAAAATCTAAATCTTACAAATACTTTATGTTCAGTTTCTTGCACAGAAAGAACCAAACCAGTCCTGTACTTGGTGTGAGTAGAATTGCATCTTTAGCGAGATTGATCATCTGGCTGAATGGTTATTTGAGGTGGAAGTGTTATGCCACACATGGGAGGTCAAATAGGACAGAATGCTAATCAATTAGGACACAAATGTTGAATCCTGATTTTATTATTTCCTCCTGCTAACACGTCTCTCTTAGGCGGTGACATTCTATTCTTCTTGTCATCATTCTGACACAGTGTCCTTGCGGGGAATAACAGGCAATGGGGCAACAGAGCGGAATATAATGAGGCTGACAGCAAAGTGTTCTGGGAACTTCAGGCTGCAGTGAGACATAGGGCCAGACTGCAGAAAGAGAGTCCATGCAGGCCGTTACCATAGCAATCACTGCCTGAAGAGATCAGTGACCCTTTGACAGTTTGTGCAGTGGGAAATTGTAGGTCACATATGGCACAGTCAATCCGATCATGTTTAATCAGAACTGACATTTAGGTCAAGAATTAAATATTATATATATCAGTTTTGCAGAAAGGAGCAATTTGCCTCAGATTTATAACTCATTAATGAGACATAACTCAGTGTGCAGAATATATCTTTTATGTAGGTTCTCTGATAGTCTTTATTTTTTCTTTCTGGTCTTTCGGTGAGCGATTTTTAAATGTATTAGATTTCTCATATTGGACTTATCCTTTTAGTTGGAGCTGTAGCTGAGAGAGTCTTAATGAATGGATTTTTTCAGCTTCAGATAGAAATAACCCCCTGAGATTCCTCAGCAGCTTCCAGCTCCCAGATGTCACCACAAAGAGAAACAGAAGGATTGGGAAAACAGGATTCAAAATGTTTGGAGGAAGAATGAAGACAGATAGTATAAACTTAATGGAGGTGCAATAACAAAGAGACATGAAGGTAAACAAGTCTTTGAAGATGCTAGGACAAGTTGATGAGAATAGAGAATAGAAACATTGGCTTTATAAATATGGGCAAAATGTGCAAAATCTAAGGTATTCACTGGAAACTTTGATAAAGTACAGGTCATACCTCAGCAGCCAATACGTTAATTCCAGGAGAGTGCTGAGGAGACTGACCAGGGATATCAGTTATGTGGAGAATCTGGGATTGTGTTCCTTCGAACATTTGGTGTTAGGGGAATAGAGAGGGGAAACAGTGGACAGTGAGGGAAAGTGAACTAGTAGTGAAGGAAGACATGAAGGGTACTGGTTGGGTGGGGAAGAGTCAGAACAAAATGCTGGGAAGAAGGGGATGCACATAGGGACATAGAAACAAGAAACTGGAGAAGGTCATTCAGCTGGGACCCTGGCTATTCACAATATACGTTAATGATTTGGATGAGGGAACAAAATATAACATCTCCAAGTTTGCAGATGATACCAAATTGGACGGGAGGGTGAACTGTGACAAGGATGCAGAGATCCTTCTGAATGATCTGAACAGGTTGGATGAGTGGCCACATCAATGGCAGATGCAGTATAATTTGGATAAATGTGAGGTTATTCACTTTGGAAGCAAAAACAAGAATGTTTGTTACTACCTGAATGGCTGTAAATTGGGAGAGGGGAGTGTGTAGTGGGATGTGGCTGTCCTTGTGCACCAGTCACTTAAGGTAAGCATGAAGGTGCAGCGGGTGGTAAAGAAGGCAAATGGTATTTTGGACTTCATTCAAGAGATTTTGAGTACAGCAGCAGGGATGTGTTGTTGCAATTACACAGGACCTTGCTGAGCCCAGACCTGGAATAATGTGTGCAGTTTTAGTCTCCTTTTCTGAGGAAGGACGCTCTTGTTTTTGACGGAGTGCAGCGAAAGTTTACCAGGCTGATTTGGGGGATGGCGGGACTGACATATGAGGGTAGATTGACTAGGTTAGGATTGTTTTCACTGGAGTTCAGATGCATGAGGGGTGGATCTCATATAGACTTGTAAAACTCTAACAAAACTGGACAGGGTAGATGCAGGGAGGATGGTCCCATTGGTGGGTATGTCCAGAACCCAGGAGTCACAGTCTGATGATCCTAGGTAGATAATTTAGGACAGAGATAAGGAAACATTTCTTCACCCCAGAGAGGTGACCCTGTGGAATTCATTACTACAAGGAAGTAGTTGATACCAAAACATTGAATATATTCAACTGGATATAGCAATTGGGGTGAATGGTATCAAAGGTTATGGGGAGAAAGCAGGATTAGCCTATTGAATTGGATGATCAGACAGGATCGTGAAGAATGGTGGAGCAGGCTCAAAGGGCTGAATAACCTCCTCCTGGTCCTGTCTTCTATGTTTCTATGTGTGCAAGAGTAAAAGGATTTTGGCATATATTACACAAGACATTAAAGATGCCAAGTCAGGTAGAGAGAGCAGTTCATAAAGCATACAGTTTTGGAGGCTTCATTTATAGGGGCATGGAGAACAAGAGCAGGGAAGTTAGGATTAACTTGTCCTTTGTTAGACCTCAGTTGGAGTATTGTGTACAGCTCCGAGTGCCACATTTTAGGAAGGACCTAGATAGAATGGAGCTAGTTCAGAAGAGTTTTATGACAATGGTTCCAGGGGTAAGAAATGCTACCCATTAAAGATAGAATGGATAAATTGGCTTTGTTCTCCTTAGAAAGGAGCAAGCTTGGAGACTTCTCTCAAAAGCTTCAAAAGTCATGAGGATTCTGGACAATATGCAGAGGGAGAAACAGTACTCACTTAGAAAAGGATTGAGAATGAGAGGTTGCAATTTTTAAGTGTTTTGCCAAAGAAGAAAATACAAGGTAATAAAAAGCATTCCCATATAACTAATTAGGATCTGCAATGAATAATCTGGAAGTGAATTGGAATAGATTAGATTGAGACATTCAAGAGGGCATTTGACTATTATTTAATTGAAACAACATGTAGAGTTACAATGCAAAGTTGGGAGATTGTGACTGAGCCAAAAATGCTCAAAGGACCAGCGCAGACATGGTCTTCAGCATTGCAAAGTTCTGTGACCTAGATTCTGTAAATTGACACGTAGCTTCCTTACTCTCCCTAAATCACTATGTTCATCATTATTAAATTTAGCTTGCCAATTACAAAGCCATTCTGCAAGCTTTGTTGTTTTGATTGCAGTCTCTTGAACGAGATTTGGAGGCATCTTCAAATTTTGAAATTGCATTTCCAGTTCCTGAAGCTAAATTAGAGTAAGCACCTTAACCCCTCTTTGCTGTTTTGCAGCAAACTTGCTTACCAGTCTGTTTGGATAGGGTGCCTTACAAAGGGGCATAGGCAAAATAAGTGAGTGGGCAAAACAATGGCAGATGGAGTCCAATGTGTAAAATTGTAAGGGACAAGTCTATTTCAGATTCATGAAAGATAAATTGTAACATTTTCTGAATGTTGAAAAATGGTGAAGGAGAAAAGGGGATTAAATATCAATGTATGCCAATCATTAGAACCGAGAGCATTGTAAACTATTGCATAGGGTGTTAGGCTCTAACAGGGGAAATGCTGGAGAATGCATTGAACACCACTCATTATGATACTAACTTGCATGGGAGAACAGCTCTGGATCTCAAAGGTAACAGACCTACTCTTTAGATCTCTCTCATAGTGTGACTAATAATATCCCTTACATATCCATCATAATGTGACAATGCTTTGGCTTTAAGAGGTGAGTTTTATCCTTTGCTTTTGAAGAAAGGTTTTAAGACAGAAGTCCTGAGCTGTCAATTTGAATCCAAAGAAGTAAACAGCTTGTGAGGCCTTGTTTTTTTTAAAGTTGGAAGAATAGAAGCAGCCTGAATGGATAGGGTCAAACTCCCTCAATGCTTGGACTTGTAAGTTTTGTAGTTTTCTAGTTTTGTAGTTTTTGTAGTTTTATTGTTTTTAAATTTGTAGTTTTTCAGGGCAGCTGCTGGGGTCTAGAAGCTAGGTCTGGAAGCTACAGTATCTCTCCCTGGTACTTTCTCTCTCAGAGTTCTCTCTTGATGTTTTTTCTTTCTAGACTGCTAGAATTCCACCTGAGGAAATCTATTTTACTGAAGTTGCCTTTGTGTCTGTTGGATGTTACTGAATGGAACAGTTACCATTTGTTAGTTAAACAAATTAACATTCTGTTAAGTTTCGCAATAAAGTTGTTATTTCATTTTTTTCTTTTTCGTTGCATTTTAACTATAGTGTATGAAGTTTGTTCTGCTGCAAATCTGGAAGTTAGTCCAATCAAATTGTATCTGGAATGTAACACCTTACACTTAGGTTTAAAATAAGGAAAAGTTAGAGTCTAGATGATCTACTGAGTATGTTTTGCGGTGTTTGGTCTGGCCCATAACACCTACCAATGTAACTTGTATCAGAGATAATGGGAACTGCAGATGCTGCAGATGCTTCTTAGGAGCAGGGGTCTAGGTCCGAAACATCAGCTTTTGTGCTCCTAAGATGCTGCTTGGCCTGCTGTGTTCATCCAGCTCCACACTTTGTTGTCTCCAATGTAACTTGTGCCTGATTGCGATTATGCAAAAAAACTATCTTTGTTTGAAACAAAATCTTCTTCCTGTTAAGACTCACCAAGCAGGTAAATCCCTATCTTAAAAGAGGCTGTGACAGCAAATCCACCTGATGAACTGAGATGGCTGTGGTGAGGACCCATTGTATAACATGAAGGGTAAATGAAATGTTGGCCTTTATCTCAAAGCAGTGGGAATACAAAACTGTGCAAGTTATACATGAGCTCCACAGAGTCCGGGTCAGACTATCCCCAAAGATTATGGATGCTGAGTCATTTGAAACTTTGAAGACTGGGAAACAAGCTTTCATTTGTTAAAGCCCTCAACGGATATAGAATAAAGTTAGGGAAAAGGAGCTAAAAGTACAAATCAGTCATGAATGTCAAACCAGGCTCAATGTGGAATTACTTACTCGCGTTTCTCTATACCTGACATAAATCTGTTGATCATCAATCTTGGCAATTTCAATTATCACAACTTCTACAGAGATTTGAGGAAGTGCCTTCCAAATTTTCACTCATCTTTTTATGAAGCAGTCTTCCTTGATTTCAGCCCTCAGTGACCAGGCCCTGAAAATTATCGTGTTACTTCATCTACCCTGTATCTGCTCGAATCCCTTAATTATTTCAATCCCACATTTTTCAAAACTCAACAGAGCACCATTTTGATGAACCAAACTTTCATGATTTAACAATTTTTTTTTTCTTTTTAATAATATCTACTTTTCTCACTTCTTTTTCTTTATTCTTTGAAGAGATGTGGGTACTAAGGTCTACCATTTGTTATTGATATCTAATTGCCTTTGAACTGATTGGCTTGCTAGGCCATTCCAGAGATCAGCCAAGAGTAAACCACATTGCTGTAGGTCAAATGTCATATATAGGTCACACCAGGTATGGATGACAAATTTCCTTCCCTGAAGAACCTGGTATGTTTTTACAATAATTGATAATAATTTTCATGGTTATAGTTACCAGGACTAGTTTTGTATTCCAAATTTATGAATTAAATTGAAATTTTACTATAGTTAGATTATAAACGTTTATCCATAGGACTTTAGCCTAGGCCTCTGGATTAGGAGATCACTGACATTACCACCACTGTTTGCCCCCATTCCTTTTTGAGGCTCTGGTTCCCAGGATTTGAGGGAATATTAGTCAATAAAACTACATATGACTGAAATGTTTGTTCATCTAGCCAAGCATTCAGAGATAGCATTAACCAACATCCCTTAATGAATTTTCTGTTTTTTTTGTCTGTTTGAGTTCTCAGCTCCAGTTTGCCGAGATAGAATGTAGCAAGGCACAAGAAGGATTGTATATGTTGACAGTGTACGTCACTGGGCAGGCTTCAGTGTAGGACGGGAAGAAAGTGACAGAGGATTTGGAGTTGGTTGGGTGACAAAGTTGATTCTTAAGGGGCGAATAGCTAGCTTCTAATCTGAAGGTGGCAAGGGAGGCACTGGTGAGTTCAAACCTAGAGAGATTTAAGGTGCTCCTGAGATGCTGCTGGGCCTGCTGTGTTCATCCAGCCTCACGTTTTATTATCTTGGATTCTCCAGCATCTGCAGTTCCCATTATCACAGATTTAAGATGTTGATGCGTTAGGAAAAGTGAGAATAGCTCTGAGTCAGGTCGCTGAATGGAATGTGTAGAAATATATTTAACAACCTACAACTTGTGGGCACTAATTTAAATTTCAATTCAACTGGAATATTTCTGATCAAATGTTGAAGATTCAAAGAGATACAGAAATAGCTCCCTTGTCATCTACGTACTCTGATTAAATGTATGGTAGGGAGAAAGCATAAAAATATGAATGTAAAAATATGAATGGATGTTTGTACAAAGTGATTCAGTTACAGAGATGTCAAAATGATGGAATGCATAGATGATCCCCTGTAATTGGGCTCTTTAGTTACCTCTGCTATGAGATTAAAGAGACGTTGCTTTATGCTGCATGATATGCTGTTCTAGCACAATTACAACACTGGCATATACTTGCTAACAAAAAATTGCCTAGGTGCCTCCAATCCATAAAAGATCCATCCATATTAGATTAGATTCCCTACAGTGTGGAAACAGGCCCTTCAGCCCAACAAGTCCACACCGCCCCTTGAAGCATCCCACCCAGACCTATTCCCCTATAACCCACATACCCCTGAACACTATGAGCAATTTAGCATGGCCAATCCACCTAGCCTGCACATATTTGGACTGTGGGAGCAAACGGGAGCCCCTGGAGGAAACCCACGCAGACACGGGGAGGATGTACAAACTCCATGCAGACGGTCACCCAAGGCTGGAATTGAACCCAGGTCCCTGGCGCTGTGAGGCTGCAGAGCTAACCACTGAGCCACCGTGTACTGTCCCAGCAAATGTATAGTCAGAGTTATCCACCACAGACCAGTTGGTACAGCCACTCCATACCAATCAAGTTTCCCAAATTAAACTAGCCCCACTTGCCTGCTTTTAGCACACATCCCTCTAAACCTTTCCTATTCATGTACCTATCGATATGACTTTTAAATGTTGTACCTGTACCGGCATCTATCACTTCCCCTGATAATTCATTTCACGTAAGAACCACCCTCTGTGTGAAAACATTGCCCCTCAGATGCTTTTTAAACATTTTTCCTCTCATCTTAAAAATATGTTTCCTAGTTTCACACTTCCCCACCCTAGGAAAAGAACAGCAAGTCTAGGGGAATCCTGGATGTCAAGTGATTTTGCAGGTTTGTAAAGAAAATCAGCCTGACAAACCTTCACTGCACTCCCGCATTTGTATGGAAAAAGAAGCATATGTAGATCAGGTACAGAACATTAAAAACAGGGGATACCCTTTCAAAAGCATAAAGAATGTAATAGGCTGCTTAGAAAGGAAATTAAGAGGGTAAAGAGGAACCATGAACAGTCTTTGGCTGATGAAATTATGGAAAACCCCAAGGCTTTTTATGAGTAGATTCAGAGTAAGAGGATTATCAGGGAAACTGGTAGAAACTATTAGAGACCAAAGGAGCAACCTGTGGAAATGGATGAGATCTTAAATAAATAATTCTTACCTATATTCATAAAGGAAAAAGAAAATGTAGCCGGGGGTACCAGTTGGGATAGTGAAGTCCTAGAACACATTAGGATTAATAACAAAAATAATAACAATAATAAGCCAAGTATTAAGAATAAGAAGCAGAAAAGAGTATAGCACAGGAACGGGCCCTTCAGCCTACAAAGACAGTGTTGATATATAATGCCTTTCTAAACTAAAACATTTTGCTTTTACATATTCTATATCACTATTTTCTGCCTATTCACATATCTGTCAAGATGTGTCTTCAACGTTGTTATTGTATCTGCATCTGCTATCTCCTTTGGCAGCTCATTTCAGGCAATTATCACTCTGTGTAAAAATCTACCACTCAAGTCTCCTTTTAATTTTCCTCGTCTATCTTAAACCTAAGCAATTTAGTAACTGACATTTTTATCCTGAGAATATGACCATCCATTTTATCCATGCTTGTCATAATTTTGTAAACTCCTATAAGTTTGCACCCTCAGCTTGAAAACAAATCAGGATTGTCCTATCTATCCTCATAGCTAATACCCTCCAAACCAGGCAACATCCTAATAAACCATTTCTATATCCTCCGCAAAGCGTTCACATTCTCCTTGTATTGTGGCGACCAGCACTGTGCACAACATTCCAAATCTGGCCTAACTGCTGCAACAAGATTTGTCAATTTTTATATTGTATGTCCCAAACAATGAAGGCATGCTATATGCCTTCTTGATTACGTTATCCACTTGTGTTGCTACTTTCAGGGAACTGTGAATTATGAATGCCTAGATCCCTTTGTATGTTAATTGTTGTGCCTTTTAGTGCATGCTCCCCTCCTGCATTAGATCTTACAAAAATCATCACCTCATATTTGTCTGAATTAAATTCCATCTGCCATTTCTCCACCCAGTCTACTGAGACCCTTCTGTATCCTTAGACAATCCTCCTCATTATCTGTAGTTCCCCCAAATGTAGTGATGTCCGCAAACTTACGAATCAGATTACCCCCATTCTCCACCAAATTCTTTTTATTCATTAATGGGATAAGGGTGTCTTTAGCTAGGTAGCATTTGCTGCCCATCCCTAATTGCCCCAGAGTGTAGTTCAGAATCAACCACATCACTGTGGGTCTGGAGTCACATATAGGCCAGACCAGGTTATGATTTCCATTTCCTTCCTTAAAAAACATCAGTGAACCAGACGGGATTTCCCCCAATATTCGACAATGGATTTATGACCATCCTTAGATTCTTAATTCCAGATATTTTTATTGAATTCAAATTCTATCAGCTTAGACTAATACCATTGAAAAAGATTGGTGGTAGTGAATCTACCCAAGGTATTCTAGATGTTTTTGCCGCACTATGTCATAGATAGTTAGAGTGGTCTGGATCCTGCCCATTATGACAACTTCACTCCCTTTCACTCTGTTGTTGTGTTTCACCCAGATAGAAGTGTGAAGTGCTTTGCAGGAGATGTGCTTGATTGATACTGCAAATGGCGAGATTGAAATTTTGGAACAGTAAAAAATTGGATAATGGAGATAACACCACTACCTTCAATGAAAAATAATTCTAGTTGGGATGCATTGGGGTATAGCATACATAAATCTATAATGGAATAAAGAAGATCTGGGATTATTTCTGTTTTATCTACTGTTGAAGGACTGCAGCTTGCAGCATTTTTCCTTTGAACACCACTGTAGAAATGAAGGTTTGAATCATAAATGTGCAACTATTTTTAAATTTTACTGAAAATTAAAATTCTAGCATCGTTCTCCTTCGAAAATTAACTTCATGTTTCAATTTTATAATGGTTATTTTGAAAATAGTCCAGAAGAAAGTAACAATGGAACTTTCCATTTCTTGTTGAAAGCATTTATTTTATTCAATTATAAATCCTGGCCCACAAAATTACACCCACCGACTATTGCCAATCTCTAGTTGCCTTTAAAGGTGATGAGTTGTCTGCTTAGTACATACTGCTGCTACTGAATGTTGGAGGATGTGTATGTTTGTGAATGTGATGTCAATCAAGTGGGCTGCTTTGTCCTGGAGGGTGTCAAGCCTCTTGATATTGATACTACACTCATCCAGGCAACTGGAGAGTATTCCATGGCTTCCTGACCTTTGCCTTGTAGATGGTAGGCAGGTATTGGTGAGTTAGGTGGATTACTCACAGAATTCCCAGCCTCTGACCTGCTCTTGTAGCCACTGAATTGAAGTGGACCAGCCATAAAAGTTTCTGGTGATTGGTAAGCCCAGGATTTTGATAGTGGGAGAATCATTGATGGAAGTTCAATTGAATGTAAAGGAGATGTGGTTACATGACCTCTTGCTGGAAAATGTGATTGCCTGACACCTCTCTGGCACAAATATTACTTGCCACTTTTCAGTCAAAGCCTGAATGTTGATCAGGTCATGGAAACATAGAGATCGACAGAGAAAGACCCTTCAGCCCATTGCATCCATGTCAATCCAAAACACCATCTTAGCCATTCTAATAAAAACCGAAAGAACTGTGGATGCTATAAATCAGGAACAAAAACAAAGTTGCAAGAAAAGCTCAGCAGGTCTGGCAGCATCCGTGAATTAAAAAACAGAGTTAACATTTCGGGTCCTGTGATCCTTCCTCAATGCTCTGAGGAAGAGTCACCGGACTTGAAACGTTAACTCTGTTTTTTCCTTCACCTAAATATTCTAATCTTATTTTCCAGTGCTTGGCCCATAGCCTTGTATGCCTTAGCATTGCAAGTGCTCATCTCAATATTTCTTAAATGATGTGTCGGTTTCTACATCCACCACTCTTGCTGTCAGTGATTTCCAGGTTCCTACCACCATCTGGGTGAAAATGTTTTCCAAAGTATCTCCTTTAAACCTTCTGTCTCACACCTTGACCATGTGCTCCCTAGTCATTGATCCCTCCATCATCTTTCTATCTAACCTATCTATGCTCTTCATAATATTATACAACTCAATCATGTCCTCTCTATCTGCTCTACAGTAAGGAAAACAACAACATTCTGTTCAAGATAATAAAATGTGAGGCTGGATGAACACAGCAGGCCAAGCAGCATCTCAGGAGCACAAAAGCTGATATTTCGGGCCTAGACCCTTCATCATCCTCTCTGATGAAGGGACTAGGCCCGAAACGTCAGCTTTTGTGCTCCTGAGATGCTGCTTGGCCTGCTGTGTTCATCCAGCTCCACACTTTGTTATCTTGGATTCTCCAGCATCTGCAGTTCCCATTATCACCCTTCTAAATCTCCTGTGTTCTTTCCACTGCTGTCACATCCCTTATATAATGTGGATTCCAGAACTACACACACAACTCCAGCTGTGGCCTAAACAACATTTTATGCAGTTCCATCATACCCTTCCTTCTCTTAAACTCTATGCCTCGAACAATAAAGACAATTTTATTATATACCTTCTTAACAGCTTTAGCCACTTTTCCTGATGTGTTCACCAAGGTCCCTGTTTATCCTCGGGTTTTCGCAATCTCCCATTGTCAATAATATTTTGTTGAGTGCAGTTATGGCTTGCTTCTGTATCTCTGGAATCATGAATATTGCTGAAACCTGCATTCATCTGCAAATATCCCCATTGCTGACATTATGGTGGATGGAAGGTTGTTGATGAAACGGCTGAAGATGGTGTGGCCTAGGACATCACCCTGAAGGACTCCTGCAGAGGTGACCTGGAGCTGAGATGACTGACCTCCAACAACCAACTGAACTAATTCCACAGAGGCCAGTATCCCATCACTAAGTCACCCTTTAGTTACATGTGAAAAGTCCTTGACACTGATCCAGCTCCCTCAGATCCAGTTCTCAGGATGTCTGACACTCCTGTTTTTATTTGTGAGCCTGAGCTCTCTGCTTGGACAAGACTAACAGCCTCAATGAGGGAATTTATAATCTATGGGGGTCCTCCTGTTTGACCATGTTTCAATCACCATATCCTGGCCCTTCTGAGTTTGAGGACATCAGCTGATTCTTTTTCTTGTATCTCCCCCTTGGGTGTTTTAGCACCGGGTCAAGTTTCTCCAACTCTGCTTCAATACAAGTGGCATGTAACACACATTAACTCATCTCTTGAGCACAGAGCATTTTGGAAGAAATTTATTGTCTTCTCCAAGTTGCAAAGGTGTTGATGCGGCAATATCCTCTGTGTCCAAGAACAAAAGCGAAAGAGAAGCACAGAGGAGCGAGGACCTAAGACTGATTCCTGTGGAACACCACTAGTTACTGATTTCCATTTTGAAAGACACCCTTCCGCTGCTACCCTTCGTTTTCTATGACCAAGCAGTTTTGTATCCGTCTAGCCAGTCCACCTCAAATCTCATGTGATTTTAGTGTTTGTCCCAATCTGCCATGTGGAAGATAGATAAAATGCTCTACTAAAGTCCACATGAACTCATCCACAGCCCTTCCTTCAATTATCTTTGTCACCTCTTCAAAAAATTCCATCGGGTTTGTGAGACATGACCTTCTCCTACAAAATCATGCTGCCTGTTACTACCTAGTTCATTTTCTTCCAAATGTGCACATAAGAGCTTCCCACCACAGACATCAAGCTCACCAGCCTATAGTTTCCTGGATTATCTCAGCTTCCTTTCGAAAACAAGGTAACAACATTGACTAATCTCCAGTCCTCTGGAAATTTGCCATCTCAGATTCAGAGGTCTCCTCAACATTTCATGGAGAGGGAGAACCCATGGGTTCCAGCTGGCTTTCTGACTGTCCTGAGGATCCAGGCACATTTTGCTTCCACTCTGTTTGAGAGCTTACAGTTTTCGTAAGGTCTGCGTGTTTGTTCATCGTCCTCATACCTACTTGACCCTGGCCTCTTACTTATGCAGGCCTTTCCATGGTTCCTACACCAAATTCCATCCCCTGAAGTAAACTGTATGTGGAGTGTTGTGTCCAGCAATGGTGTTCATGATGCCGTTTCATCTACTCCACCACCAGTTCTGCGAAAATCAGATTTAACCTCGTTTGTAGTCTTCCCAATTAGCAACTCTGCTGGAACTATTCTTGTTGTTGCAAGGGGAGTGGTCCTATAATCAAATGACAACCAGGAACAATTTGGTATCGAGTGAAGCTGTAGGCTGTTTCTTTAAGCCTGCCATCAAAGTTTGGACTGTTCTTTCTGCCAGACCATGAGATAATGGATGGTATGGAGATGTCTTCATATGATAAATGTCATTCAACTTTAGGAAATACTCAAATTCCCTGCTGTGAAGTGAAGGTCCATTATTTGTGAAGAATACTTCCTAGGATTCTATATATGCACGGTGGCTCAGTGGTTAGCACTGCAGCCTCACAGCACCAGGGACCCAGGTTCAATTCCGGCCTCGGGTGTCTGTCTGTGTGGAGTTTGCACATTCTCCCCGTGTCTGCGTGGGTTTCCTCCGGGTGCTCCAGTTTCCTCCCACCGTCCAAAGATGTGCAGGCTCGGTGGATTGGCCATGCTAAATTGCCTGTAGTATTCAGGGGTGTATGGGTTATAGGGGAATGGGTCTGGGTGGGATACTTCAAGGGGGCGGTGTGGACTTGTTGGTCTGAAGGGCCTGTTCTGCACTGTAGGTAATCTAATCTAATCTAATTACAAAGAATATGCACAGTTTTCCTGTTGTCTTGATGAATTAACTCTATTGTCATCTATATTACTTTGAGTGGGCATCACAATGACAAGAACAGTGAACCCATGAAAGGACCTGCATGGTCAATATATAACCAAATCAAGGGTTTATTTGGCATTCTTTTGAATGTGGGGAAACAGCTAGCAGTAACTGTTGGCTTTGTTGGCACTCTGGGCATTGCCCCACCAATGCGGCTCTGTCTGCATCCAATCCTGGTCACCAGATGTAACTTCTCTCCAACATCTTCAATTTGGAAACACCTGTATGACACTTGTGGAGGTCAACCAGTGAGTGGCAGTGACCTTTGCTTGAGAGAATCCACTCTTGGTCCCCATAATAATACTGTGATCTGGTCTCTCCAGGCCCAGAAATGGTCCAATTCTGGTTGTGACAGCCCTTAAATCTCCCCCATCTCCACTGGCTAGTTTTATTTTGCCAGAATCACATCTTTCTGCATCCAAAAGTCTAATGCTGTCAGTTCTGACTGGAACTGTATCTGTCATCGGGAGGCATTTGCTACTTGGCCTCCTGGATAGTGTTCCAACTTATAATCATATGCAATAAGTATTACAGCCTACTGCTGAATTTGGCCTGAAGCTATGGATGACAATGCCTTGTCCTTTTTAAGTAGACCTAGCAGGGGTTTGTTATCTGTTATTATCACCTTTACAGATGTAAAAATGTATTGATGGAACTTTTTGATTCCAAATATGACTATCAAACCCTCCTTCTCTATCTGGGTGTATTTAGATTCTGCATTAGTCAAAGACCACAATGATAAACTATTGAGCATTCTTCTCCATTGGGCCAGTTATGAGCTAATACTACTCCAGTGCCATATAAGGATACATTTCATGTCAATACTAAATGTCACTTGGGATCATAGCGTGCCAACACAGTTGAGGATGACAGCTGCTTCTTTACTTCCCTGAAAGCTGTGGTTTGGCTACGTAACTATTTCCAAGGCCGATCCTTTAAGAGTTAATGCAAAGATGTTATAATGGAGGCCAGGTTACATACGGACTTTTGATAATAATTCACCAACTCAAGGAAAAATCTCAGCTCCGGTACAGGCAAGGGAACCAGGACACCTTTGATCACCCTCTCTTTATCTTCCAATGGGTGTAACCCGGTCTTGTTAACTTTGTAGCACGAGTAGGTCACTTGTGGTACCTGGAATACGTATATTTCCCGTATAAGGTGTAGGCCAATCTGGGAGAAATGTCCAAAATGATGCTCAAGTTCTAAGTGCTCTTTACTGGGTTTTCCCTGTTATTGTCATGTCATCTAGATAAATGACGACTTGGGATAGATCTTGTAAAATGTTCTCCATTATTTGAAAAATTGTGCAGGCTGACAATATTCCAGTTGACAGTCTTATATATTGGTACAAACCCTTAGGGGCATTAGTTGTAGCATACTCCTGGGAATCCTTATCAAACTGCAATTGCAAGTACAGGTGTCTCATGTCCAGCTTCATGAAGGACAGCTCTGTGCCAGCTTTGCGTATAATCCCTGTGTGTGAGGGATCAGGTGTTTATCCAGCCACAAAAAATTGTTCACATAGTTGGTTTAAAATCAGACAGGTGAGTTGACCGGTTTGGCTTCAGAATTGGTACAACCAGTGCTGTCCATTCTGCAAACTGGACTGGTTTGATGATTCCTTCACTCTCCTGGTTTCTGATTTCTGCCTCTATTTTTGCCTGTAAGGCAAACGGTAGTAGGTGGGTCTTGCAGAATTGTGGAATTGTTTGATTTGATCTGATTTATTGTCGTCACATGTACCAAAGAATAGCAAAAAGTTTTGTTTTGTGGAAGTACAGGCAGATCGTAGCAAACAGATCATAAGGTGCTTAGACACAACAAGGCATCCAAGGTTACGGCTGCACAGAAGAGCACAAGGTAAAATCAACATTAACAAGATCAACATTACTTGAAGTTAGAGAGGTCCACTCAGCTGTCAAATAACAACAGCTAACTGATCGACATAGAAGGCTTTGGCCACTTTGATAGTCCAGGTTTTTAAAGAGGACTTCACTCAGCTACCATTTTCTAATAAAAAAAATCTTGAGCCAAATTAAGTGAACCTTTATCAACAAATTTCACTGCGTCAAGCTTGGCTCTGAGTCTTTCACCATGATCAGTGCTAACTGAACCAATTATTTGTCGTAAGAGACTGGAATCAAAGTTGTATCCTTAACCTATAGAAGTTTTTGGTTTAGCCGAGGTCTTGTGCGAAATCAAATGTTGCAATGAGAACGTATTTTCTTAAGGACTGGTTCTGCAGTCACTGAAATGGCTGTACCAGGATTGAATGTCATTAAAACTGGAGGAGCATTTAACCAGATTTTTCTTTCAAATTTATTCTTGTACGGGATGCAGGCATCGCTCTCTAACCAGCATTTAGTGCTCATCCCTTGATGTCCTCGAGAAGGTAGTGGTGGTGAGTTGCCTTCTTGAACTGTGGGTTGACCCACAATGCTATTAGGGAGGGAATTCCAGGATTTTGATCCAACAACAATGAAGGAATATAAGATAACAAAGTGTGGAGCTGGATGAACACAGCAGGCCAAGCAGCATCTCAGGAGCACAAAAGCTGACGTTTCGGGCCTAGACCTTTCATCAGAGAGGGGGATGGGGAGAGGCAACTGGAATAAATAGGGAGAGAGGGGGAGGCGGACCGAAGATGGAGAGAAAACAAGATAGGTGGAGAGGAGAGTATAGGTAAGGAGGTAGGGAGGGGATAAGTCAGTCGGGAAGATGGACAGGTCAAGGAGGCAGGATGAGGTGGTAGGTAGGAAATGGAGGTGTGGCTTGAGGTGGGATGAAGGGATGGGTGAGAGGAAGAACAGGTTAGGGAAGCAGAGACAGGCTGGGCTGGTTTTGGGATGCAGTGGGGAGAGGGGACGAGCTGGGCTGGTTTTGTGATGCAGTGGGAGGAGGGGAAGAACTGGGCTGGTTTTGGGATGCAGCAGGGGAAGGGGAGATTTTGAAGCTTGTGAAGTCCACATTGATACCATTGGGCTGCAGGGTTCCCAAGCGGAATATGAGTTGCTGTTCCTGCAACCTTCGGGTGGCATCATTGTGGCACTGCAGGAGACCGATGATGGACATGTCGTCTGAGGAATGGGAGGGGGATTTGAAATGGTTTGCGACTGGGAGGTGCAGTTGTTTGTTGCGAACCGAGCGGAGATGTTCTGCAAAGCGGTCCCCAAGCCTCTGCTTGGTTTCCCCAATGTAGAGGAAGCCACACCGGGTGCAATGGATACAATATACCACATTGGCAGATGTGCAGGTGAACATCTGCTTGATATGGAAGGTCATCTTGGGGCCTGGGATGGGGGTGAGGGAGGAGGTGTGGGGGCAAGTGTAGCACTTCCTGCGGTTGCAGGGGAAGGTGCCGGGTGTGGTGGGGTTGGAGGGGAGTGTGGAGCGGACAAGGGAGTCGCAGAGAGAGTGGTCTCTCCGGAAGGCAGACAAGGGTTGGGATAGAAAAATAGCTTGGGTGGTCGGGTCGGATTGTAGATGGCGGAAGTGTCGGAGGATGATACGTTGTATCCGGAGGTTGATGGGGTGGTATGTGAGAACAAGGGGGATCCTCTAGGGGCGGTTGTGGCGGGGGCGGGCTGTGAGGCATGTGTTGCGGGAAATGCAGGAGATGCGGTCAAGGGCATTCTCGACCACTGCAGGGGGAAAGTTGTAGTCCTTGAAGAACGTGGGCATCTGGGATGTGCGGGAGTGGAATACCTCATCCTGGGAGCAGATGCAGCGGAGGCGGAGGAATTGGGAATAGGGGATGGAATTTTTGCAGGAGGGTGGGTGGGTGGAGGTGTATTCTGACACCCAACAATGAAGGAATGTTGATATACTTCCTAGTCAGCATGGTGAGAGGCTTGGGTGGGATCTTGCAGGTGGTGGTGTTCCTGTGTACCTGTTGCCCTTGTCCTCGAGATGGAAGTAAGTTGTGGGTTTGGAAGGTGCTGTCTGAGAATCCTTGGTGAATTTCTTCAGTGCATCTTGTAGGTAGTGCACACTGCTGCTATTGAGTGTTAATGCTAGAGGGAGTAGACATTTGTGGATGGGTTGCTTTGTCCTGAATGTCATCAAGCTTCTTGAGTGTTGTTGGAGCTGCACTCATCCAGGCAAGTGCGAAGTATTCCATGATACTCCTGGCCTGTGCCTGTTGATGGTGGACAGGCTTTGGGGAGTCAGGAGTGTGTTACTCACTGCAATATCCCTTGCCTCTGACTTGTTGTAGCCACTGTGTTTATGTGTCAATTCTAGTCGGGTTTCTGGTCAATGGTAGCCCCAAGGATGTTGATAGTAAGGGATTCAATGATGATAACAGCATTGAATGTCAAGGGGTGGTGATTAGATTGTCTTTTATTAGTGATGGTCATAGTCTGGCATTACTGTGGCATGAACATTACTTGCCACTTGTCAACCCAAGCCTGGATATTGTCCAGATCTTGTGTATTTGAACATGGGCTGCTTCAGTATCTGAGGAGTTGTGAATGGAAACTCAAACAGGGCATCACTGAGCAGGTTATTGCTGAGCAGGTGCTGCTTGACAGCACTGTTGATGACACCTTCCATCACTTTACTGATGATGGCAAGACTAAAGGGGCAATAATTGGCTGGGTTGGATTTGTCCTGGCTATTGTGTACAGGACATACTTGGGCAATTTTCCACATTGTCAAGGAGATGCCATTGTTGTAACTATACTGGAACAGCTTGGCTAGGGGAGCTGCAAGTTCTGGAGCACAAGTCTTCAGTACTATTTCTGGAATGTTGTCAGGGTCCACAGCCTTTGCAGTATACAATGCCTCCAACCATTTAATGATATCACTTGGAATCAAATAGGCTGAAGAGTGTCATCTGTGATAAGGACCGCTGCAGGAGGTCAAGATGGACCATCCATTCAGCACTTCTACCTGAAGATTACTGCAATTTCTTTCACCTTTTCTTTTACACTGATGTGCTGGGCTCTTCCTTCTTTGAGGAATGGGGCATTTGTGGAATCTCTTCATCCAATCAATCGTTTAATTGTCCACCACCATTCACGACTGGATGTGACAGGACTTCAGAGCTTAGATCTGATCTGCTGGTTGTGAGATTGTTTAGCTCTGTCTATCACTTGTTGCTTTTACTGTTTGGCGTGTAAGCAATCCTATTTTGTAGCTTCACCAGGTTGGTGCTTCATTTTTAAGTATGCCTGGTGCTGCTCCTGGCAAGCTTTCCTGCACTCGCCATTGAATTAGGGTTGATCTCATAGTTTGATGGTAATGGTTGAATGGAGGACGTGCCAGGCTATGAGTTTGCAAATTATGCTGCAGTACAATTCTGCTGATATCGATGGCCCATAGCACATCCTGAATGTCTAGTCTTCAAATACTAGAAGTGTTTGAAGTCTATCCCAATGAGCCAAGTGATAGAGTGACAAGACACAACCCAATCGATGAGGTTCTCAATGTGAAGGCAGGACTTTACCTCCACATGGACTGTGCGATGGTCAATCTTACCGATTATTGTCATGGATAGATGCATCCTCAGCTGACAAACTGGGATGGATGAGTCAAGTATGTTGGTTCACTTATCACCTGATGCAGACCCAGTCTAGGACTCGACCAGCTCGTAGTGCTGCAGGTGAGCCGCTCTTGGACACTGACGTCCCCCTCCCTGAGTACATTTTGCACCCTTGCCATCCTTGGTGTGTCTTCCAAGTATTAATCAAAATGGAGGAGTACCATTCATCAGACAAGGGAGCACAGTATTTGACAATCAGCAGGAGGTTTCCTCACTCATGTTTAACCTGAAAACATGATACATCATAGAATCCGAGAACAATATTGAGGACTACAGGAAAACTCCCTCCAGACTGTAATTTGTTGTGCTGTCACTTCTGCTGTCTGTCCTGCAGGTGGGACAGGACATATCCCGGGATGGGGATGGTGAAATCTGGGACATTGTCTGTATGACTATGTCTGAGAAACAGCTCTCCCAGTTTTGGCACTAGCCCCTAGATGTTAGTAAGGAGGACTTAGCAGAGTCCACAAGCTGTTTCTGCTGTTGTCTTTTCTAGGACCTATGTCTTTGCCAGGTGATCCATTTGGTTTCATTTCTTTGAGATTTTGTAGTGATTGGTACAACTGAATGGGCCATTTCACAGAGCAACTGAAGGTCAACGACATTGCTGGGGGTCTGGAGTCACATGTTAGCCAGACCAAGTGAGGATGACAGATTTCTATCCCTGAAGGACATTAATAAATCAGATGGGTTTTTCTGACAAACAATGTTTTCATGGTCATCCGTAGATTCTTAATTCCAGATTTTGTTTGTTATTGAATTCAAATTCAATATGCTGTGATAATTTTGAACCCTGATCCCCAGAGCATTACCTGAGTTTCCGGAAAAATAGTCTAGCAATGATACCACCAGGTTATTGCCTAATAGCCTTGCTTTAGTTTGATTGTTTCTGATAACGATGTTGCTGAGCAATTTAACTGTTTCAAAACAAATGCAGGTGGATTTTCCAGGGTGTGCACTTTCCTAGACACCGGCCTATGAGTTCTTCTACTCAGTTTAGGCCTAGTGGTACTTTTTTGCTGTCTTCAGTCTGCATATAGGCAACGACTACAATGGCTTAGAGATAGTAGGAACTGCAGTTGGTGGAGAATCTGAGATAACAATTTGTAGAGCTGGATGAACCCAGCAGGCCAGGCAGCATCAGAGGAGCCAGAAAGCTAATGTTTTGGGTCTGAACTCTTCTTCTGAAATGGGGGAGGGGAAAGGGATTCTGAAATAAATAGAGATGGGGGAGGCAATGATGGAAGGTGGAAGGAGGAGCGGATAGGTGGAGAGAAGACGGACAAGTCAAGGAAGCAGGGATGGATCCAGTAAAGGTGAGTGTAAGTAGGGAGCTGGGATGGGGATTGGTCAGTTGGGAGGTAGGGGCAGGTAGGTGGGAGGGTAGATGGACAGGTTAAGGAGTCAGAGATGAGGCTAGTAGGTAGCAAGTGGGGGTGGGGGTTGATCAGTGACGTGGGAGGAGCAGATATGTGGGAGAAAAGACAGACAGGTCAAGGAGTTGGGGACGAGCTGGGTTGGTCTTGGGATGAGGTCGCGGGTGGGGAGGTTTTGAACCTTGTGAGGTCCACATTAAGATCACTGGGCTGCAGGGTTCCCAAACGGAGGAAGTGCTACACCTGCCCCTACACCTCCCCCCTCACCCCCATCACAGGCCCCAAGAAACCTTCCATATTAGAGAGATGTTCACCTGCACATCTGTTAATGTGGTATGTTGTATCCACTGTTCTTGATGTGGCCTCCTCTATATCAGGGAGACCAAGCAGAGGCTTGGGGACTGCTTTGTGCAATGCCTACAATCAGTTCATAGCAAATGACTACACCTCCCAGTTGCGAACCACTTTAATTCCCCCTCCTGCTCCTTGGACAACATGTCCATTCTAGACCTCCTCCAGTGCCAAAACAATGCCACCCGAATGCTGGAGGAACGGCATCTCATATTCTTTTTGGGAACCCTGTAGCTCAATGGTCTCAATGTGGACTTCACAAGCTTTAATATCTCCCCTCAGCCTACCGCATCACAGCTTGCCCTTGCCTCCTTGACCCGTCCGTTTTTTTCTCTCACCTATCTGCTCTTCCCTTGCAACTGACCAACCTCCATCCTAACTCCCTACCTACACTCACCTTTACTGGCTCCATCCCCACCTCCTTGACTGTCAGTCTTCTTTCCACCTATCTGCTCCTCTTACCACTTTCCATCATCACCTCCCCCCTCTCTATTTATTTCCGAGTCCCCTTCCCGTTCCCCCATTTCTGAAGAAGCGTCCAAACTACAATGGGTTGGTAGCCCAGATCTTGAAGACAATTTTGCTATTTGGCTTTGTTTTGGAGTTTTGCTGAGGCTGGCCTTGAGTCCCTCTGTTTGGATATGTCCTGAGTGACGCTATGCAATTGCCTTCAGCCAAGTGGTGTTCCCCAGGCTTAGTTGGACTGACAAGGGTGTCCACTTCCATCAGAATATTCTGCAACTCATAAGCTCAACTTGCCACATTTTCTATTGATAAAGCCAGTTGTCGTGCCTTTTTCAAGTCTGGTGGGCTTCAGCTAGTAGGCACTTTTGCATAGTCACATCATTAACCCACATACCAAACATCTCAACATCTTAGTCATGGTTAAACAAAGTCAGTGTCTCTGTCAATCGTCTTAATCTAGTCAAAAATCCTGACATGGATTCCTCTAGTTCTTGAATTGCCAAGGAAAAACAATAGCATTTAGAATTAGAAGAGGCTTAAGGTTGTAACATTCTTTAACCAAATACTCTAATATCTGGTGTGTCAGGGAAAGATGGGCTCCTAATAACCAACAAAGCTATGGGTCCACAAGCTGTCATGAGAATTAATTGTTACTTTTCATCTAGCCCACTATCATTTGCCTGGAAAAGAAAACACTTTATTTCCACATATTGGGCTAGGTCTTTGGTGGCAGGATCAAACAACTCATTTCCCAAAGAACAGCATGATGCCAGAAATGCTTACCGCAACTCAGTAGTTACTGGTTGCAAGCAAATTTCTTCAGGACCGTGCTTTTCTTTTGTCACCACTGAAATAACTCCTCAGAGGCTGGTGTGTTGTCACTAAGTCACCCTTTAGTTACATTTAGAAAGTTCTTGACTCTGATCCAGCTTCAGCAGAGCCTGCTGTCAGTGTTAGGATGTCTGACTCTCCTGTTTTTATCTGTCCTCCAGGACTCCCTGATTGGAGCAGATTAACAGATTAACGTATTCAATGAGGTCCACCTGGCCAACCTCATTATAATCACTACAATAACCATTGTCCTATGTGCCAGACATGACCCTAGACAATCTCCCCAACTTCCATTGATTCCACTTTTGATAGAACCCCTTCATTCTTGGTGACTCAGTGGTCAGCACTGTTGCCTCACAGCTCCGGGGACCTGGGTTCGATTCCACCCTCAGGTGACTGTATGGAGTTTGCAAATTCTTGCTGTGTTCGCCTATGTTTCCTCTGGGTACTCTGGTTTCCTCCCAGAGTCCAAAGATGGGCAGGATAAGTAAATTGGCCATGCTAAATTGCCCGTTGTGTTCAGGAATGTGTAGCTGAGGTGGGTTATAGGGGATGGGTCTGGATGAGGTGCTCCAAGCGTTGGTGTGGACTTGTTGGGCTGAACGTCCTATTCCTACCCTGTAGGGATTCTATGATTCTATGAATTTCTATGCCACACTCAGTTTAATGTGGCCTTGATTTCAAGTGCAGGCACTCTCAGCTCACCTTTGGAGTTTAGCTGTTTTGATCAAGTTTGGACCAAAGCTGTAATAAGGTAAAGTACAGAATAGCCTTGATAGAATCCAGCTGAATGCCAGTGAGCAGGTTATTACTGAATAAGTTCCACTTGTTCACACTGTTGATGACCCTCTTTATAATGTTTTGGTGGTCAGAAATACACAGAAGGGACAATAGTTGACTAGGTTAGAAATGTTCTGTTTTTGATAACAGGATATATCTGGGCAAATTTCCATATTTTCAGGTAAATGACAGGACTGTACAAATGTCACACTTATCGATGGATAGATGCCAGTATAATATATTGGTGAGGACCAGGTCATGTAGGTTTTCCCCTCTTGTTGTTTTCATCAACACCTACTGTAGACTAGTCTAGCAACTATGTATCTTAGGATTTAGAATCCTTGAACTTTCACATTAGCAGCACCTGCAAGTGCACTACATGGACTGCAGTAGTTCACAAAGTCCCCCACCTTCTCATGGGCAGGTAGGGAAGGTCAACAATTGCTAGTTCCAACAGTGATGTTCACATTGCATGAGTAGATCAAAAATAACCATGATTTGGGCATACCATGAATCATGCCATCTGTCAGCTGTGGGCAGGAGTGTGCTGCTCTGCTTGCCCATAATCAGTCAGCAGCTAATGTGTGAGTTAAAGACCTTTAAAAAGTCTGTTATGAACCATCTGCTGCAGTCCATCCCCAGCAGCACAGACTCTCACGGGGAGTTGTTCAGGGGAATACAGGGTGTGGAGCATCTATACAGAGAGATTGAGATGGCTGGAAATAATAAAAGAATATGAAAGAATGAAAGTCAGCTCATGGTCACTGTGACTGACATCATTTATATGTTAACCACTTGATTAGAGAGGGCTGAGAACTTGGAGGTTTTTGACTGACAGTCACTAAAACATGTCAGTGTAAACCTAGAGATGAAATGATGTCAAAATAAAAATTCTGTTGCTCTCACAGGCTTTCTTGTAGGCAAAAGCTGAGAATGTTACCTCGTGTTTTCCCATTTCTCAATTGTCACAATATTAATAATTGGTCATGGCTTGAGTTAGTGGCAGCATCGTTATTAACTAGAGTTTAGAATGACTACAATTTCCTTGATGTTCTAATCATTAGGGATGTTATGTTGAATTGATTTAATTTTTTGTTTCTTGATAATGAGTAATCAGAATAATGTGATCCTAGAGCTCTGTCGTGAATATTTGCAACAAAGTATGAACAAGCAGAATAATGTGATCATTGAGCTCTGTCTTAAATATTTGCAACAACCTTGAAGCCACCCTAATGGGTTGGTGTGGGTCAGGGGAGCTCAGTAACAAACCAAAGCAATCAGTCGGAATAAAGATCAAGATACAGATTGCTTGAATAAATCAAACAACTATGGATGCTGAAGATCTGAAACAAAAACAGCAATTTCTGTTTTTATTAAATAAAATTAGGCTGGATATGCAGGCTTCTTGGGTCTGATCCAAGAAGTTGTATCTACAGGAACAAAGGAAGTGGGTCAACCTGTGAATGTAAGTATCAGTGCTCAGTATGTGTTAGTTACAAGATCAGAGAAAATAGAGGAATAAACTGTCCAGCATTGCAGAAATAAGAGTCTAGAACAACGGTATTCTAACCCATACCACACTGGCACTTACTCTCCAGTCCACACTGGACCTTGGCTCTGGACCCTGCCAGCCTTCCCTTGAGGATGATGAGGCCGGGACATTGCTCCATATTGCCATACCAGGCTGTGATGACACCATACTGGGGGGCTACCCTGCTATGCTGGGGGGTTGTCAAAGCAGACAAGGAGTCTGCAAGAATTTCCAAGGTGGACAGTTCTACTTATTAGTGAGTGATTGCCGACAATGATGGATTGGGAAAATTAGTCACACATCATTGTTAGAGCAAAGTCATGGCTATGATTTTCCTGCTGTCTTGGTCAGTTAACTCCGATGACACATTCATCTCAATGAGTATTACAAGATGCAACCAATCTGCAATCAAACCATTTCACAATAGTGATCATGCAGTAATTGGTAGGATCCTTGTTGTGTGAATTAATGTATCAATAATATTGATGCAACTGAAATAAATACATTGCAAGATTGAACTACCTCTTTTTGTAGTTCTGATGATAATTACTCTACTGTTCCTCTCTATTCCACTACTTGCTGCCAAGTAGACATTGTCCCAGGACTAGAAGCACCAGTTACTCTTGTGAGTACACATCATGTTGTAGACAGAGTTTGAAATTCTCTCCATGGGAGAATCCCTACAGAATTTCAACCTCATATCACTTTCTTCTAATTGATACTTTCTGCTTGATACCTGAAGAACCATGTATTGAATGCCAGAGACTGTATGAGAAAACTCTTACACAATCCATCACCTATTGCAATATAACATTTGCTGTGGTGTACAGCTTTCACCTGCAGTGGGCAATGGATAGAAAAAAAACACTTTTCTCAGCATCTGTCAGATACATTAGGGGCATTCAAGTGACTCTTGGGTAGGCACATGGATGATAGTAAAATAAAGGGTATGTTGGGTAATTTGATCTTAGTATAGGATAATAGGTCGGCACAACATCGTGGGCCTGTACTGTGCTGTACTGTTCTATGTTCTATGTTCTATAATTGAAGATCAAGGGAAATTAAACAGTGCATGGAGCTTGAAATCAGAATAATGTGTGTTATCAGGGATGCAGTATAAGGTCAATAGCTTCTATGCTTAACTCAAGCACATTAGACTTTTGAGTTGCTTACAGCCTGTGGACCTAGACTTTTCAGTCTCTGGATGATCAAATACCAGATTTTCCCCAAAATGTGCATCTGTACCTTTGAGAAGTCTCAATATACTGACTACAGGATGTCTGGGAAGTTTAAACATCTGATGGGTGATTCCCCTGCTCCCTGGACCCCGTTTGAGCATTTCCCACTTTGAGTTAGTAAAACTTTTTGGATGGGATCAACTTACTTACCTGGCTAGTTACTTAGAGAATTTTAGACTGATTCAAACGTGTTCAAATTCCCAGATAACTCTCCTGGCTGCCAGCCTCCTCTCCCACCCCAAATCTATTTCATGAAGGTCCAAAACCTTTGATCCTCCACCACACCACAACAAGTCAATAACATACCCCTCCCCCAGTCCCCCAATCCTCTTTGGGCCTTTGACCCCAAATTAATTACCCTGTCTCAACACCCACTCAGAGACCCTTGATGCTCCCAAAGTCCACTGATCCAACCAATCAACCTCACTAGGCTACACCTCTATCATTCTGCCAGTCTACCCCATTACCAAGTCACTCCCTCACCCATTTACCTCACCCACCTTTATGACCTTCACACCTACACATTTCCTGTTAGGGGTATTACAGGTCATTTAAATTGTTGGTTACCAGAATATAGTAGAATGCTGCCAATAATAAAAGGCTGTGGCCTTTGTACACCTCTTTTATTCTTTCTCTGACGATCCATGCACAAAGGAGTTTTGAAGAACTTTTCACTAGAAGATATGCCAGATAATTAGAGGTGGGGTATTGTCTAATTTTTCTTTTGTTCAGCATCAGAAAAAGGGTTTCTGATGGTTCATTGAATAAAAAAAATGGAGAGATCTTTATTCCTGGCTGGGCACGTCTGTGCATGTTTCTGCAGGAATAACTCAGATCACACCAGGCATCCAGTTTAGCTCTGCACTGTTTTCTCTGCAGGTATTTATTCAATCCCCTTTAGAAAGCCACGAGTAAACCTGCTTCCACTACGCTCTCGGACAGTATATTCAAGTGAACCTGCTTCCACTTTAAAGAACAAAGAACTGTGCAGCACAGGAATAGAGCTTTCGGCACATCAAAACTGAGCTGACACATGATCTTGTCTAAACTAAAAACCTTTTGTCTCTATATGGTCTGTATCCCTCTATTGCTTGCCTATTCATGTATCTATCAAGATACCTCCTAGATATTGCTATTGCATCCACATCCTCCACCATCTCTGGCAGAAAATTCCAAGCATTTACCACTTTCTGTGTTAAAAAAAAGGTGCTTCCCATATCACCTTTAAACTTACCCCCTGTTACCTTAAAACTTTGTCCCTTAGCAAATGAATTTCTACTATGGGAAAAAGAATCTGACTATCCATTCTATAAAAGCCTCTCACTTTGTAAACTTATATAAGGTCGCTCTGTCATCTTTGAATAGTCAAGTGAGAACAATCCAAGTTTGTCCAAGCTCTCCTCATAGCAAATGCCTTCCAAGCCAGGCAACATCCTGATAAACTGTTTCTGTACCGTGCCCAAAGCCTCCGTATTCATTTTATAGTATGGTGACCAGAATTGTATACAATATTCCAAATGTGGCTTAACTAACCTTCTATACAGCTGCAGCATTGCTTGCTAATTTTCATATCCATGCCCCGACCAATGAAAGCAAGCATACTATACACCTTCTTATCCACTAGCGTTGCAATTTTCAGAGAACAGTAGACCTGTGTGCCGACATTCCTATTTTGATACTACTGAAGGTTCTGACATTTACTGCACACTTCCCTCCAGTTTTAGATCTATCAAAATGAGTCACTTCACATTCGTCCAGATTAAACTCCATCTGCCAATTCTCCACCACCATCTCCAGCCTATCTATATCCTGCAGCTTCCTCTGGCAATTCTCTTCACTACTTGCAACTCTCCTAATCTTTGTGTCATCTACAAACTTACTAATCAGGCCATCCACATTGTCCTCCAAATGATTTGTATATATATTATTCATATATTACAAACAACAAAGTTCCCAGTACCAATCCCAGAAATCCATTGGTCACAGATCCACAGTCAGAGAGTAACCACTTCAGTGAAACTGCCTCCATCACCTCTCAGAGAGCATTCCAAACCCTACCCACTCAAGTGAACCCGCCTTCACCACAGTACACTTCTGACACTAACCACTCAGAAAAACAATAAAACTTGTTGTCATGTTCTTATTAGGCCTATTGCCAAACACCTTTAAATGATATCCTCTAGTTGTCAACATTTCCAACAGTTGGAACAACTATTTTCCACATCCAGTATGTCTGAAACTATTTGTGTACCTCTAGAAAATGTCCTTTCAACCTTCTGTTTTCTGAAGGATATAAGAATTAGAGGGCATCATAGAATCATAGAATCCCTAATGTGTGGAAGCAGGAAATTTAGTCCATTGAGTCAGCACTGACCCTTCAAAGAGCATCCCACCCACACCTACCCCCTACCCTAGCCCTGTAACTCTGCATTTTCCATGGCAAATCCTACTAGCCTGTACATCCCTGGGCACTATTGGCAATTTACCACAGCTAAACCACCTAACTGGAGGAAACCGAAGGACCCAGAGGAAATCCACGCAGATACAGGAAGAACATGAAAACTCCACAAAGTCATGCAAGGCTGGAATTGAACCCCGGTCCCTGGCACTATGAGCCAGCAGTGAGCCATTGTACCACCCCTTCATGGTTCATCATGGTGCATACAGATATGATGGACAAAAGGGCCTGTTCCTGTGCTGTACTGTTCAATGTTCTGTGTTCTATGTGTTCAATCCATAGCCCTAAATCAAGTGAGGAAGTATTTGAGGTACATGCTGCATCTGTTCCTGACTCGAATGTTGGTATAAGAAATGCATCAAAGATTATTGTGGTGGGTGGTAATGGGCAAGGTAAAAATCAGTCATTTGAATTGGGAACAGGTTTGATGGGCCGAGTAGCTACTCCTGCTTCTACTTCATGTTTGTGTAATAACTTAGGGGTTTTGATAAAACAAGTGATTATAGAAGTGAAAATAATGAAGTAGATGCAATGTTTAGTAATGTTCAGGAATGTTTTGGGCAAGGTCTCTTACAGTTATTTGAAGAAATGATTCAATGATTTGGTAAGGAGGATTCGGGGGCTGCTAGTTTGGTTGGAGAGAATGGAAGTGGTGTTTCCCTGTGCTCCTAGCAGAGTCCATCTTTGAACTTGAAGCACTTTTTTGATCGGGACTTGGGTAAAGGAAAACAATTACTGACAACATTAAAACAGAGCAAAAAGTTGAGACTTGAAAACAAACTATTGTTGCTTAATATGATTAATGCAGGTGATGCATTTTGTAAGATAAGAATGAGTGAGGTTCCACAAAGGGTATAGAGAAATGGGAGGGACAGATTTTCCAATCAGCAATGTACTCACAGGGCATGCAGATCAATAATTGAGATAAATATAAAGTGTTGCATTCGATCATAGATCCCCTAAACCTGTGGAAACAGGTCCTTCAGCCAAACAAGTCCACATGAACCTCAGAGCATCATACCCATTCCCATTCCCCTATAAACCCAGCTAAGCTAAACATCCCTGACACTACAGGCAATTTAACATGGCCAAACCACCTGTCCTGCACATCTTTTGACGATGGAAGGAAACCAAAGCACCCAGAGGAAACCCACACAGACGCGGGGAGAGGTTGCAATCAAACCCAGGTCTCTGGCAGGGTGAGGCAGCTGTGCTAACCAGTGTACCACTGTGCTGCCCCATTTTGGTAAGACAAATCAGGCTAGGAGCTACACAGTTCATGTTAGGGCCCTGGGCAATGTTGTTGAGTAGAGAGACCAAAGGGCGCAGGTACATAGTTCCTGGCAAGTGGTGTCACAGGAGGACAGGGTGGTCACGAAGAGGTTTGGCATGCTTGCCTTCATCCAACAGAGCACTGAGTACAGGAATTGAGACGTCATGCTACAGATGTACAAGACATTGGTAAGGCCATGTTTGGAGTGCTGCATAAAATTCTGGTGCCCTGCTATAAGAAGGGTGTTATTAAGTGAGGAAAGAGATTGCTGCCCCTTTGGCAAAGATCATTGCATCTTCACTGTCCACTGGAGTAGTACCAGAAGATTGGAGGGCGGCAAATGCCATTCCCTGTTCAAGAAAAGGAATAGGGGTAATCCTGGAAATTACAGGCTGGTTAGTCTTACTTCTGCGGTGGGCAAATTATTGGAGAGGGTTCTGAGAGATAGTATTTATGATTATTTGGAAAAGCAGAGTTTGATCAGAAATAGTCAGCATGGCTTTGAGGGGGGCAGGTCATGCCTCACAAGCCTCACTGAATTCTTTGAGGATGTGACAAAACACATTGATGAAAGTAGAGCAGTGGATGTGGTGTATATGAATTTTAGCAAGGCATTTGATAAGGTCCCACATGGTAGGCTAACTCAGAAAGTAAGGTGGCATGGGATTCAGGGAAATTTGGCTGTTTGGATTCAAAATTGGTTGTCCAACAGAAGACAGAGGGTGGTAGTAGATGGAAAACATTCAGCCTGGAGCGCGGTGACCGGTGGTGTCCCACAGGGAGCTGTTCTGGGACCTCTGCTCTTTGTGATCTTTATAAATGGCTTGGATGAGGAAGTGAAAGGGTGGGTTAGTAAGTTTGCCGATAACACAAAGGTTGCTGGAGTTATGTACAGCGTGGAGGGCTGTTCTATGTTGCAACGGGTCATTGACAGGGTGCAAAGCTGGGCAAAGAAGTGTCAGATGCAATTCAATCCAGAAAAGTCTGAAGTGATTCATTTTGGAAGGTTGAATTTGAATGCAGAATATAGGGTTAATGGCAGCATCCTCAGCACTGTGGAGGAACAGAGGGATCTTGGGGTCTACATCCATAGATCCCTCAAAGTTGCTACCCAAGTTGATAGGGTTGAAAAGAAGGCGTATGGTGTGTTGGCTTTCATTGGCAGGGCAATTGAGTTTAAGAGCTGTGAGGTTATGCTGTAGCTCTATAAAACTCTGGTTAAACCACACTTGGAATATTGTGTTCAGTTATGGCCACCTTATTATTAGAAAGATGTATAAGCTTTAGAGAGGGTGCAGGGGAGATTTACCAGGACTGGAGGGCAGGCCTTATGGGGAAAGGTTGAGGGAGCTAAGGTTATTTTCACTGGAATGAAGAAGGATGAGAGGTGACTTGATAGAGGTGCACAAGTTGATGGCAGGCATAGATAGAGTGGATAGCCAGAGACTTTTTCCCAGGACGAAAATTGCTATTTTGAGGGGGAATAATTTTAAGGGGATTGGAGGAAGATATAGGGGAGATGTCAGAGGTACGTTCTTTAGAGAATGGTGGGTACATGGAACGCACTGCCAGCAGTGATAGTGAAGTCACATACTTCAGAGACTTTTAAATGACTCTTGGATAGGAACAGGGAAGATAGTAAAATGTAGGGTATGCGGGGTAGATTGATCTTAGTAGGATAATCGGTTGGCACAGCATCGTGGGCCAAAGGGCCTGTACTGTGCTGTACTGTTCTATGTTCTATGCTCTAAATTGCAAAGGGAACGAAAAAGATTTACAAGGATCTTACCAGTACTGGAGCATTTCAGTTTTCAGAACAGGCTGGAGAGGCTGGGAATTCTTCTCCCGGAGCAGAGAAAGTTGAGGGGTGACCTTATGGACATTTATGCAATTATGCGGAATGCAGATAAGGTGAAAAGCAAAGGTCTTTTCCCTAGGCTAAGGGAGCCCAAAACCAGAGGGTATAGGTTTAAGGTGAGAGGGGAATGATTTAAAAGGGACCTGAGGAAAGTTTTCATACAGAGGGTGGTACATACAAGCTGCAGGAGGAAGTGATAGAGGTAGTACAATTACAGCAATTCAAAGACATGGATAGAAAAGATTCAGAGGGGAATGGGCCAAAAACAGGCAAATAGGACTAGCTTAGTTTAGCATACCTGGTCAGCACGCTAAATTGTCCATGGGGTCCAGGGATGTACAGGTTATGAGAATTAGCCATGGAAAATGCATGGTTACAGGGATAGAGCAGGGGTTTGGGTCTGGTGGGATGCTGCTTGGATGGTTGGTGTGAGCTTGAAGGCTCAAATGGCCTGCTGGACTTTGAACAACTCTCAATCAAATGCTGCCATAATTCCCAACATCTACCTTTTAGTGAGTCTTCACATTTTATGAAAAAACTAATTCAATCTCTGCCGGATTTGTGGATTGGTATAGAAACTTAGAGATTTTAACAAAATGAGTCGCTGAAGAGATAAATAGGATGTGGGAATTATTATATAATTTAAGACAAAAGGCCGAATCACAATTCAGAAACTGCCTTGGCCAATACTGAGCACCACATTGACTGATGTCCCTTTTATTCTTTAGGCAGTCACTGTTCCATGACTAATGTTTCCAACTGCAAGTAATCACTGATGATTAACATTTCCTGACCCTCCAAAACTCATTTATTCATCACTTTACAGAGGATTTCATTCCATCAACAAACTTTTGAAGAGTTGAATGAACTCCTCTATTCACAACCTTGATGTTAATCCTCATTATTATGAATGCGGCATATTTCTATCCTGCAACTGTTATCCTCAAACACTATCACCTTGTGATTAGCCAGCATTTGGCTAGAATATTAAACGCTACATCGAACAACTACAGTTCTCAAATATACTCCCTAAATGCATTCCAACCTCTTAAATCCCAGTTTAATTATCAAAACCATTATTTTATTTATTCACCCATTAGCTCTTGGGTATGTGACTTCCTACAAATATATTTGCAGGTCATTTCTTCCCATAATTAATTGTAACAGCAGCCTTCATTTTACGACAGCTATACTGTAACATTATTAATCTGTATTCTTCCTTATCATTCAGCCAGCTTCCGAATTGATGTGGCAGTAATTTAAATCATGTCTTCATCTTTCATGTATGGGGTGAGTTTTAATGTCCCTGCAGACACATGTGCATTGCCTAGGTGATCTAAGCTTAAGAACCTTAACAGAAGCTGTTGCTGAATTATTAATGATAAGCTATCTGAATTTGACTTTGCCTTGCTATCCTTTATATCTTGTGGAATAATCTTCTATTCTGAGCCATAAGCCAGTGATGGCATTGTATAATTTGCAAATAAATATTTCAATGTCACTACACCCACCAGTATGTGGGTGTGTTAACGTGGTAAGATAGAAACCAGACCCGTTTGAGAATCTCAGTGTAGTTTGCAAGAGATAAATCTGGAATTAAAGAGTTGTTATCAGTCAAAGTGCCTGTGAAGCTGCCAGAATACTAGGGAAAGCTGGTCTTGGCTGGACAGAAGTACTTTTCCATGTCAATGTGGTTGACTTGTAACTCCCCTCGAGGTGCCTAAGCAAGCCAGTAACTTGCACCACAATTGTCCTCAGACAACAAGGGGCAAGCTGGAATAAATCGACAGCCTGAAAATAAATTTCAACAATATAAGAATGTTTTGGTTATGGGTGAATGTATTTATTATTGGAATGTTGCGACGTTCCTGGAATTTTTGCCATTTCTTTGTCAAGTCTTGCTGTTGCTTTGAATCATTTCCTTCTGATTCTATTGACACCCTGCAGTGGAAATCACACAATGTTTTCCAATCATTTGCAGTATGATTTTCTGCACAGCAGCAATTTGATTGACAGGTTAATGGGAAAACAACTTGGGAATGTAAGTTCCATGTTGTAGGTTGAGGGATTGCAATGGTTGCAGAAGGAATGTTGGCTCATAAATTGGAGGCTAACTTGTTGCGTCAAGGGAAACACCCCTCCTTCACCTGGCCTAGAAGCAGGGTTGGAAAGACATCCCTTCAAGGATCTATCCTTACTTGCAACCTATAACCTCTTGGGCAGCCGCAGGCCTCCCTAAAGAAGGTTAAATTGAAGTGCTGAACCTCATTAGAAATTGGATTGGTCACCTAGCTCAAGGCCTGCCAGTGCGAGAGTTGGAGCTGGTTTAGGAATCTACGTTCGAGAATTTAAATTTTTACTTTCTTATCTGCCCACAAGCCACCTGTCTTTATTGCACCTAAAAGATCAGGGCTCTAACTATCCTTAAAATTTCTCCTCGACTAAACATAGTCAAGTAAAGCGTGATATTTTTGTTCACTCTAAAACCACCAAAAGCAGAGCATTCAGCTTTATTATTGCGTGCAACATTTCCAGGTTATTAACTGGTGGTAGGAGCAGATGAATTCATCAGGCAAATGATTTTACAACACTGCTTTTGGACTAGGAGCAGAAAGGAACTTTCCCTCCCCTGGAAGACCAAGCAAACCTATTTCGTTTCCTGTCTTTGAACTCTCTCCCCTCAACTGTCTGAAATCTGCATCAATGCAGAGTCTCTCTTGACCATTTCCAGTGATTGGTGGTCTCCCCTTAACTAGCACCCTACCACAAACTCCATGCCTACTCCTCATCATGATCTCTCCTGGCTGCAAAACTCTGCAACCAGCATTCCAATCCTCAACACCCTCCTAAGTGAGCGTGCCTTCCCCACTCTGAAGCCTTTGAACTTGCTGTCTCCCAGTCCGCTCAATCTGGATGACTACAGAGCAGGTAGAAATTCAAATGCAATCTCATGGCTAATTTCAGCTGGACCTTGACACATAACTTGTCAATAATCCCAATGTTCTCTTCTCACAAGATTACTTGCCTCTATGAACTGCTGTCTCACCTATGTTCTGACGCAACCTGCCTCAATGAGCCTCTTCCAACCCTACCTCACTTTCTCCTCATCTCCCTGAAAAATTGGGTCTTATTGTACATTCTAATCAACCCCATCGTTCATGACCATTATGATAAAATAAATTTTGTACAGCATTTCTTATTGACGGTTTGAAGGTCAAATTGAATCCTGAATCATTATTTCCCTGATTTTAACCCCGAGTTAGTTTTTAAATTTTTGAATTACTTACTTAACTATTGAATTAATGAATTCGTATTTTTAATCATTTCATCATACTATTAATAATTTAATTATGTAATAATTTTATTTATTGCATATAGTCCACTTAAATGGCATTTATTTATTACCTCTATCTTTTCAAAAATTAACATTCACAACCCCAAGATGACTACATTTCTCAAACTAAGATTTCAATTTGCATAGTACCTTGTTCATTATCAAAGTGCCTCAAAATGCAGAATAACCAATGAAACATTATTGATGTGTGGGCAGTTTGTTAATGCATAGAACCAGTTCTATTTTCTAATTTAGCTTTGCTCCTGTCTTCATTAATAGATTTGCCCTAAACATTACTAACTTTGATTTATGAGAGAATGTAGCTTTCCTATTAGTCCAAGTAAAAACAATTGCCCAAATAAGCTCCAAATTTATTTAGTTCAGTGGTTGGAATATATTACAGGAGATTGAAATTGAAATTCAATGAAACTTATCCTCTTTGATATTCATATAAGCTTCATATTTGATGAATATTCAATTATCTTCTCAGAACTCGCTCTGTACAACACTCTGGATTCTTGTGCATTGAAGAGTAGACAGCCATTCATCATACAGTATTTCTTACCTCAATGTTCATCTTTGTCACAATCTGTAATATAATATGATGTCAATATATCAAATGAAAAGGGGCTGGAGTTGAATCCTATGCTCAGTAATTGATGGTATGGAGATTTCTGATACAAGGGCTATAGCCCAACGAATAGTTTTACTATTTTACTGGCGCCTATTCAAACTGCACCTGATAGATGAGAAAACTTAACTCAGGATAGATTCATCAACTACTTGCTATAATAAAAGATGACATATTTCCCCACTCCCCCTCACTGTTGACGACTCACTGCTTCCACCCTCCCCGAGCCTTAACTATGACATCTCTTTATTTCCCCGTCCTAAGGTATCTCCCTTTTGTCCCAAATTCTTGACACATACTCATCTGAATTGTCTATTTTCTGTGACTGGGAAAATGCTGCCGAGTCACAATGTGGCTTTAGACTTTCCAGTGAATGTCTAATATGTCTTTATCACCAGAAAAACACAAGAAAAATGAGAAACAAAAACAGAAATTGCTGGAAGGGCTCAGCAATTCTGGCAGCATCTGTGGAAAGAAATCAGAGTTAACATTTTGGGTCCAGTGACCCTTACCCAGAACTGATGGTAGTTTGGAAAATGTTGATTTTTATGCAGCTAATAGGGTAAGGAGGGGAATTAAGGAGTAAATGATAGGTGGAGATAGTGCCCAAAGAGAAAGGACAGTTGGACAGACAAAGGAGCAGATAACAATCAGGCTAGGGAGTTGAACACCTGCTAATGGGGACTGTTAGTGGCTAACAATGGGTTGTGTGCAGTAGCAGACTAAGTGATGACAGGGCTTGGAGTGTGGGGTTTGAGATAAGGACATGGGAGATGTCAAGCCCTAAAGTTGTTGAGCTCGATAATAAATCCAGAAGGCTGTAGAGTTCCCAAGTGCAAAATGAGATGCTGTTCTTTCAGCTTGTGCTGAGCTTCCCTGGAGGACTGCAGCTAGCCTGAGGCAGAGATGTTGGCCAGGGAATATGCTGGTGTGTTGAGATGGCAGGCAACTGGAAGTTCAGGGATTTTTTTGAGAACAGAACATACCTGTTCTACAAAGAGATCACTCAATCCACACTTAATTTTCCCAACGTACATATGTCACATTTTGAGCAGCAAACACAGTAGACTGGATTGAGTAAGGTGTGGGTGCAATGCTGCTTCATTTGGAAAGTGTGTTTGGGGCCATTGGATAGGGAGGATGGAGGGAGTAAATGGACAGGTGTTACACCTTCTGTGATTGCAGCAGAAGGTTGCAGCATGAGGCTGTAGGGTTGGTATTAGCAGCGAAGGAGGATTGGACCAGGGTGTCTCCGAGGCGATGGTACCTGTGGAAGGCCGACAAAGGAAGGGAGGGGAATATGCGTCTGGTGGTGGCATTATGCTGGAGATAGCAAAAATTAGTTGCTGATGACCCTCTGGATGTGGGTGAGGGGCTGAAGAATGGGAAATGGGTCAGATCTGGCTGTGGGCCCTGTCAACGATGGTCCTGAGGAATCCTTGGTTAAGGATGAGGGTGAACATTTCAGTGGCCCCCTTGTTAAAGTTGGCATCTCTGGGACAGATTCAATGGAGACAGAGGAACTGGGAGAATGGAATAGAGTCTTTATAGAAAGCAGAGCGTGAAGATGTATGATCAAAGTAATTGTAAAAGTCAGTGGGTTTGTTGTGGATATTTGTGGCCAGCCTAGCCCTAGAAATGAAAACAGAGATGTTGAGGAAGGAAAGGGGGGAGTCAGAGATAGACCAGGTAAAGTTTAGAGCAGGGGGGAAATTATAGGCAAAATTGATAAACTTTTCCACTTCTAGCTGAGAGAGGGAAGCCATTACTATGTATCATAGAAAGAAATGTGTGGGGGCCAGAATAGGAACAAGGAATGTTCTATGCAGCCCACAAAAAGATTGGCCTTAGTTATGACTATGTGGGTACCCTGGCCACCTGTCTGACCTGAAGAAAGTGATAGGAGTTAAAAAAAAAGGTTGTTCAGGGTGAGGATGAGCTAAGCCATGAAGGAAGCTGATGGTAAATGGGGACAGTTCAGCTATTTGCTCCAGGTAGAATCGGAGACTCCTGAGACCATCCTGATGGGGGATGGATGTATAAAGGGACTGCACACCATTTAAAGAGAAATCAGCTGGCATCCACAAACCCAAAATTCTGAAACTGATGTAAAGCATCAGAGTTGCCACGGATGTAAGTTGGAAAGAACTGGGCAACGGGGAGAAAACAATGTATTCGAGGTAGGAGGAGATGAGTTCTGTGGGACAGGAACAGTCAGAAACAACAAGTCTGCCAGGGCAGTTCTGTTTGTGAATTTTGGGAAGGAGGTAAAAGTGAGCTTTGCGGGGTTGTGAGGACTATCAGCTTGGAGGCAATTGTGGGGAGATGACAATATGAAATGAGGTTGATATCCATAGTGAACACAATAGCCTAATGTTCCATGGTGGGGTCATGGCCCAGGTGGAGGTCAGAATCACACAACGCCGGGTTATCATCCAACAGGTTCATATGAAATCACAAGCTTCCGAACAGCTGCTCCTTTATTAGACTCCACCTGACAAATGAGCAATGCTCTGAAAGCTTGTGATTTCAAATAAACCTGTGTGACTTCTGACCATATCAATTCCAGTTCAACACGGACTCTTCCACATCAAGGAGGCATAGGAGGAGATATCTTAGAGCTGGTGCTTGCCCTCTGCAACATGGAGGTCAGTCTACCAGACAACAACAGCACCATCCTAGCAGAAAAATTGTCTGTTCTTTGAGTTTGCAGTGGATTTCACTGGAACACTGTCTAAAGACCCAAGGAATCCTTCCAGGTGAAACAGTGATTTATTTGTTACAATTTAGTCTATTGTATTCACTGCTCACAATGCAGTATCCTCTACATTGAGGAAGCCAAATGAAGACTGGATGACTGTTTTGGGGAACATCTCCACTCAATCCACAAACATAACCCAACCTTCTGAGTGCTTGCCACTTCACTACGTCGTCTTGCTCTCAAATGAATATTCCTGACACAGGCCTGCTGCAGTGTTCTATCTCTCCCACTATCTCCTGATTTAAATGGCCAGGTTTTCAGGGAAGAGTAAATAAAATGATACAAAGACTTTTCTTTAGCTCTCCTCAAAGTATGTCAGCATTGACATTAATGATTGGGAGGAATGCACCAAACATTGCTGAAACAGAGAAAACTTATCTGTAAATCATGTTACATTTTCAGATGTAACAACTTAATGATGACGCAGAGAAGGAAAGAAAAGGAAGCAAATCCTGCCGTCCAGGACGCACTACCTTGTGAGACATCTGATGAATGCGCCCGAAGATCAATGGGCTGAGAATCAGGCTGTTCAATCACATGGGCCCCCATGTTCTGTCTCGACTTAGAATGCTGAGCTCCATCAAAGGTATTTCTTGCTGCTGTCCATGTGATGGGTGGACTGAGGCATTGTCTCTGAACGTATGACTGCAGTGCAGCAGTGAAATGTGTAACTCTGGGCATACATTCTTGTCACAATTAATGCTATTTCTTGGTAAACAATATAACATAATAACGTGCCTCTTTCTTCAAATAAATATAATGCAGCTAATGCAGCAAATAATATCACATAATAACATACCTCTTTCTTCAAATAAATATAATGCAGCTACCAAAATAATTGATCTAATAATAAACTTTTTAAACAGTAATCTAAAGATTAACCATCAATTTTAAAAATAAATAAACTGAGCATTGTAAAAGTTGATATCTTTAAAACAACTTGTAGCTTGATTTGGAAGGAAAAGCTTAATTGCTTGGAGATAGCAAGAACTGCAGATACTGGAGTCAGAGACAACGCAGTGTGGAGCTGGAGGAACACAGCAGGCCAGGCAACATCAGAGGAGCAAGAAAGTTGATGTTTCGGACAAGACCCTTCCTCAGAAAAGGAAGAATGTTCCCAACCTGCAATGTCAACTCACAAAGTTTAATTGCTTATTTTCTTTGCTGTGGATGAATCATGGTGTAGAACCTCCAGCTTGTTGATTTGAAAATCAGGACTCTCAGTGGTGAGTGGGAACGCGACATGGACGATATTGTAGCAGTTGAGCTTAATGTTGCTAATGCTGTGTCACTTACCGGTGACGCTGTCGTTGTTTCTGCATTTAGTGGGGATACTGTTTATGAAATTGCTGTTGTTGTTTGCAGTTATTTCTCTATTGCAGCTCAAGTACGCAAAATTTCTATCTGACTCTTTTCATTGATTCATACAGGGGATGTGGGTGTCACTGACTGGGTCAACATTGTTGCCCATACCAAATTGCCCTTGAACTGACTGGATTGAAGGACCATTTCAGAGGGCAGTTAAGAGTCAATCACATTGTGGAACTGTAGCCAAATGGAGACCAGATTGGATAAAGATGGCAGATTTTCTTCGCAAAACGTGATTAATGAACCAGATGGGCTTTCAGAACAATCAATTCATGGTTACCATTAGACAAGATTTTTACCTGCAGATTTTTATTGAAAATAAACTATTAAAAAGAAAGAGATTTTGAGTACCTTTAAAAGTGTTAAGGTAGATAAGTCCCCAGGTCCTGATGGGATCCATTCCAGAATATTGAGGAAAGCAAGAGAAAAAATTGCTGGAGCATTGACAGACATCTTTGGATCCTATTTGGCCATAGATGAGGTTCTAGAGGACTGGAAAATAGCTAATGTTGCCCCATTGTTTAAAAAGGGTAACAGGGATAATCAAGGATATTACAGGACTGTAAGTCTCATGTCAGATGTAGGGAAATTATTGGAAAAGATTCTCAGGGACAAAATTCATAAGCATTTGGAAACAAATTGACTGATTAGCAATAAACAGCATGGTTTTGTGTGGGGGAGGTCAGGCCTCACTAACTGGATCAAGTTTTTTAAGAAGGTGACGAAGATGGTTAATAACAGATTAACAGTTGATGTTGTCTACATGGACTTCAGTAAAGCCTTTGCAAAGATACCTCATGGCAGACTGGTACAAAAAGTGAAGTCTCATGGTATCAGAGTGAGCTGGCAAGATGGATGTAGAACTGATTTAGTCATAGGAGACAGAGGGTAGTGATGGAAGGATGCTTTTTGGACTAGAGGGCTGTAACTAGTGGTTTTCCATAGGGATCAGTTTTGGATCCTCTGGATGTGAGTTTGCTCGCTGCGCTGGAAGGTTAGTTTTCAGAACGTTTTGTCACCATTCTAGGTAACATCATCAGTGAGCCTCCGATGAAGCGCTGGTGTTATGTCCCACTTTCTATTTATCTGTTTAGGTTACCTTGGGTTGGTGATGTCATTTCCTGCGTTGGTGATGCCATTTCCTGTTCTTTTTCTCAGAAGATGGTGTTCCGGACCAAATCAATGTGTTTGTTGGAGTTCTGGTTGGAATGCCATGCTTCTAGGAATTCTCGTCATGACATGACCCACTATCACTAGTATCCTCACATACAGATGAGGAAGGACACCACTTTGATTGGGACAACACACCCATCCTAGGACAAGCCAAACAGAGACACGCACGAGAATTCCTAGAAGCATGGCATTCCAACCGGAACTCCACCAACAAACACATTGATTTGGAGCCCATCTACCACCGTCTGAGAAAAAGAACAGGAAATGACATCACCAATGCAGGAAATGACATCACCAACCCAAGGAAACCTAAACAGAGAAATAGAAAGCGGGACATAACACCAGCGCTTCATCGGAGGCTCACTGATGATGTTACCTAGGATGGTGACGGATTGTCTGGGAATGAACCTTCCAGCTCAGTGAACCAGCTTACATCCGGAACAAAATAAAGACCCACTCTTTTGTGGACCGAGAAGAGGAGAGCGCGACTGTGTTGGAGGTGGAAGGAAGACGTCAGGTTGGCTGTGTACCCGTGTAACCGGTGGATCTTAATGCTGGCTTCAGCCGAATGCTGGTTCAGGGGAGCAGCCAACCTGCAACGATGGCTGTGTCAAGTGCTCGTGCCCCGGGTGAGGGGGTCCGGAACACCATCCGTGTTTCCATGAAGAAGGTGGATGAAGGTACACCTGTGGACCGCACCTTCTTCGTGAAGAGGGCCCTGTTGGACTGTTGTGGTTTGCTGCTGCGGACATTTACTGCCTGCAGGATTTTCCTGGAGGAGGTTTCTACGATTTAACCTTCAGGAGCACCAAGCTTTGCGAGCGCTTCCTGGAAGTTTTCAAGGAAAAAGGAGGTGAGGTCCCCCTCACTGTACTGACCGCTGTCCCGCTGTTCGTGATGCCGGTGCAGAGGAGCTGTGGGGTGACTGTCCACATGTACAACCCGCATGTGCCAGCAGTTGATGTCCTGACCTTCCTTGTAAGGTAGGTGAAGGTGGAAGGGGACCTAACCAACATCATGGACCCCTTTGGCATCTGGACAAGTAAGAGGCAGGTCAAGGTGATGCTGAGGACGGGCGCGGACGGGAACATCATACACCCATCGTCCAGCTTCGCGACCAGCAGGAGCAAGGGCTACCTGACCTACGCAGTGCAACCCAAAGTCTGCCATGCCTGTGGTAGGTCAGGTCACGTGGTGGCCGACTGCAAAGTCACCATCTGCAGGAACTGCAGGGAGGAGGGACACCTTGCAAAGGATTGCCCAAAGGAAAAAAGCTGCAACCTTTGCGGGGAAGCGGGCCACATCTACAGGGCATGCCTGCATTGGAGGACCACCTACGACCAGATCGCCGGCAGGAGCAATGCAGGGCAAGCTCCCCTGGAGGAGAGGAAGGCACCAGGCCCCTGCAAGACCCTCCTAGTATGCAGGAGGGCCAGGTCGTGCAGGAGGGACCAGCCCCGCAGGATGGACCCGAGGACAGCAAAGCGCCCCTGCTGGCTCCTCTCCCCCCCCGACAACCCGGAATCGATGGAGGAGGCGACACGTGACCCAGGGGAGTGGACGCTGGTCCGGAAGGCGAGGAGGAAGGCGTGCCGGTGGGCCCAGGCACCGCAACCATCAGGCGGGAAGAGGCAGCTACAGGGGGACTATAAGAGCTCCTCTGGCGAGGGGGATTCAGAGGAGGCCCATCCAAAGCAGAAGCTGAAGACTTCCACTGAGAAGGAAAGCAGCACCCCGCTTCCAGGGGACGGGAGGTGTCCTGAGGTTCCCTCCGACACCCAGCCACACGCTGCAGGGCCCCCTAGAACCTGCAGGCGAGAAGCAGGAAACAACGTGCCCCCAACCTGACCCAGAGCCAGACTCTCCTGCCTCCGTACCCCCGACGGGGGGATGCCACCCGGAAGGCAGCACGGACAGTTTACTAAGCCTGGAGAGCGTTCAGCAGTTTGCCTGGGCAATGGGCACGAAGGGACAGATGGAGGGGCTGGACCCTGGACTCGGGGAGGATACTGCGCTCACTGCCCACAATGGGGGTACAAGTTGTGAGCGTTAATGTGAGCAGCGTCAAGTCCACCGCAAGATGTCTGTCCACGTTGGCCTACCTGACCACCGTCAAGGCAGGCCTCCTGTTTCTGCAGGAGTGCGGGATACCGCACCTCAGCAGGTACGGGAAATGATCCGGCGCCTGGACCTGTGGGCCTTCGATCTGGTCGGGGGGTAATGACTGTCGGTTCTCGGGCCTGGCTATTCTGCTGCGGGGGCGCAACTTCACCATCTCACAAGTTCAGGAGGTGGTGGGGGGGCCGCCTCCTAGTGGCTGATGTCACCTACAGGAACGCACCCCTGAGGCTGATCAACGTGTATGCCCCAGCGGTACGGAGTGAGCTGTTGGCCCTCCTGCAGCGGCTTCCACCCCTGCTGGCTACGTCCAGGCCGGTCATCCTAGGCGGAGACTTCAACTGCATCATCGATGCAGATGGAAGATCTGGCGTGGGGACAGCGGGTAGGGGGAGTCAACCGGACATCACGTCCAGATTCCTGATGGGCATGGTGAAGGATGCCAAGCTGCTCGACGTCTTCAGCACCCCTGCAGACGGAGCGCAGCGGAGATACACCTGTTTGTGGCCAGACGGGTCTATCCGCTCAAGGATAGACTTCCTGTTTGTGTCACGGGCATTCTCGGTCAGGTCCACCGGCGTCAAGCCAGTGTTCTTCTCTGACCACTGCCTTCTGCTGGCCGAGTGTCACTTACAGGACGACCAGCAGGCCGGCAAGGTGACGTGGAAGCTCAACACGACTCTGTTGACGCCAGAGAACGTCAAGGAGCTTAAGAGGGAATACGCTGGTTGGAAAACCATGACACCCCTCTTGGAGTCTCCGGGCGACTGGTGGGAGACGGTGAGGAGAACATCAAGAGGTTCTTTGTCCTCAAGTGTGTTCAGAAGGCGAGAGAGAGGCGGGGAAAGCTGTCGTGACTCCAGAAAAGGATGCAGAACCTGCTCCTTCTGCAGTCGATGGGGGTCGATGTCACAGAGGACCTCCACGAGGTGTGGGGCCAGCAAGCCTTGCTCTTCGCCGCGGAGGCCTCCAGGATAATCTTCTGGTCCAGGGTCCACTCCGTGAAGCAGGATGAGACATGCTCGCGTTTCTTCTTTCAGAAGGTGCACAAAGAGAGCTCTGTGCTTAGCCGGCTGAAGGGGGACGATGGCCCGGTGACGTCATCTCGGCCCAACATTTTGAGGATCAGCAGATCCTTCAATGCTGGACTGTACGATGCGAAGCCCATGGACAGCACGGACTCTGAGTCGTTCCTGTCGTCTATCACAGAGGTCTTAGACGACGGCACGAGGGAGTGGCTGGACCGGCCAATATCCCTGGACGAGCTGACCAGAGCCCTCAAGTCCTTGGAGAGGAATAAGACTCCCGGGAGCGATGGCTTACCGGTCGAGCTGTATTCAGCTCTGTGGGACCTGGTTGGCCAGGACCTGCTGGAGGTGTACGATAGTGCGCTTCGCGCAGGGGAAATGTGCAAGTCCATCAGGAAGGGCATCATCACCCTCATTTACAAGAGGAAGGGGGAGAGGGAAGAAATTAAGACTTGGCGTCCCATTTCACTATTGAACGTGGGCTACAAAATCCTGACCAAGGTCATAGCCAACTGGGTCAGGTCTGTCCTGGAGTCGGTGATTCACCCTGACCAAACCTGTGCTGTGCCGGGCAGGAAGATCGCTGAGACCCTCGCGCTCAGCAGGGATACGATCGCCTACGTGCAGGACATGGCGGGTGGGACCTGCCTCGTTAGCCTGGACCAGGAGAAGGCCTTCGACAGGGTCTCTCAGGCTTACATGAGGGACGTCCTCTCCAAATTGGGGTTCGGGGAGGGCATCCGCAATTGGATCCGACTGCTCTACACCAACATCATTAGCGCAGTCTCGATCAACGTGTGGGAATCGGACAGTTTTCCCGTCAGATCTGGAGTCAGGCAGGGCTGCCCGCTCTCTCCTGCCTTGTTCATGTGCTGAGTGGAGCCCTTCGCCGCATCCATCAGGAAGGACGTGAGCCTGAAGGGCGTGACTATCCCAGGCAGCGGAGGCCTTCAGGTCAAGACCTCCCTGTACATGGACGATGTCGCCGTCTTCTGCACCGATCGTCGATTGGTGAGTAGGCTGTTGGACATCTGCAGCCAGTTTGAACTGGCCTTGGGTGCCAAAGTCAATAGGGGTAAGAGCGAGGCCATGTTCTTCGGGAACTGGGACAACTGCTCCTTCATCCCCTTCACCATCAGGACAGACTACCTGAAGGTGCTGGGTGTTTGGTTCGGCGTAGCTGGGGTGTGCACTAAGACTTGTGAGGAGCGTATCACCAAACTGAAGCAGAAGCTGGGCAGGTGGACGGTCCAGTCCCCCTCCATCGCGGGTAAGAACCTGGTTTTCAGGTGCGAGGGGCTTTCAGTACTGTTGTATGTGGCGCAGGCCTGGCCTATTCCCTGGACCTGCGCCGCTGCGGTCACCCGGGCCATCATCCACTTCATTTGGGAGTCGAGGTTGGACCGGGTCTGCAGGGACACCATGTACAAAGACCTGGAAAATGGGGGAAAGGACGTACCGAACGCCACCCTCGCCCTGATGGCTACCTTTGTGTGCGGCTGCATCAAGCTGTGCGTAGATCCTCAGTACGCAAACACCAAGTGTCACTACTTACTGAGGCTCTACCTGTCCCCGGTGTTGCGAAGGATGGGCCTGGCCTCGTTGTGGCGGAACGCTCTGAGTAGTTGGACCGTCCCGTACCACCTGTCCTTCGTGGAGAAATTTTTGAAAGGAAACACCTTTGACCACAAGGCCATCAGGCAGTGGTCAGCACATAGTATTCTCGAGACCCTTCAGGAAAAGGAGTGGATCCCGTCGTGTGGTTCCCCACGCAGACTGCCAAAGTCATTTGGCAGAATGCCTCATCGCCAGAACCTTCAAACAAGCACAAGGACACTGCTTGGCTGGCGGTGAGAGGGGCTCTGCCAGTGAGATCCTTTATGCATGCCCGGAATCTCTGCACCACCGCACACTGCCCTTGAGGCGGCTGTGGCGTGGTTGAGACTGTCTATCACCTCCTTCTGGATTGTGCCTATGCGCAGGAGGTCTGGAGGGGGATGCAGTGGTATTTGTGAAGGTTCGTCCCGAGCAGCTCCGTGACATGGGACTCGGTGCTCTACGGGCTGTTTCCCCAGAAGCACACTGAGACCAACATCAACTGCGCCTGGAGGACCATCAACGCAGTGAAAGACGCTCTTTGGTCTGCCCGCAACTTGCTGGTCTGCCAGCTGGAAGAACTGACACTGACCGAGTGTTGCCGACTGGCACACTCCAAGGCCCAGGACTACGTGCTGAGGGACGCGCTCAAGCTTGGGGCAGCTGCTGCCAAGGCGCGGTGGGGAAAGACCACTGTATGAAACCCCTCATCCAGAATAGAAACAAGGGCCCTATCTGGTAACTGGGCGCAGCTGGCGCCTTCCCCAACTGGTCAGGGGTACAACGGGGACTGTGCCGGGGGACAACTGCCGGGGTACTTTCTTTGCTTTCTTTTTTTTTCTTTGTTTTGTTTTTTTTCTTTGGTTTGTGTACATCTCCCTGGGTAACCCGGAGCGGCTTGCATGACTGGGTAGGCGTATAAATATGTTTTATTTTTTGTACATTCTATGAATAAAGAATATTTTTTCAAATTAAAAAAAGGTGACGAAACGTCTGAAAACTAACCTTCCAGCTCAACGAGCAAACTCACATCCAGAACCTCAACCTCAGCTACAAATCTTCTCACATTTGGATCCTCTGCTGATTGTGATCTACATATATGATTTGGAGGAAAACTTAGCTGGTCTAATTATTAAGCTTGTGGATGATGCAAAATATTGCAAGTAGTAAGGTAGATTTTCAGAGGTTACAGCAGGATATAGATCACTTAGAGGCATGGGCAGAAAATTGACCAATGGATTTTAATCTGGACAAATATGACATGATTTTGGAAGTTCAAGTGCAGGTGGAAGCTATACAGTGAATGGCAGAGTACTGATGTGCAGAGGGATCTGGGTGTGCAGGTCCACAGATCAGTAAAGATGGCAGCATAGTTTGGTAAAATAATCAAAAAGGCCTGTGCCGTGCTTGCCTTCATTGGGAGGGGCAATTGAATGTAAGAATAGACAAGTTATGCTGCAGTTTTATAGAACTTTAGTTAGGCCACATGAGGAATATTACATACAGACCTTGGCACCATACTACCAGAAGGATATGGATGCTTTGGAGAGGGTACAGAAAATGTTTACCAGGATGTTGTCTGGTATGGGGGATTGGTTTCTATAAAGAGAGATTCGATAGCCTGGTCTTGTTTTCAGTGGAAAGCAGGAGGTTGAGGTGTCACCTGATAGAAATTTATATTATTATGAAAGGCATAGAGTGGAAAGTATGATGCTTTTCCCAGGTTGGAGTGGTCAATTATGAGGGGACACAGGTTCAAGGTGTGAGGTGGGAAGTTTAAAAGTGATGTAGAAGGTACATTTTCACACAAAGGTTAGTGAGTGCCTGGGACACGCTGACAGAGGAGGTAGTGGAAGCAAACACAATAGAGCCATTCAAGAAGCACCTGGACGACTAAATGAAAAGGAAGGAAATAGAGAGATATGGATCCTGTAAGTAAAGACAGTTTTAATACGAAAGGGCAAAATGTGTCGGTGCAGGCTTGGAGGGCTGAAGGGCCTGTTCTTGTGCTGTATTGTTCTTTGGTCTTGTTCGAAACATGATCATTTGCTGCAGTGGGATCTGACTTTGAAACTTTACCTATAGTATCCGGATAACAACCCACCGTCAAATCCACTTGCACCACATCCCCTTACAGATGTACTTTGGCCATCAGAAAAACCTGATATCTAGTAAAAACTCTCAGTGAATGTAAGATTCCAAGGTTATATGCCATTGAGACCAAAGCTATTGAGCAAATGAATTGGAACAAATCCCATATTGCCATCAAATGATCCAGGGTTGCCCTGATAAAACATATTCAGATGAAATGCTGTGAGAGAAGGGAAGATATAGACCAAGACTTTTTATAATTCTGACCTGTTCTTCTTAAGGTTCATATGAAAAAATCTGAAGAGCTTTTAAAGGAAACAAATAAAACCAATGCTACTGAAATCTTCCTTCCAGGTGATAAGGAGTCGATATCTCACTGATACACGGATAGGAAATGTTCAAAACAGTTATATTAATAGACATGTAAGTAAGAAACCTGGAAAAATAACATATATTAATAATATTTAAATCCCATAGAGGAAAATGAGGAATTTTAAATTAAGTTAATGAAATACGTTTGGAGTAAATATTAGTTTTGTAATCACTGAACTACTGAATCATTAAAAAAAACTGTTTGGTTCACTGATATACTTTTAGGAATGGAATCTGCATGCTTATCATGTCTGATCTTTACAAAACTCTAGATCCAGAATGGGTTAAACCTGCTGCTCTTTGAAATTCTCTTACAAATCAGGAAGTGTATTGAAAGCACTCAGAAAGCCTGCAAATGTTCAAAAACGCAACCCACCATCACCTTCTGAAGGTCAAGAAAGAATGGGCCATAAATGCTGACATCATTGACACTTGCACATGAGTAATTAATAAAAAAAATCCTATGTGAAGGACCATGCCAAACTATCCCTCTTCAGCTTTATGGAAACATCATCCTCCACCAAACAGCTGCCTGGGACTCTATCGGCCTGATTCCATTCAAATTTGCGCCACCATTGTCATTAATTCTCCAGCAATGGCTTTTCTTTCTGTTCCCACACTATTAACCTTTATGTCATCCAAGAATGTGTCCTGGAGCTGCTCCTTTTTCTCATTTGCACACTAGGTCTTAGACACAATCTAAAGTGAAATGCTTAAGTGAAAATAGGGCCTCTTTGAACTCAGCTCTGAATTCAAATCTCTCTGGTGGAGTTCAGCTTTCTCTCATGTGTGAGACACATCCTACCCCCTTTCCCCTACAAATGAAGATTAGATCCATCAGAAATTGAAAAGAGGTTCCCAGTTAAGCTGTGCCCACCATTTTTAAAGGTTTGTGGAGTCTTGATGATTCTGAAAACATCTGGCCCACAATGTCAGTTTTGAAATGCACAGTATCAACACCCGGTTCTACCTCATCATCTCTGCCTCTTGGCATTCCCTGTGCTGTTGGTCTGTCATACTAATAGTCCAACATCCAGTTTGGATAGGCATCTTACAGCCAGATATCAGAGGTGCAACTGTCTTAGATCCCTGTCACTAATCTTGTTGTCTAGCTACTAACTCCATCTCTCTCCCTGACAATGAGTGAGACTGAACAAAATTGTTCAGAACATAGGGTCTTCTTTGATTCTGAATTGAAGATGTAACCTGTATTTACATCATTGAGGCCATTAGTTTGCCCTCCGTTATTTTCTCCAGACCTGCCATTGCTTCAGCTTTGTGCCTCTGAAATGTTCATCTCTTATTTTATCTCTAGGTTCAATTGCTTTTATGCGCACTGATGGCCTCACATCTCCCACCTTAAAAAAACTCAAGCTGCTAGTATCCCAACTCACGACAAACCCTATTTACCCATCACGCCTGTGTACACTGATCGCCCATTGCTGAACTGGGAATCAATGCCTGAAAAAATCTTCATCCTTGTTTTCACATCTCTCCGCAATTTCCCCCCTTCTGATTTCTGTTATTGATCCCAGCCTTAACCCTCTAAAATATCTGCACTAATTCTATAACTCATCACTTGCTGAGAAATATAGTACATTGTAAATATGTAAAAATTAGTACTGAGGTGTTTGTCCTTGATGGAGATGTGTGTGTCCAAGAATGAGACTGATTAAAGAATAGTCCATGGTATATCTGATGGTGGGATCAAACTTGTTGATATCGTCATCAAGCTATCAGGAAATGCGTTAATGCCACGTTCATCAGTTGTGCTCATAAGGCAGTGCAGAACATCATCCAAGCTCAAAGCAGCCCATCCAGATTCTCAAAACTAATCTTAACATTGTCATCAAACGAGCAAAGGAGGAGGCATCATCATCCAGAATAGAACAGACTTCTGAAAAGAAGTGTACCAACAAATGAACAACCAGTAATGCTATTGATAACTACCTGCTGATCTGACTAAAATACGCACGTGTCAACTTAACAGACTGATCAAGACCTTTGCTCCAAGACTTCAGAATGTCCTGTGCACTTTCATCCCATATACTTCTCACAGAGGAGACTTCTATTGCCTTCCGAAGATACACAAAGCCAACATGTCTGAATGTCTCATCGTATTAGGCAATAGGACGCAGTATGACAACCTCTTTGGCTATATTGAGAGGCATACTACAAGGAACCCCTAGCTTCTGTGGCAATACTACAGATTTATTACAGAAACTTAGCACCCATCCACAATTCAACCCAGGGACATGGCTCTTCACATTGGATGTTTCAGCACTCCACACCAGCATCCCCCATGATGACATCATCGCTTCAATAGCCTCAATACTCAACACCAACTGCCAATGTTCTGACACCATCTCAAAGTCATCCACTTCATCCCTCAAACACAATATTTTCACTTTTGAGAAGCAGTTCTTCATCCAGACACAAGGATCAGCCATGGGGATCAAATTTGCGCCACAATTCAACATTTTCATGTACAAGCTTAAGCAAGACTTCTTTTCTGCACAGGACCTCAGAAAATGCTATCTATTGATGACATTTTCTTCCTCTGTCATGATGAAGAACTACTGAAATGATTACACAATGATATCAACAAGATTCATCCTACCATCAGACTGACTACAGACTACTCTTCAGAATCAGTCTCATTCTCTGATCCACACAACTCCATCAAGACTGGATACCTCAGCACCTCACTCTACCACAAGCCCACAGATAACCTCACCAATCTGCACCTCTCTCGCTTTCAGCCTAAACATGTTACAGAAACCATTCCCTATGGACAAGCCCTGTGTATATTCAGGATCTGTTCAGATGAGAAGGAATGCAATGGACATCTAAAGATGCTGAAAGACTCCCACATTAGAATAGGATATGACGGTCTACTTATCAATCACCAATTCCAACATACCACAGTAAAAAACTGTAATGACTTCCTTGGAAGATAGGCACAGGACAGGAACAACAGAGTATCCTTCTTCGCCCAGTACTTCTCTAGAGTGGACAGACTACATCGTGTTCTTTGCTGCCTTCAACATGTCATCGATGATGATAAACATCTCACCAAGATCATCCCTACACCCCCACTTCTCACCTTCAACCACCAAACTTTAAGCAGCAAACTACTCAGCCTTCAGGGCAACATCATCCACAACACCACAAAACCCTGCCATGGCAACCTCGGCAGAGATGTCAGATCATTGACATGGCTACTGCCAACACGCATGGAAACACCACATATACAGCAGATCCTGATGTGACTTGGCCAATAAGTAAATGAATAAGAAATGTTTGGAGGGATATGAGCCAAGCGCAGGCAGGTGGGTCTAGTTTAGTTTGGGATTATGTTCAACCTGGACTGGTTGGACTGAAAGATTTGTTTCCATGCTGTATGACTCTCTGACTCAATAACCCCTGACACCCTATTGACATCTGTCAGCTGGGATTCCCTGATTGGGCAATTCTAATTAGGGAACATATATTATGAGATTCACCTGGCTGGTTATCATTCCAATCATGACAAAGGCTGCTTAAATAGTGCCTTCCAAACTCAGGATCATGTGTACCTTAAAGGAAGAGGGTAGCAGATGTATAGGAGCACCACAACCATCAAGGTTACACCTAAGGCACCTGCTGTTCTGATTTGGATGTATAATCACTGTTCCTTCAGTGTAACTGGGTCAAAATCCTGGTGTTTATTCCTTCACACCACTATGGGCATAGTTACACCAAGCTGGCAGTGGTGCTTCAAGAAAGAAACTTAGCAATGCTTTCTCAAGGGTGAGCAAATGGAGAGCCTGTGGCTTTATTTAAATTCACTTGTGGACTGGGTGTTACTGGCTGACCAGCATTTCTTGACCTATCTCTAGTTACCCTTGACAAGGTGGTGGTGAGCTGCCTTTATGAACTGTTCCAGTCCATGTGCTATTGGATGAGCCACAAAGTCATTATGGAGAGAATTCCATGATTTTTGACCCAGCAACATTGAAGGACTGGTGAAATATCCAAGACAGGATAGTGAGTGGTTTGGAGGGGCACTTGAAGGTGCTGTTCCCATGTATTAGAAGTCTTTGTCCTTCTAAATGGAGCTGGTTGTTGGTTTGGGAGGTGGTGTCTGTGGATCTTTGGTAAATTTCTGCAGTGCATCTTGTAAATGGTATACTCTGCAGCTACTGAGTGTCAGTGGTGTGAGTGGATGTGGTCCTGATCAAATGGGCTGCTTTGTCCTGAATGGTATCAACCTTTTTTGAGTGCTGGAGTTGAACCCATACAACCAAGTGGGAAGTAGTCTGTTGCACACTTGACTTGGCTTGTGCCTTGTAGATGGTGTACATACTTTTGGGAGCCAGGAGGTGAGCTATTTGTTACAGTATTCCCAGCCTGTAACCTATACTTGCAGCCACTGTTTGAGAGTCAAGTTGAGTTTCTGGTCAATGATAACCCCTGGAATGTTTATAGTAGGTGATTCAGTGGCAACACTGAATGCCAAGGGGCAGTAGTTAGATTATTTCTTATGGTGCTGGTCATACCCTGGCACTTGTCATGTGAATGTTATTTACCACTTGCCAGCCCAAGCCTGGATATTGTCCAGATTATGTTGCATTTGAACACCAACTGCTTCAGTATCTGAGGAGTTGAGTGGTGTTGAACCTTGTGTAAACACTGAACATTTCTTCTGACCTTGTGATGGAGGGGATGTCATTGAGGAAGTGACTGAAAATGGTTGGGCTAAGGACACTGCCCTGAGGAATGCCCACAGGGATGTCCTGGAGCTGAGCTGACTGATCTCCAACAATCATGACCATTTTCCTATGTGCCAGTTTTCATTCCAACCAGGGCAGAATTTGCTGCCAAATTCTTGTTGATCCTAGTTTTACTAGGGCTCCTTGATGCCACATTCTTTTAATTCTAGAACCCTGCTCTATTGTCTGTCTCTTAAACAAGACTAATGAGGTCAGGAGCTGAGTGGCCCTGGTTGAACCCAAATTGGGTGTCACTGAGCAGGTGCTGTTTGATAGATCTGATTATACTTTCCATCACTTTACTAATGATCAAGAGATGATGGGGCAGTAAGTGGCTGGATTGTGGTTGCAATTGCTCTGCTTTTTGTGCATGGGGCATGATTTGGCAAGAAGCTGCTACTGTACTAAAACAAGTTAGCTAGATATGCAGCAAGTTCTTAAATTCCACTCTTGTACAACTGTTGAATGTTGTCATGGTCCATAGCTTTAGTAACATCCAGTGGTTCCAACCATTCCTTTTGTCACATGGAGTGAATCAAATTGGCTGACTGATTATCTGTAATGCTGGGGACTAGTGGAAGAAACCAAGATGGATCATCTACTCAATACTGCTGGCTGAAGATTGCTGTGAATGTTTCAGCCTTGTATTTAGCAGTGATGTGCTAGGCTATTCTACCATTGAAGATGGGGATATTTATGGAGCTTCTTCCAGTGACTTGTGTAATTGTCCACCACTAGATGTGGCAGAACTGCAGAGCTTAGATATGTTTCATTGGCTGTGGAATTGCTTGCTCTGTCTATTACTTGCTGACTATGCTGTTTAGTATACAAGTATCAGAGATAATGGGAACTGCAGATGCTGGAGAATCCAAGATAACAAAGTGTGGAGCTGACTGAACACAGCAGGCCAAGCCGCATGCATGATGAAGGGTCTAGGCCTGAAAGGTCAGCTTTTGTGCTCCTGAGATGCTGCTTGGCCTGCTGTGTTCATCCAGCTCCACACTTTGTTATCTTGGTATACAAGTATTTCTGTTTAGTGGCCTCACTATGTTGTCACCTCATTTTTGGGTATGCCTGATACTGCTCCTGATATCCTCTCCTACACTTGCCAGTAATTAGGTTTGATCCCTTGGCTTGATATTTTGAGTGGGGAATATGCTGAGCCATGAGATTGCAGATTACAAAGGAGAACAAATCTCCTGATGGCTTTCAGTACCTCATGGATGCCCAGCCCTGCTTTGCTAGACCTTTTTGAAGTCTATCACATTTTAGCATCATGATGATAATGCCACACAAGTGTGGCCTCAATGTGAAGGCAGGACTTCTCCAAACACTGTGCTCAGGCACACTTTTTTTATTGTACTGTAATGGACAGATGCATTTGCAGATTGGTAAGGATGCTTTTCCCCTCTTGTTAGTTCCCTCACTACCTGCTGCAGACCCAGCCTACCATAATGTCCTTTAGGACCCAACCAGCTTCATCAGTCATGCTGCTGCCAAGCTACTTATGGTTGTAGACATTAAAGCCCCCACCCAGAGTATATTTTGCACCCTTGCCAACCTCAATGCTTCCTCTTAGTGTTGTTCAACGTGGAACACCAATTGTTCAGCTGAGGGAGAACAGCATGTGATTATCACTGTCTGGGGGGTGTGGTTTCTTTGTCCATGTTTAACCTGATGTCATGAGACTTAATGGGGTCTGGAATCAATGCTGAGGGCTCCCAGGGAAATGCATTCTAGACTGTTCACCACAGTGCCACCACCTCTGGATCTGTATTTTAGGTTGGACAGGACATCACCAGAAATGGTGGTGTCTGTCTGTGAGATTTTGCTTCAATATCCCAATGTCAGGCTGTGTTTGACTAGTCTGGAAGACAGCTTTCCTAATCTTGGTACTAGCCCCTAAAATGTTTGCCTGGGGAACTTCACAGGCTCGACAGGACTGTTTCTACCACTGTCTGACTTTTCTAGTGCTTAGGTCGATGCCAGGTGATCTTAGGTTTCATTTCTTGAGACTTTGTAGCAATTGAGCCAACTGAATGGCTTGATAGACCATTTCAGAGGGCAAAGGAGAGTCAACCACATAGCTGTGAATCTGGAGCCACATGTAAACCAGACCAGGTGAGGATGGCTGAGTTTCTTCTCTGAAGGACATTAGTAAACCAGATGGGTGTGAGCTTCCAGTCAGCTGACTGTCATGGTTGAATGGATGCCAGCAAAAATGTTTGTGAATTGAGTATTAGATTTACAACAGTGCTCATTGTGGGGGTGAGATAAAGCTGTGCTCGTGTTGAGTACAGATTGGTGGTAAGGGAAGAAATGCAAAAGGAGGTAATGGATGACACGAGTTGGAACTTGCTGCTAAAAGTCATTTTAAAGACAAACTCATTCACCTTGACAACTTGCTAGAGATCTTTAAACCTCCCCTGTATCACATTAATGTTCTTGGAGCAACCTTCTTGATCACTTGTTATCTATTCCCATTTATTTTCTGAACAAATCTGTAAAGTTTCTCTGCCTGTTGCAGAAATATGGCATCACTTTTTTTTTGCCTCTCCCACCAAGGCCTTGTGTGTTCTACTCTCTGACTGTTCATTCCTGAAAGCATCACAGTACAGGTTCAGCTTTCAAATGAATCCCATCATCTTCTACAGTGTTCCTCCTGTTAAGATGTGCAGGCTTTCTTTTAGTGCCAGTGCCAGCTACACTAATACTGATGTGTACACCATTGAACACTTGAGTTTCTTTGGATTCAAGGAGCCAGCATGTTTTTTTAAAACAGCAGCACATTGAGCTAGCTTCCTGCAACATGATGGAGCCTGGGTTAATCATGCAGTATGATGCCTTCATCTGTTTTTACAGGTTTTCCAATTTAATTGCAACTAAATTCCTAAACTAGAAAGGGGGAAAAACAATTCATAGATCACTGAAGGAGAATTGCACCTTTTAAAATTAGCTTTAGTGTATGACTAACTCTTTCAGAGTTCTTCAAGCTTGTTTTAACTAATTCTTCACCATTAGAACTCAGGCTACAACTTGAGCCATTCAAAGTTTTATTGTTAGCTCATTTAAAAAGCAGAAATCTTCTGCCTTGGGTTCAAATTCTTGTCACAGATCAATTAAAACAGTTGATTGTTAGATGTGTCTAAAGAGCATCTACTCTGGAGTAGCACTTCCACTTTGCTCGTCAGAAATATGTCTCACCTGAGTTAATGGTGAGAGCTATGCCTCTATAATTTTAGCTTGCTGTCCAGCATAGCAATCCATTATAGTGATAATGGCACATATATAATATGCAAATTTGTCACTTTTCAACATTGAACATGCTTTAGTCCTCTTCCAAACACACCACCCCAATAAAAATCTTCAGAATCAGATATGCTATGGTTTGAAGAGCAAACTTTTTTCCCCTCCTCATTTTGTTTGTCACAAATTTCTTTCACAAATATTATTCCGCTCTCTTCCTTTGACTCCTTTCTGGGCCACAATCCCTTGAGTGCTAATTACTTCCAAGTGCCTTTTTCAAGGGGTTAGCAATCAGCTGTGAATAGTGACAGTGAGAATTGACAAGCTGTCCATCTGCCTATGGGTATTAAAGGCAAATTGGATCCTCCTGCACTTCACAATCTGAGGCAAACTCATCAGGGTCACTGGGAATGATCTGCAGTTAATTCCTCACTATTTGTTCCTTTAAAGCAAAAAAGCCAATTGGGGCATCTACCCATCTATCGTCCAACTGAGATCAATGAGCTGAGCTGTCGATGATTGTAACCCCTGCCTTTGCAAATTGCTTCAAGGAGTTTCTGAAGGCTTATGTATTATTGCTAGCGTCCTGCAGATATAAATTCACCCGGCACACAATGAGATTGCAGTCTATTGTGTCCATGATGATCCTTTTTTCCTTTCTCATTATCCTCTGAATTTCTGGTGTAAATCTAAGATTCTTCTGATGTTTATAAAATCTGTTTCCAGTCACTCTTCCAGATGAAGCTTTTTTTGATACAACTTGGCTCATAACTTTCCTAATTTTCCATCTAAATTTCTGGCTATTTGCATTACTTCTGTATCCTGGTTACTGATGGAAATGGTTTCTCCTGATCAGTAAGTTGTGAACCTGTTAAATCTCCCACTAAGATTCTTTATTAGAAGGAGAGCCATCCCAGCTTTTGCTGAAGACTTGTATCCCTGGTACCAATCTAACTAATCTGTCCTTGTTTCTGTTTTCTCTTAATTGCTCCATGAGATGTGAGTATTAGTGGCAAGACTAGCATTTGCTAACCATCCCTGATTGCCATTGAACTAAGTAATTGGATTGGCTCTTTCAGAGCACAATTAAGTTGACCATTTCTGTTGTGGGTCTGGAGTCACATAGACCAAACTGGATAACAATGGTAGATTTCCTTTCATAAAGGATGTTAGTGAAGTTGCTTGGTTTTTACAGCAATCGATGATGGTTCCATTCTCATCATTATTAGTGACTACCTTTTGACTCAAAGTTATAGAGTTATTACAGCATGGACAGATGCCCTTCGGCCCATTGTGTTTGTGCTTATCATCAGATTGAATTGTGCAGTTACCATGGTGGGATTTGCACACGTCACCAGAATTTAATGCAGGCCTCTGTATTAACAAAGTTATGCCACCATACCACCAAGTCTACTCAGCTAAGACTCTGAGTAAAAATTTAAAGATATCTTTATTTTTTGTACTGTATTTCTGTATTGCTAAAGCCATTCCCTTTATTTGAACACACTTTTTAAATTTGTCCTGGGGGCACCCTCAAAAGAGGGTGCATGTTCATAACACTTTCAGAAGCTAAATAGCATACTTAAGCATTTTCAGCACAGTTTTCTTTGGCTGAAACATTCATTACATTTTCCAATAAGAAGTTACTTAGAGAGTCATATTGCATTTTTTTGGAGGATTTTTTTCCTGCAATGCTCAGCAATATTTCTCACTGTATCTTAAATTCACCTTAATAGCTACCTACCTATGGATTTTTTCAGGTCTTATTCTATTGTCATCTTCTACTGTACTGTTCCTGGAACTGCTAACCACTCAGAATATCTGCCATAAGTCTGCCATTCCTCGCACCATCTTTGGCAAGTGTCTGCACGCTCGGGGCAAGGACACATCACTGACAGCCACAAAGCCATGCTGTCATAGCACACAGCCAGTGCAAATGATGATGTGTCACTCACTGTCACTGTTTATTCAGCAGGCCACACAACATACCTGTCCATAACTACATCCCATCTGAATACTGTCTCAAAGCCATGACTTCCCTTTCCCTCCACGTCCAGTTGCCACCTGCATATTCTGCTGAAGGGTCTAGGCACGAAACGTCAGCTTTTGTGCTCATGAGATGTTGCTTGGCCTGCTGTGTTCATCCAGCTCCACGCTTTATTATCTTGCATATTTTTATTGCTCAGTTAGGAAGCATCACATACAGATAAACAATTGGACACTTCCAAAGATGAGTTTTTACTTACAAACAGCAAAAGTGAAAACAAATAAAACCACAAGAGTCTTCAGCTGTCTCCCACAATGCAAACCAAATGCTGAAATCATGATTAATGACTATTTTACATTCTATGATGGTATGATGTACCCACACCGCATCGACTGGAACTGGGTATTAGTCGATTCATGTCTGACTTATAGAGGCCACTGCAACTGAGCTCTGCCATTTACAATGACCTCGTCCTCCTCCTTGGAAGGCTTCCATTTCCCTGGCACCTCAGTGCCTATTAGATCACCTCATTGTCTTCTCCATTCCTTAGAGCACAGCACACTAGGATGGTGCTACACACTGCCTGGACTATATTGGAGGTATTCCCCAGACTAGTGTAAGCGAAGGAACCACAGCTTAAATAGCCCCTTCGTCTGCTTTACCATGGCCCTGATCGAGTTCTCTATGTCTGTGCTCTGCAGCAGCTAGTGAATTGGTGTCATTAGCCATGGTTGCAGCGGTAGTCCTCGTACCCCTGTACCAGCTTTGTAAGGAAACTGGACCCTCAAACACATCAGGTACTCAAGGCTGGGACATTATATATATTGATGATGAAGACAGACAAATTTTTGATCAGTAAGGGTAATCAAGTGTTATAATAGAAAGGCAGGAAAGTGGAGTTGAGGAACATCAGGTCAATCAAAGCTCTCATTGAGTGCTGGGCTGAATGGCCTGGTTCACCCACATTTTATGGTGCTATATTGCCTCAGATAATAGATGTCTGAGTAAGCTGCCAGGTTAGTGAGCACATACCTCCAGGAAGTGGTAACAATGACCATAGATCACCTGAGCATTAATGGAATGTATCCCCTCATTATTATTGAAAGCGGCAGAGTTGTGATAAGACTGTTTCAGTGCCGCAGAGGCAGTCAATAGCACCATGCCACTGGGGTAAGCCAGCTCTGTTCCAAAATCCTCATACCCAGGCTGCAGCATTGATCTTATTGTGGGACATTGAAATGAATTGGTGTGATCTTGGCTTCAGGAGCTGCCCCGGTAAACTTGTAGCTGCATGAATGACAGATTGCACACAGGTCACTTGTCATTTCATTGAAGGAGCCAGTAATTCAGAAAATCAGAGTAGCAGTGACCTTCACAGCCGCTGGAGAGGATGGTCTGCCACTCGTGTAGCTCCCTCCTTGGCTTAAAGGCTTTCTGGACCTCCTGCTGACTCACACATCTTGAGGGACTGTCAGGCAGTGACCTCTCCCTGATCTCGGTGCTCTTAGTCCTCTGTAGGGATTTGTTGTCACTCCTGGGTCTGTTGTCAGCCATGATCCTCCTGCCTCTACCTTCACCTTCTTAGAAAGGCAGCTACAGTAATCAACATCCCATCAGTGGCTGGGGCCCCGACTCTTGGAGGTAATGATTAATGTTGAGAGTAGAACAAACAAAACAGGTTCTCAGCCCTCACAACAGTCAGTTGTGAGACACCCTGCAGATGAGGGCTGAGCACTGTCCTCCACACAGTGAGACAAACTGCACCCCGATGACAAGGGCCATGTCTCCATCTTTCATTCAGCTTCACACTCAGCCTGGGCACCAACTTGATGAAAGTACTGCATCACCTGAGTGACTATTTTAAAAAAAAGGAGAACCCGCTGCATCCTGAGCACCTCCCCATCCTAGACCCACATCAATCATTCAACTTCTCACTGTGTTTAGTACAGACCATCATTACACTTCGATGACAGATGACGAGGTGATGGTATGTGTATCTCACAGCTCCCTTGGAAAGTGAAAGATCAGTAGTTCACATTTGGTCAACACTAGCCTCTTTTTCGTTCATTTATTTTTAAAATAATCTGTCATCAAGTCACTTGTATTACAAATTTTAGAAAAAAATAAAAGCCGTACATGCAGCAATAACAAAATAGGCAAGGGTAGATAGTCTCTTCTTAAGTCATTGCTGCTGACTTCAGCATGATTGAGATGCCAATGTTCAATTTGCAAGTGCCAATTACATGTTGCAAATTGTCTTTGACCAGTATCTGACCTCTCACTACTTTCACTCTGCACAGCAAATGGATAACAAAATGATTGTAAATTCAATGTAGTTGGACTTCGTAAATGGTTTCTTCATGTATTTGTCCTTCAGTGTTGTAATATCCAACAAATGGGGATCCCGTGCTTTCACCCATCAAACTGACACTGACTGTGCCCACACTGGACGTTGTTATAGACATTTTCCAGTTGGATTTCACATCGAGAGAATTGCAAATGACATCAGGTCTGCGTTCATGGGCCCTGGCCTGGTCCCTGGCTATTTTCCCCAGAACTTCCATTTCCCTGTTACCTTGCTCTACCCCAACAACCCATTTCTTTTCCCATGTGAAGATCCACCACATTGAACTTCATCCCCTGCCCCTGCACTTTGCCCCCTGCCCTGAGTACCAACATTACAGCTTAATGGTGCCCTCTCTGCTCCTGTACCCTCCCTTTGTGGAGGCCATGGTAGTGATCGCTGCCATTAATTCTCCTGCATGATGATTGCCATGCCCTCTGCTGTTTTGCATGTCTGCCTCATACCCACCTTGCACCAAGAGGTACCCTTACAATTATTTTTGTCCATACCTCTGCAAGTATGGCAATGACATTCTAACATGTTCTCTTGCACCCTTCTGAGTGATTAACGGACAGACTCCCAGGATTGAATTCACCGAGACCCCTGAATGACTCTGACGACCAGATCCCTGAGCACTGTGTTTGCAGCTCCCTGACTGACAATACATAGTTCACCTATTTGCAGCTGCTGGCACTGATAAATTTTAGAAGGACCTGAGGGGCAACTTCTTCATACAGAGAATGGTGCATATATGGAATGGACAGTCAGATAAAGTGGTTGAGGCAGGTGCAATAGCAACACTTTTGGAGAGGTACATGGATGAGAAGGGCTTAGATGGATGCGGTCTAAATGCGGGCAATTGGAGCTACCTGAGTGATCACCATGGTTAGCATGGGCCAGTTTAGGCCAAAGGGCCTGTTTCCATGCTGCATTGCTCGATGACTCTACAAAGCTGTCTGTTGCGCAGTCACTGGACTACACTGCAATACATCCCTGATTGTTGATGTACAAAGCTTATGACTATGGACAAACTTGGACAATGGTCATGACTGATGGTACAGAGACCCCTCTGACTTACCTCCCAGACTGGATTGTGGACTGGCCTCCACCCAGTTTCTGACATGGGCATTTAGTTGAATCAATGTACAGTGTGTCTGCCACGAAGGAAGTTGACACATGCAAACATGGTTAAGGAAAATCGCAAAGCCTTTTATTCACATATAAAGAGCAAGAGGGTAACGAGAGAAAGGATTGGCCCACTTAAGGACAAAGAAGGAAAGTTATGCCTTGAGTCAGAGAAAATGGGTGACATTCTTAACGAGTATTTTGCATCGGTATTCACTGAGGAGAGGGACATGACGGATTTTGAGGTTAGGGATAGATGTTTGTTTACTCTAAGTCATGTCGGCATAAGGAGGGAAGAAGTGTTGGGTATCCTAAAAGGCATTAAGGTGGGCAAATCCCCACATCCAGATGGAATCTATGCCAGGTAATTGAGGGAAGCAAGAGAGGAAATAGGTGGGGCCTTAACAGATACCTTTGCAGCATCCTTAAGCCTGGGTGAGGTCCCAGAGGACTGGAGGATTGCTAATGTTGTCCCCTTGTTTAAGAAAGGTTGCAGGGATAATCCAGGTAGTTATTGACCGGTGAGCCTGACGTCAGTGGAAGGGAAGCTGCTGGAAGAAGTTACTGAGGTTTAGGATCTATTCCCATTTGGGAAAAAAATGGGCTTATCAGTGATAGACAACATGGTTTTGTGCAGGAAAGGTCATGTCTTGCAAACTTAATAAAATTCTTTTGAGAACGTGACAAAGTTGATTGATGGAAAGGCTGTAGATGTCATATACATGGACTTCAATAAGGTGTTTGATAAGGTTCCCCAATGCAGGCTGATGGAGAAAGTGAAGTCGCATAGGGTCCAGGGTGTGCTAGCTAGATGGATAAAAAACTGGCTAGGCAACAGGAGACAGAGTAGTAGTGGAAAGGGGTTTCTCAAATTGGAGACCTGTGACCAGTGGTGTTCCACAGGGATCTGTGCTGGGACCACTGCTGTTTGTGATATACATAGATGATTTGGAGGAAGGTATAGGTGGTCTGATTAGCAAGTTTGCAGATGACACGAAGATTGGTGGAGTAGCAGATAATGAAGGGGACTGTCAGAGATGACAGCAGAATATAGATAGACTGGAGAGTTGGGCAGAGAAATGGCAGATGGAGTTCAATCTGGGCAAATGCGAGGTGATGCCCTTTGGAAGATCTAATTCAAGAGCTAACTATACAGTAAATGGAAAAGTCCTGGGGAAAATTGATGTGCAGAGGGATTTGGGTATTCAGACCCATTGTTCCCTGAAGTTGGCAATGCCGGACAATAGAGTGGTCAAGAAGGCATGCGGCATGCTTTCCTTCATCAGGCGGGATATTGAGTACAAGAGTTGGCAGGTCATGTGGCAGTTGTATAAGACTTTGGTTCGGCCACATTTAGAGTACTGCATACAGTTCTGGTTGCCACATTACCAAAAGGATGTGCATGCTTTGGAGATGGTGCAGAGGAGGTTCACCAGGATGTTGCCTGGTATGGAGGGTGCTAGCTATGAAGAAAGGTTGAGTAGATTAGGATTATTTTCATTAGAAGATGGAGATTCGAGGGGGAACCTGATTGAGGTCTACAACATCATGAGGGGTATAGACAAGGTGGATAGCAAGAAGCTTTTTCCCAGAGTGGGGGACTCAATTACTAGGGGTCATGAGTTCAAAGTAAGAGGAGGAAAGTTTATGGGAGATATGCGTGGAAAGTTCTTTACGCAGAGTGTGGTGGGTGCCTGGAACGCGTTGCCAGCGGAGGTGGTAGACGCAGACACAATAGTGTCTTTTAAGATGTACCTGGACAAGTACATGGGTGGGCAGGGAGCAAAGGGATGCACACCCTTAGAAAATAGATGACAGGTTTAGACAGAGGACCTCAATCGGCGCAGGCTTGGAGGGCCGAAGGGCCTGTACCTGTGCTGTAATTTTCTTTGTTCTTCCTTTGTTCTCTGCTTTAGATGTTAGATTGTTGTCTCAGTGCACTGTACATGCCATTCCATAACTCTTCTGCCAAAATGCATCACTTGACAATTCTCTGTAGTAAATTTAATCTGTCGTTTGTGTGTCCATTCTGCTAGCCTGTGTCCTGTTGCAATCAATTAGCATCATCTTCACTGTTTAACTTGCAGTTTGGTATCATTGGCTAATTATGAAATTATAAATGAAATGACTTGGGTGAATTTACGGATGTAAAGCACTCACTTATTACTGCAGGCATGCCTTCTGCTTCCATTTCTTGATTCCTTTTTAGTCCCTAATCAGCCTTAACAATTTTTTAATGGCAATTTTACTGTTTGTATATCTATAAAATGCATTTGGTTTCCCTTTTTATGTTAGCTGTTAATTTCCTCTTATGCTCTCTCTTTGCTTCTCTGATTTCCTTTATCAATTTCCTTTGAACCATCTTTGTCTCACTTGTCATATTAACCTTACATCTGGCATTCACACCCTAAAATACCAGTATAGAACTGGGGGAATGAGTCTGACTGGATTTGTAAGCTGAGAGTTACAATGTTTTGGAGGGCTGAATGGTCTCTTCCTATGTTGTTATAACTCAGGCATTTTAACTAACTATTGCATCCTAATTAATTTCACATTGTCTGTCTGGTTTTAGAAGCCTCTTGAGGTAACCAAAAATGAGGAGAAGGCACAAGATCCATTCATCAAATTTTCTGCCACTTCCCTGTCATACACACATTTATGCTCCTATACACATTAACATTCACACATACAAACTGACACTCACACACACTCACATGGTTACACACAATGATGAGTGAAATTACAGAGTGTATGCCCCAATCCAAAACTGCACACTGCTGCAAAAGATGTCCTGCTCTTGAAAAACTACCTCAACAATGAAACAGTCACAGATTAAAGTCTTATTTCCAATCCCATGATTCAGAATTTGCAGTGAATTAAAATTGATATTTATGCATGCCTCTGTTGTGGAAGTTTTAGTTCGTGTTTTAAAAAAATCACTGAATTCTTTGTTTCAGTGATAATGGGAACTGCAGATGTTGGAGAATCCAAGATAATAAAGTGTGAAGCTGGATGAACACAGCAGGCCAAGCAGCATCTCAGGAGCACAAAAGCTGATGTTTCGGGCCTAGACCCTTCATCAGAGGGTCATCAGAGCTCCTGAGATGCTGCTTCACACTTTATTATACTAAATTCTTTGTTGTTAGTTGACGAAAAGGGTTTCTCGTCACCTCAAAGGATACTTTTCTTAAATTGGTCTGCTGTGGCTCTGTTTAGAATCAATGGGCAGACTGTGTCCAGCACAGGTCCACCCACTCGGTACGAACATAATATATTGCGTTGGGTTATGTCTATGTTATAATGCTTGTGTTCAGGTTATGGAATTCCATCTGAAAGAGACAGAGAACAGACAGGGCTTCCAGGAAAATGATGGAGGGTGGAAATTGTTGAGGAAGACTTGGTACAACTTCTGCCCCCTTTCTGCTCAGTGGAAAAGAGTGAAATCTTACCCATTGCTTTTCTTTTTGATATAGCAACGATGGAAGTTTAAAATATAAAACGCATGTTAATCTGTCAAAGAAAATATCCTTAATGAGAAAACATGCAAAATTATAAATTTTAATTCCGGAATGTCTTTGAACGAGAATAGTCCTTTGATTCTATGGAACTCTCTATTCTCCTTTATAATATTTAGCCCTAGAGATTTTCAGTGATTTGCCAGTGGTTATGATATGTAAAACCCTATGTGTTTTGAAAGGAATGATATACTACTCACTGGTTCAGCTGTTCTGCTTTCAAGAGACAGTTTTGGACCAGAAGGAATGCAATGTCTTCACATATGGGCTACACTTTGTTTCTATAACCCTGGATTCCACCCTGACACATCCTGAAATGGTTTCCTTAATCCAGTCAAGCAGAAAGCTTGCAAAGGAGAACATCTCCTGGGATTCCAAGAAAGCCAGGCAATATTTTATAGTTGATGTTTTTGTGTTCAAAGATTTTGGAGTTTAAATCAAAGCAAAGGGATTTTGCATGTTGATCATAGTATGGAGGTATAGGATAAAGCCTTTATACAATCAATGATATGAGTTATTTGTTGAGCAGGAGGATTGAATAATGTGAGCAACACGAGTATCAGTATCTCAATAGTATCGAAAAGAGCATTGGTGTTTGTAATGATGTTCGTACTCTTGGAATTCAAGCCATTTTATAGCACTATAAGGAGTAATGGAGGAGGAAACTCCCAATTAGATCAAATTCTGCCCTTAATACTGACCTCCTGCCATAATAGGTGATGAAGAGAACGTATTCTCTTCTGCAGACCTGTCAATCCTAGTACACGGCAATATTTATTTAGGACTTTATTACAAGCCAGTCCAAGCAGAAGTAATTTTAGTCTCTGAAACTATGTTAGTTTTTCTACTGTACATAAGCAAATACTGAAAGTGAATCAGACATAAAATTCAGTTGATTCTACATTGCATTTGCCTATTTGGAGCCTGTTGATTACACCAATTCAACTTCTCATCCCTTGCATGTACTAAGAGACTGCTGTACTATTAGCTCCTGTGAGGCCCATCTGCTGACCCTGTTATGTGTCAGTTTGGTTCACTGCAAGCATTTTCACCACTGTGGCAGCAGATTGTAGGTTGAATCCCCACTCCAGGACCTGAACATATAATCCAAGCTGACCCTCCAGTCAAAGCTGCTGCATTGATTAACTTTTTTCAGAGATGCTGTACACAGGTTTCAAGACCATTTGTGCAGAATGGCACTGGTTAACAGTGAATATTTCTTCCAGAGCTCTGGACAACATGACTAAATTAAATCCACTCATTTCTTGCTTGTGGGACCTTCCTATCAAAAAATCTATGGCATGTTTCCTTGCAAAATAACAGTGACTGTCCTTTGGCAGTCATTCATTGGTTGTAAAGCATTCTGAGATGTCCTGAGGCTGTGAAGTGTTTTACAAAAATGCATTTTAAGTCTTTTATGTGACAACTTATGAACCTTGCAGTTGCTGTGATGAGTCTTCAGTGATTAACATCGTTAGTTGCATTTGTGATCTAAAAATAAAGTGATACAGGGGCTTTGAACTGTCAATAGTTTTGCACATTTCATTAATGCAAGAGCAAAACATTTTGTGCTCATGGAGAGCAGAATTCTGTGTGTTTGAGACTGTGTTTCCTGTTTTATAGAGGACTGTATTTATTGTTTATATTGATCTGTGTTTCCTGTTAACAAGTTACTATATTTTGTGTATGTTTGGGTCTGTGTTTCCTGTTTACAGAGGACTTCTTTTGTATTTGTAAAAGGCTGTTTTTGTTCACAGGGTAGTGTATTTTGTGCATCTATGGGATTGTGTTTATTTTTTATTTACAGGCAACTGTGTTGAGTGCTCGTTTAAGACTGTGTTTCTGTTCACAGAGGTCTGCATTTAGTGTTTGTTTGGGACTATGTTTCTGTTGTTTGTATGGGACTGTTTCCTATTCGCATGATACTGTATTTAGTACATCTATGGGACTGTTACCTGTTCAGAAAGGACTGTATTTAGTGTGTGTTTCGGATTCTGAGACTGTTTCTGTGCACAGGATCCAGTATTTTATGCATCAGTGGGACTGTGACTCCTGTTCACTGGGAGTTGGAAGAATTCTTTTCAGTATGGAAGACTGCGACTAGTGACATTCCACAGGGGTCAGTGCTGGGACCTGTGCTGTTCGTGATCTACATAAATGATTTGAAGAAAAACATAGCTGGTCTAACTAGTTAGTTTGCATTTGATACAAGGATTGGTGGTGTTGCATGTAGTGGGGAGGATTGTCAAGAGGATACAGCAGGATATAGATCAGTTGGAGGCATGGGCAGAAAAATGGCAGATGGAGTTTAATCCAGATGAATGTGAGATGATGTATTTTGGAAGGTCAACTACAGGTGGAATTCTACAGCAAATAGCAGAAGCCTTAGAAATGCAGAAAAATCTGGGTGTGCAGGTCCACAGATCACTAAAGGAGTAAAAGTGGCCCATGACGTGATTTCCGAAGAAGGATCCTGACCCGAAACGGTAGCTTTCCTGCCCTCTGATGCTGTTTGGCCTGCTGTGTTCATCCAGCTCTATACCTTGTTACCTATGACATGCTTGCCTTCATTGGAAGGGGCATTGAGTGTAAGGATAGATAAGTTATGCTGCAACTTTATAGAACTTTAGTTAGGCCACACTTGGAATATTTTGTATAGTTCTGGTCACCATACTACCAGAAGGATGTGGATGCTCTGGAAACGGTACAGAAGCTGTTTACCAGGATGTTTGCTTGGAATGGGAGACTCTAGCTTTGAAGAAAGGTTGGACAGACTGGGTTGAGGGGTGACCTGATAGAAGTTTATAAGACTGTGAATGGTATGGATAGAGTGGAAAGCCTGAGGATTTTCTCTGGGGTGGAGGGGTCAATTACTAGGGGAGTTGGGTTCAAGATGTGATGGAGGAAATTTAAAAAGAGATGTGTGAGGCAAGTTTTTCACACAAATGTGAGTGCATGGAACACACTGCCAGAGGAGGTGGTGGAAGCAGCCAAAATAGCCACATTCAAGAAGTACTTGGACAAATGTATGAATAGAAAAGGAACGGAGAAACACAGATCCTGTAAGTTGTAATATGAAAGTGCAAATTGTGTCAGCACAGCATGGAGGGCCAAAGGGCCTGTTCCTGTGCTGTATTGTTCTTTGTTCTTTTTCTATGAGGTCCACCTGGCTGACATTGTTACACTCACTATAAGTAGGACAGTGTTTATGTTCACAGGGGATTGTATTTAGAAACATAGAAAATAGGTGCAGGAATAGACCACTTAGCCCTTTGAGCCTGTGCCACTATTCAGTATGACCATGGCTGATCATGCAATTTCAGAGTTTCATTCCCTCCATACTCTTGATCCCTTTAGCAACAAGGGCCATTTAATTAGCTCTTAGATTTATCAAACTAACTGGCCCCAGCAGCTTTCTGGGTGAGAGAATTCCACAGATTCACAACTGTCTGAGTGAGGAAACTTTTCCTCATCTTTGTCCTGACTGGCGTACTCTTTACCCTTAGTTCTGGACATCCCCAACATCGGAATATTCTTCCCACATCTATCCTGTCCAGTCTCATCAGGATTTTATACATTTCTATAAGATCCCTCTTCTTTCTTCCACATTCCAATGAGTAAAAGCCCAGTCGATACAGTCTTTTTTTCATAGGTGTATCCTGCCTTCCTAGGAATCAGTCTGATGAACCTTGGTCAGTCTCCATCAATAGCAAGAATGTCCTTCCTCAGACTAGGAAAACAAAATTGCATACAATACTCATGGCATGGTCTCAGCAAGGCCCTGTATAACTACACCAAGTAGTTATAGATCATAGAATCCCTACTGCATTGAAACAGGCCCTTCGGCCCAACAAGTCCACACAATCCTCAGAGCATCCCATCCAGACCCATCCCCCTAAAACCCATGTAATTTACATATTCTTGAATACTACAGGCAATTTTAGCATGGCCAATCCGCCTAACCTGCACATCTTTGGACTGTGGGAGCAAATCAGACCACCCGGAGGAAACACACTCAGACATGGGGAGAACATGCAAACTCCACAGAGACAGTCCCTGAGGGGTGGAATTGAATCCGGGTCCCTAGCGTTGTGAGGCAGCAGTGGTAACCACTCAGACATCATGTCGCACATACTTAAATTCTTTCGCTATAAAGGCCAACATGCCAATAACTTCCCTCAGCAACTGTTCCACCGTGACTCTCAGGTCCCAAGACACTTCACCTTTTCCTTAACTGCCACCATTCAGATAATAATCTGCCTTCCTATTTTACCACAAAAGTAGGTGACCTCGCATTTATCCATTCTATATTGCATTTGCCAAGTACTTGCCCACTCAGCCAGTCTGTCCAAGTCACTCTGCAGCCTCTTAGCATCCTCCTCACAGCACACACTGCCACACAGTTTTTAATGTTGTGTAGGCTATGTTTCCTGCTCAGAGGGGGCTGTATTTAGTGTTTGTATGGGAGTGCATTTCCCATTTATGGTGGACTGTGTCAGTATGTGAGAAAGAGACGGAGGCTGCAACAGTAGTGGGAAAGCAAAGAAGCAGAGAGATAGATGTTGTAAAGAAGAGAGAACAGTTGTCAATCAGTCAACAAAGAAATGTTCAGCTAAGCGCAGGAAAGCTTAAACCAATGAGGTAATTAATGACTTGCAAGTGAATATGGAACCTGTAGTTTAAGGCTACATATGTTCAGGAGCTTCTCTCAGGGGAAAATTCAGGAGATGCTATTCTAATAAACACTGTAACAACTGTTAAATTTAAATCTCAGTTTAGGACCAGAGATGCAGTAAAAAGAGTAGTAATGCTGGTTAAAATGTGGTGTTTGCTGTCAGATTCAAATCTTTTTGATGTTGTTGTTCGCCAAATACATAGATCCAGGCTCAAAGGAATGGGAGTGGTTGTATAATATGAACAGTCAAGTAGGATGTAATTGTATGAGAAAGTCATGACTGAAAAATGAAAACAAAAGATGTTGCGGATCATAGTGGCTCAGGCAGCATCCATGGAGAGAAAGCACATTAGCTGAAGTGAAATATGGAGGGAACAGCATTTATGCAATAGCTCAGTGTGCTGGGCAGTGGGGGTGTGTGTGGTGAAGGAGGAGTGCTGGGGGAGAAAGGATTTTGATAGTTATGATTAAATAATTGGAATGTGAGAATGGCAGAATGACAGTGTGTCCAACTGTCAGTCTGGAAAGAACAGACAGTCCCATTGGGTTGAGGGTAGGTGAGAGACAACATGGTGACCGAGAAGAGAGCAAGTAAAGCTGAAGGAATGAGAGTGGGCTCACAATTTAAAGGTTTTGAACTCAATATTAAGCCCAGAAGGTTGTAAAGTGCCTAGTCTAAAGATTGTAATAAAAAGGATAACTCAGAGTGTCAGCATTGTTAAAATCAAATAGACTGTGAGAAATAACTGTTCACATGTGGCCTGGACTTATGATCTTTATAATTTTGTTTTCTTTTCTGTATTTTTCACCCACAATATCAATACCAAACTATCTGGTTTTTGCCTTTCTTAGTTGACAATAAGTTAGTGTTTGGGGTTTAAAGGGATACAATTTAAATAGTAGTAAATTAATAATCTTCTTCTCACATTTTTGTTAAAGAATTAAGTTTGTTTGCAATCAAAGAGTTACTCTTTTCAGATTGATGTTTGCCTCAGAGCTGCTCCATCAGTTTTCAACCTGTCTCCAATATGTGGCTGTGCTTTTGTCTATTTTTGAGAAAGGAATTCCTGATTTGGCCTCAGTATTGAAAGGCTGAGTGGAATGAGGTAGAGATAGTAAGGATGGAAGAACAGATATAAACCAAGCCCAAACCTTTGCACAGAAGCTTGGGGAAGGTGAATACTACAAACAATTATACTTGCACTTACTGAAAAATACTCCACTCAAGTAAAAACTGTCATATTGAAACTCCTTCAGTATCTAACAGTGTCAATAACTGAGTGGCAATTGACTGCAGCATTCCCCAGACTGGACACCATTAGCTTTTACACGTGTACTCTTTGGGCTGAGAATAATATGTAAGCCACGTCACTGCATGTGATTTGATGATGTGATTGTCTACATCAAACATGAGAATGACTGTCCTAACTTGTGCTGTTCCTGAAGACATCAGTTCTGCTTATCCATGATTGGAAGACACCTTGACATGGGCATGGTGAGTAAGATTGTAACAGCAATAACCCTAACCCTAATTCTATCCTCAGCATAGTTCATGAAACAGACAACCAAAGCTATCTTTGGCATTTCCAGAATTCACCATTTGTTCCAGTCCATGTGCAAAAAACAACTGAAAAAATTTCCACAATTCACTCTCAAAATATGGTTTGAAACCTTCTCCCATTCTCCGGTCAGTGAATACTTAATCAGAAAGAGCATAAGATAGGCACCATTATCCAGATACTCACACCTAGAATAGCAGGCTACACAAAAAGCCTGAACCATTGCAAGTAAATAATTGCATTTTCTCTTGTCTGGTCTGGATTAGAATTGTTCAGAATTAAACACAATTTCAAAACCAAAGCCTTTTTTAAACCTTTCTATGACCTTTCAAGCGCAACTTCTAATGATGTAATCCAGCAAACCAAAAGTAGTATGACAGTAAATCACTGGAGCCATACCCCTTTTAATTGCACTCTATTATATTTTAGTCCCACGGCTACTTTGACAGATAATGAGAAGGTGAAATGGTGAGGAGGTAAGAATACAGACAAGTAAGGGTAAGGGGTTAGGATGACAAAGGATTGAGGGTTTAGGATTTCAGGTCAGTAATGGGATTGGGTGTTAGGCGGGTCATGGTTCAGGGTATCACGTGGGTAAACATTTAGGATGGCTTGTAGGTGCAGAGGGATGTAAATGCCATTTGGTTACGTGGTTGGGGTGCCAGGTGGATAATGGATTAGGTTGGCACATAGGTGAAGACTTTGATTTGAAGCTCGGTGAGAGGTTGGAGTGGCAGGTGGGTGAGTGAGGGTGCAGGGTGCCAGGTGCATAATGAGTTTTGGGTTGCAAGTGGGGGAGAGGGAGGGTGCAGGTGGGTAAGAGTTAGGATGGCAGTTCTTGAGGAGGTAGAGTGGCAGGTAAGTAGGTGAGAGGATAGAGTGGCAGGGGTTGGGAAAGGAGAGTTATTATGTCTGGTGCCTGCAGAGGGGTTATTGCATGGACAGAGAGGGAATGGGTGTTGTTGGGGATGGGGAATCAAGTTGGATTTTCAAGCAGTGAGCAATGTGAGTGATTGTAGTTGTCAGTTTTATAATTTTCTTGGAGTTAATGTAGGTTTTCATCACATTTTCTGGGAAACTGTACAGGCAAGTAAGTCAGATCTCTTCAAAATAACCTTATTCAAATTTTCATAGTTGAAAAAGTTCATACGGCTATGTCAAAATTGCCTGTTACACGTTTAACACATAATCAGCACAATCAAAAATTCCAAGGTATCCCAAATGCATCTGCATAGGTACGTTCTGTTTCTAATTTGTGGAACCAAAAAGATTTCAACAGTGGCCCAGTCAAGGATTTATCGATACTACACAATTTCTATGCTTCTATTTGTCAATTCAAATATCTCACATGCCTTTTATTTAACAGAATTCTCAACTGAATCTATCACCTCCAGTGTTTTTTATATGTTCCTCCCAGATTCCTCTGTTTCTGCTTGTCTTTTCTCGGCAGTACTTTTGTTTAGCTTCTTGAACACTGCGCATTGATGCAAGTCTGGATGTAGATGTATGTCCCTGAGATTAGTGTTGAATACTGAGTTAATTTTGGGTCAATGGGATTAAATAAATTCCATATTCATAATTGAGGCCAATGATTTTTAGCGACTCTGACAACCTATTTTACATTATGTAATGCCTCAAATTCATACAAATATTTGGTAATTCAGACAGGAGGATGAGTGAAGAATATTACAATTTTAGCAGAAGATCTAGTAAGGTTTATCTCCTTTTTATACAAATGTCTTCTCTTAACATCTTCTAATTGTCTGATGCAGTTGATACCAAAAGTTTTAAGGTATAAGTAATCTGGAGAGTTTCCTCTTATTTAGTGTTGCATTATTAATAGATTGTTCAGTTTTCTGTAGGTAGGGCAAACTGCCCAAATCTTCCTGGAAAGACAAGCTGTCAAAGGGGGTTAATCACTAACTTACAAGAGCATCCAATGCAGAATAATTTAGATGTCAAAGCTTTTAACTCAAGTGTCTACATCATCCTGTGTATGGTTACTTTCTAGTGCCTTTACTGCTGACTGACATATGTTGTCCCTGGCATTGCCCAAAACTCACCACTCCTGTCACTTCTAAATTAATGCTTAACATAGTCAAACATAGGAAAACTTAAGTTGACTGTAATAACCAATCTTACTTCAAAAGATTCAGATGTAAGTTGAAAATTGTCATGCCTTTTTGATGTGTTCACAATAATTTGAATTCTTACCAAAACATACCACTTTCGTGAGTACCACTTGCAATAAACCGATTTGGTCAGTCACCCACTGTGCAGGTTGAATTAAAATAACAGCATGAAATTGGTGAAAGGAACAAGTTATTCTGGTGTGGGGTCACCTTTGAATTAGTCTTGCTCTATATGTCACTGCACTGTATTATCAGAATTGTTAGTTTACCACCTGAGTTACAACAGGATTAAATCTCACTGCCAAGTCACATGCCAAAGATCACACTCTGCAATATTACCTATTCTACAGTGTTGGCAGTGATAATGGGAACTGCAGATGCTGGAGAATCCGAGATAATAAAATGTGAGGCTGGATGAACACAGCAGGCCAAGCAGCATCTCAGGAGCACAAAAGCCGACGTTTCGGGCCTAGACCCTCCTCTGATGAAGGGTCTAGGCCCGAAAAATCAGCTTTTGTGCTCCTGAGATGCTGCTTGGCCTGCTGTGTTCATCCAGCCTCACATTTTATTATCTACAGTGTTGGCAGTTGGATTCACTGAGGAGTATAGATGATGCAAAATGTTTTATAGATAGGAGTTTCAGTGATGTGATCATACCAAAGATTCAGCCAGGTAGATCAGTTACTGCCAGGAGGGACAGACGAGCAGTACAGGAACACCCTGAGGTTATTCACCTCTCAAATATGTATACAGTTTTGCTTGGGGAAAATGGCCTTTCAGAGGGAAGCAACAGCCAAGTTGGTGGTGCCATGATGAGCTCTTTCATACAACAGGGAGGGTTTTAATGTACACGAGAGTGGGTGAGAGGGGACTGAAATAGTCAGGGGCACAGACAGGCGTTTTTGCGGCTGCGAGCAAGACTCAGGATGGTGTGTTGCTTTCCTAGTGTCAGAGTCAAAGATGTCTCAGAGTGGACAAAGAATATTCTGAAAGAGCAGGGTGAGCAGCCAGAAGTCATGGTTAATACTATTGACAAAGGCTGGAAGAGAAATGAAATCCTGTAAAGGGAATTTAAGAAGTTAGATTGGAAGTTGAAAAACAGGACCTCTAGCATTGTAATCTTGGGTTAGCTCCCAAGCCACATGCTAGTAAGGCCAGAAATAGGAAGATAATACAGTTGAATGTATGGCTAAACAGCTGGTGTAGAAAAGAGGGCTTTAGACATCTAGATCATTGGGATCTTTCCCAGGATAGGCAAGAACGGTACAAGAAGGATGGATTGCACCTAAAATGAAGGGAGGGAGGTGCAGGGAGGTTGTTGCAGGGAAGTTTATTAGTTTTACTCAGGAATTTTTAATCTGGTGTGGCAGGGGATCTTGGAAACAGCAGTAGGTCAGCATGTGGAGTGATTGAGGAGAAGATGGATGCTACATCCAATAAGACTAACAGCAAGGACAGGCAGAGCCAAATTAATGAACATGGCAAGACTAGCAATCTGAAGTGCATTTATTTTAATGCAGCACGTATAACAGGTAAGATGGATAAGCTTTGAGCCTGGATCAATACGTAGGTCTCAGATGTTGCAGTCATTACAGAAACTTGATTGAGAGAAGGATAGGACTGACAATTCAGAGTTTTAGAATTAAGATGTTTCATGCGAGATGAAGAAACATGTAAAAAGGGCAGACAGGTTACATTACTCATTAGGGTGAATATCACAGTTGCATTAAATGACGACATATTGGAGGGGTCACCAGCCAGGCCATGTAGGTAAAATGTAGGAATAAGAAAGATGCAATCACTATGATGGTGTTATAACATTCACTTCCCAACAGCCAGCAGGAGACAGAGGAACAGATATGTAAGCAGGCCTTGGAAAGATGTCAAAACAACAGAGTTGTTGTAGTGGATGATTTAACTTCCTCAGCAATGACTAGGACTCCCTAACTGCCCAGGGTTTAGGTGGGGCAGAATTTGTTAGATGCATCTGGGAGGGATTCTTGAAACAACATGTAGATTGTCCAACTAAGTAGGGGCCTGTACTAAACCTTGTATTGGGGAATGATCCTGGACAGGTGATTGAAGCTCCAATGGAGGATGATTTTGGGAATAGTGATCATAATTCCATAAGATTTAGGATAGTTATGGATAAGGATAAGACTAGTCCTCAAATGAAAATTCTAAATTGAGGGAAAGCTAATTACAACAGTATTATGCAGGATGAATTAGATTGGAGGTGCCTGTTTAAGAGTGAATCCACACCTGCCATGTGGGAGTCTTTTAAAACCCAATTGATCATAGTGCAAGACAAGCATGTTCCTATTAGGAATAAAAGGTAAGGACGGCAATATTTGTGAACAAGAGACATTGAAAGTTTACTCAAAAAGAGAATGGAAGCATATGTGAAGTTTAAGAAACTGAAATCAGACAGTGCCCTTGAGGAATATAAAAGAAGAAGGAAGGAAGGAAAGAACTTAAGCAAGGAATTAGAAGGGCTAAAGTGTGCCATGAAATGTCCAAGGCAAGGAGAATTAAGCAGAATTTTGTGTGTATATTAGGATCTAGGGAAAGTGTAGGTTCACACAAGCACAAAGGAGGGAATTTATGCATAGAGCCAGAGACAGTGGGTGAGGTCCTTTAATGGTGACTTTGCTGCTGTATTCACCAAGGAGAAAGATGTGGATAATGTTAAGATTAGGGAAGATAGTGTTGATAATCTAGGACCTATCGATATTGAGAAGGAGGTGGTGTTTGGTGTCTTGAAAAACATTAAGATTCATAAGTCTCCAGGGCCAGATAGGATCTAAGATAATAAAATGTGAGGCTGGATGAACACAGCAGGCCAAGCAGCATCTCAGGAGCACAAAAGCTGACGTTTTGGGCCTAGACCCAACATCAGAGAGGGGGATGGGGTGATGGTTCTGGAATAAATAGGGAGAGAGGGGGAGGCTGACCAAACATGGAGAGAAAAGAAGATAGGGGGAGAGGAGAGTATAGGTGGGGAGGTAGGGAGGGGATATGTCAGTCCAGGGAAGACGGACAGGTCAAGGAGGTGGGATGAGGTTAGTAGGTAGGAGATGGAGGTGGGGCTTGGGGTGGGAGGAAGGGATGGGTGAGAGGAAGAACAGGTTAGGGAGGCAGAGACCGGTTGGACTGGTTTTGGGATGCAGTGGGTGGAGGGGAAGAGGTGGGCTGGTTGTGTGGTGCAGTGGGGGGAGGGGACGAACTGGGCTGGTTTTGGGATGCGGTGTGGGAAGGGGAGATTTTGAAGCTTGTGAAGTCCAAATTGATACCATTGGGCTGCAGGGTTCCCAAGCGGAATATGAGTTGCTGTTCCTGCAACCTTCGGGTGGCATCATTGTGGCACTGCAGGAGACCCATGATGGACATGTCATCTAAAGAATGGGAGGGGGAGTGGAAATGGTTTGCGACTGGGAGAGCCCAATGGTATCAATGTGCACTTCACCAGCTTCAAAATCTTCCCTTCCCCCACCACATCCCAAAACCAGCCCAGTTCGTCCCCTCCCCCCACTGCACCACACAACCAGCCCAGCTCTTCCCCTCCACCCACTGCATCCCAAAACCAGTCCAACCTGTCTCTGCCTCCCTAACCTGTTCTTCCACTCACCCATCCCTTCCTCCCACCCCAAGCCCCACCTCCATCTCCTACCTACTAACCTCATCCCACCTCCTTGACCTGTCCGCCTTCCCTGGACTGACTTATCCCCTCCCTACCTCCCCACCTATACTCTCCTCTCCACCTATCTTCTTTCCTCTCCATCTTCGGTCAGCATCCCCCTCTCTCCCTATTTATTCCAGAACCGTCACCCCATCCCCCTCTCTGATGAAGGGTCTAGGCCCGAAACGTCAGCTTTTGTGCTCCTGAGATGCTGCTGGGCCTGCTGTGTTCATCCAGCCTCACATTTTATTATCTTGGATTCTCCAGCATCTGCAGTTCCCATTATCCCAGATAGGATCTACTCCAATATACTGAGGGAAGCAGCTGCAACTTTGATACAGAACTTTGTATCCTCTTTAGCCACAGGTGAGGTCCCAGAATACTAGAAAATGGCCACAGTTGTTTCTTTGTTTAAGAAAGGCAACAAGGATAATCCAGGAAATTATAGTCCAAAGAGCCTTACGTCAGTGTAGTGGAGAAGATTCGTAGGGAGAGGGATTTACTTACATTTGGAGAAGAATGGACCAATTAGGCATAGGTGGCATTGCTTTATTTCGGGGAAATCTTGCATCAAAAATTTGATTGAGATTTTTGAGCAAGTGATAAAGATGATTGATGAGGATAGTACTGTAGATGCAGTTACATGGACTTCACTAATGCATTTGACAAGGTCCCTCATGGGATGCTGGTCTAGAAGTTTAAGTCACATGGAATTCATGGTGAATTGACAATTTGGATAAAATATTGGCTTGGTTATAGAAGATAAAGGGTAATTGTGGATGACAGTTTCTCTGACTGCATGTTCATGACCAGTAGAGTTTTACAAGGATCAGTGTTGGGATCTTTGTCGTTTGTAATATATACAAATGATTTGGATACCACTGTAGGTGGCCTGATTAGCAAGTTTGCAAATGACATGAACATTGATGGAGTTGTGGATAGTGAGGAAGTTTGTCAAAGTATAGAGCAGAATATAAATCGGTTGGGAAGTTGGGCAGAAAAATGGCAGTTTAATCTGAACAAGTATGAGGTGATGCACTTTGGGAAGTAAAGTGCAAGAGGAAAGTATTCAGTCAATGGCATTACTCTGAAGAACATTGATATACAGACAGATAATGGGGTGCAAGTCAATAGCTCCTTGGAAGTTGCCATACAAGTTGATAATGTGGTAAAGAAGGCATGGTATACGCTTGCCTCTATCAGTTGACACATTGAGTATAAAAGTTAGTAAGTCGTGCTCAACATAATAGACTTTAGTGAGGCCTCATTTTAGTATTATGTGCAATTTTGGTCACCACATTATAGGTAGGATTTGGACACTTTGGTGAAAAAGAGATTTACCAGGATGTTGCCTGGATTGGCCATAAGGAGAGCCTGGGCAAATTTGGATTGTTTTCATTTGACCTTTAGAAGGTGAGAGGTGACCTGGTAGAAGTATTAAGAATTGTGAGAGGCATTGATAGGGTGGATAGTGAGAGTCATTTTCCTGGGTTGGAAAAGTCAAAAACCAGGAGCCAGCGGTTTAAAGTAAGATGGGACAAGTTTAAAGAAGATAACAAAGTGTAGAGCTGGATGATCACAGTAGGCCAAGGAGCATCAGAGGACCAGGAAGGCTGATGTTTTGGGTCTAGACCTTTCTTGAGAAAATTTTCTGAAGAAAGGCCTAGGCCCGAAATGTTAGCTTTTCTGCTCCACTGATGCTGTTTGGCCTGCTGTGTTCATCCAGCTCTATAACTTGTTATCTCAGATTCCCCAGCATTGGCTGTTCCTACTATCTCTGCAACAAGTGTAAAGAAGATGTGTGAAGCAAGTTTTTACACAGGGCATGGTAGGATCTGGGAATGTGCTGCTAGGGAGGTGGTGGAAATAGATAGATAACAATTTTTAAGAGGAGCTTAGGCTGACATATGAATAGGCAGAAAATAGTAGTATATGGACAATTTGCAGGCAGACAGTATTAGCTTAGAATGGCATCATTGTTGACACAGACATGATGGGCAGAAAGGCCTAAACCTGTACTGTCCTGTTCTATATTTATTCGAAACAGTACAGTCTACAGTCATATTTTTCTGTCTATGATTGAGCCTGATAAAATGATAATGGTAAACATTAGTATGTATAAAAATGAAGGATCGTGTGTTGGTTCCAACTTGGTTCTAACATCAAAAGATTACTTCTTTCAGAAATACAGTTAATTTCTCTAACACAGTTTGAGGAAACTAAAGGCTCTCCATGAGAGACAATAGTCACATTGATACTGGAACACTTCCTCTGCAAAGGGCATTCAAGAGATTAGAGAATTTAGAACAAAGAACAGTACAGCACAGAAACAGGCCCTTCGATCCACCAAGACAGTGCTGCCATATGATACCTTTCTGAACTAAATACTTTTGCATCTGTGTAGTCTGTATCCCTATATTCCCTGTTTATTCATATACATGTCAAGATGCCTCTTAAAATTGCTGTTGTATCCATCTCCACCATCTCATCTGGCAGCACATTCCAAGCACTTAGAATTATAGAGTCATAGAGCACTACAGTCCAATGTGTTCAGGCCAACCAGCTATCTTAAATTAATCTAGCCCCATTTGCCAGCATTTTGTCCATTTCCCTTCCTATTCATATAGTTATGAAAATGCCTTTCAAATGTTGTAATTATGTCAGCTTCCACCACTTCCTCTGGCAGCTCATTCCATACACGCAGCACCCTCTGCATGAAAAATTTGTCCCCTGGGTCCCTTTTACATGTTTCCCCTCTCACTGTAAACCTATGCCCTCTAGTTTTGGACACCACAACCTGGGAAATTGCCTTGGCTACTCACTCTATCTATGCTCCCCATAGTTTTATTAACAGTAATAAGGTCACCGCTCAGTCTTTCTATGGAAAATAGACCCAGTTTATTTAGCCTCTCCCTATAGCTCAAACGTTCCAATCCTGGCAACATCTTCGTAAATCTTTTCTGAACCCTTTCAAGTTTCAGAACATTTTTCCTACAGAAGACAGACCAGAATTGAATACAATAGCCTAAAAGTGGCCTAAACAATGTCCTGTGCAGCCACAACATGACTTCCCAATCCCTATGTGCATTGCACTGACCAATAAAAGCAGGCATACCAAATGCCTTCTTCACTATCCTGTCTACTTATGGCTCAACTTTCAATGAATTATGAACCTACACTACAAGGTCTCTTTGTACAGCAACTCTCCCCAGACCTTACCATTGAGTATATAAGTCCCACTCTGATTTGCCTTTCCAAAATATGGCATCTCACATTTATCTATACTCCATCTGTTATTCCTCATCCCATTGGCCCATTTGACCAGGGTCCTGTTGTTCTCTGAGGTAACATTCTTGGCTATCCACTACACAACGAAACTTGGTTTCATCTGCAAACTTACTAAGCATACCTCCTACATACACATCCAAATCATTTATATAAATGACAAAAAACAGTGGACCCAGTACTAATCCTTGTGGCACACCGCTGGTCATGGGCCTCCAGTCTGAAAAGCAACCTCCACCACCATCCCCTGTCTCCTACCTTTGAGCCAGCTCTGTATCCAAATGACTTTGTCCCTATATCCCATGTGGGTTAGATGGGTTTGAGATCGGTATGACAGGTCGGCACAACATCGAGGGCCGAAGGGCCTGTACTGTGCTGTAATGTTCTATTATAACTCAAACTCTCTAGTCCCAGTAACACCCTGGTAAATCTTTTCTGAAACCTCTCCAGCTTAATAATATCCTTCCTGTGACAGGGCGACCAGAAGTGGACACAGTGCTCCAGAAGAGGCCTCACTAACAGCCTGTACAACCTCAAGAGCTGCAGGCTGCTAACTCCAGTTTTAGATTTTTGACTCTCTCTTAAAAACAAAGATATTGACAAATTAGTATCCCTTAGATGGTTTATATTTAGCTGGTTTCCATGCTGTGTGACCCTATGACTCTCCTTGTAGCAGATCATGAGTAACACAAACAGGATGGCTAGGAGGCAACTGTTCCCCTTAGTTAAAAGGTCAATAACAAGAGGACATAAATTTTCCAGAGGGTGATAAGGGTCTGGAAGGCACTGCCTTTAAAGTTAGTTGAGGCAGGAAACCACACGACCTTTAGACAGTACTTGGATGAGCACTTGAAGTGTTGTAATAATCAAAGTTATAGGCTTAGTAAGGGAAAGCGTGACGAGTGTATGTAGTAGCATGTCTTTTGCTGGTACAAATTTGATGGACCAAAGGGCCACTTTAGTACACTGTGTATGATTCCATGATACAATGATTTTTACACTAACATCCATGAACACCCACTGATCAGTATCACCAACACTATACTTCCACCAACTGTCACACATTGTGAACTGTTACCCATTCTGCTCTATCACTAACCCTATGCTCTCAGTAACCTTACACTTGGCACTGTTACCCACCTTGTAGTATCACTCACCCACTATATTATCCTTCTTCAGTGTCAGCCACTCTGCAGTGTCAACTACCTACACCTTCACTCACTGCAGAGTGTCATTTCTGTATTCTGTGCTTTACAGCCTGAGAGATGTGCTTTATTACTGAAACTACTCTCAATGTATTCCAGTCACTGATATAGAGGTAATGATGTCACAGCACAGTGCCTCCCTCTATCTCTGTAATGTTATGATCTGTGAAACAGTTTGTCTGGGTCATAATATTATAGTGAGGTGAGAGAGTAGAATTTCTGACAATGCTCCATATATCACCACACTGGTCTATTTGCCTTGTTTATTCTAGACACTTGATACACCACGTTGTAAGAGTTGCCGTCAATATTTTATGTTATGTCCCCCACTTGAATCTCCACAGCTGAATCTTTACCTTTATTCAAATGTTCATGTTTATTTCCTGAAGCATTGTGTTAATGTCTGTAAACAAAATTAAAAAACTGATGACAGAGTTTATGAGAACATGAAAGCCACATTACCACTGAATGAAGTCAGGAACAGCGAAAAACATGTTTTTTAATGGACATGAAATTGAGACTCCTTTTGCACGTTCAAGTGAACAATTAAAAACAGTCCTCCAACAACTAAAGCCAGATCATGTTACTCAGCTGAATCCCCTTTGTATGTTAGAAACATAGCAACAGGAGTAGGCAGTTCAGGCCATCAAGCCTGCTTTGCCATTCAGCACATTCATGCCTGATTATGTCCTTCAACGTCCATTTCCCACACTACCTCCGTATCCCTTTATGCCATTTGTATTCAGAAATCTATCACAGTCCATTATAAGCAAATTCAAAGACTGAGCTTCCACAGCCTTTTGGGGTAAATAATTCCAAAGATTCACAACCGAGTAAAAATAAATCCTCCTCATCTCGGTCCTAAGTGGCCATCCCTTTATTTTGAAATGGTGGCTTCTAGTTCTAGACTTGCCAAATAGGAAAAACATGTTAGCTGTGCCTACCCTATCTGTACCTTTAAGTGCTTTGTAAGGTTTAATGACATTGCCTCTCGTTCTTTGAAACTCTGGAGAATACAGACTCAGTTTGTTCAATCTCCCTTCATAGGACAATCCCTACATCCTGGAAGAAAACCTGGTGAACCTGTGTTGTACTCCCATTTATGGTAATAATATCTTGCATGAGAAAAGGTGGCCAAAACTGCACAGTTCTCCAGGTGCAGTCTCCTTTATAATTAAAACACAATTTCACTATTCCTACACTCAAACCCTTTTGCTTTTAACCCTTTCTAATAGCTCATTGAATCTACATGTTAGCCTTTAATGACTTATTGATGACGATACATAGAGCTCTTTGTACATCCATACTTTTCAGCCACCTACCGTTTAAGAAATATTCTGCATATTTACTCCTCCTGCTAAAGTGGATAACCTTATTTTTTGCTGCATTATATTCAGTCTGTCATGTTCTTGCCCACTCACCAAGCCTGTCTAAATTCTCCTGAAGCCAATTTGAATCCTCCTCACATCACAAGTTCACCCCTTTTGGTTTTGGCTTTTTGCTATCCATGAACGTGGAAATATTAGTTATGGTGTCCATATGTAAATCAATGAATTGTGTTGTGAACATCTGGAGCCCAAATACTGACCCTGGTGGTGCCCTATTTGTCATAGTCTGCCAATGTGTTAATGACCAGTTTATTCCTATTTTCTATTCTCTGTTTTAAGGCTATTGATTCCTTAATCTCTATCAGTACATTACCTCCAATCTCGTGTTTAAATTTTGTTAAATAACCTTTGCTTCAGCAAAGTTTTCTGAAATGTATATATACTCTGTTACTGATTCGTCCTTTCAAGTCTGCCTGAAACATCTTCAAAAAAGCACAATAAGGTCACTAGATAACAAACTGTGAAGCTGGATGAACACAGCAGGCCAAGCAGCATCTCAGGAGCACAAAAGCTGACGTTTCGGGCCCAAAATGTCAGCCTTTGTGCTCCTGAAATGCTGCTTGGCCTGCTGTGTTCATCCAGCTTCACACTTTGTTATCTTGGATTCTCCAGCATCTGCAGTTCCCATTATCACAATAAGGTCACTAGTCAATTCTTCAAGATACTGATCTGGAAAGCCATCCCAAACACACTCCAGAAACTCATCTTTCAAAGTTTTAGTGCTCATTAGGTTTATCCATTCTTTGTCAAAGCCATTCATGATCATTGTTACTACTGTTACATGCTTCTTTCATCTCCTTGTGAATTCCACGCCTCATATTACCACGACTGTTTTGTGGCCTAAATTAACTCCAGCCAATGTCTGCGCCCCCTGGCTGTTTCTTAGTTCTGCCTAAGTAAATTCAACACATTGTTCTTCTGACCTGAGATCATCTCTTACCAACATACTGATCTGATCCCTTACTGCCAGCACAACTCCATCCTTTGTTCCTTTTAGTCTGACCTCTAATACCCTTGAATATTCAGTTCCCCATCCTGGTCACAATGCAGCCACTTTTCTGTAACGACAACTAGATTATATCTATATATCTCTATTTGTGCCTTTAAATCATTTACATAGTTGTGAATGCTGTGTGCTTTCAGATAGGATGTCTATAACTTTATCTTTCGACATTATTATCCATTCTAAGCTTCGTTGATGCTCACCTTCACTTTGCTTGCCTTCTAATTTCATTTACCATTTTTCTTCTATTTGTTACCAGCTTTATTTCCTTTTACTTTGGTTAAACTATTTTCAATCTTCCCCAACAGCACCAGCAAAACTCCCTGCGAGGATGTCTGTCTTGGTCCAGTCAGGGTTAACCCGTCAAGCTTGTACAGGTCCCACCAGCCCTAGAGGGTTGGAATGCTTCAGAAATCTGATGCTGTCCAGCTGCACCAATTCTCCAGCTATATTTTTGGTTGATCGATCTACCTTTTCCATTAGATCATGGCATGGGGAGCAATGCTAGCAATACTGTTCTTTAGATCCTGCTTTTTGATTTCCATTCTAACTCTGTCCAATCTGCATTCATGACATCACCCCTCTTCTGACCTATGCTGATTGCAACAATGTAGACTGCAATCTCTGGCTGTTTACCTTCCTTCAAAAAGATCTCCTGCAGCTGCCCCATGTCATCCTTGATTCTGGCATTAGTGAGACAACATAACATCCTGAAGTCTTCTTTACAGTCACAGAAATGCCTGTCTAATGCCCTGCATATGGAATCTTGTATCACTGGTGCTTTACTACTCTTCGTCATCTTTTTCAGTACAGCTAAGTTTTCCCATGGTGCCACAGCTTTGGCTCTGGTTACTCTCCCATAAGAAACTATTGCTATCACCGGTATTCAACTTGAATCGCAGATTTTTAAATTTTTAACTCATGCATTCTCTCTTCCTATCCACTCCTAGCCTACAATGTCACCACCTCCCTAAATTGCTTTTGAAGTCATCCTCTGCTTCTTCAATACAAAATAATGGCATATTCAAGTTGTAAAACCTGGAGCTCAGGTGTGAGCAGCCAGTCACATGTCATGTAGATGTGTTCATCTAAAACATGTTGTGCGTGCATGAACTCACGTGTGCTGCAGGTTGTAAGGTAAATTTTGACTGAGCTGACCTGCCATTCTTCAACTGGGCAAGCTATTTATTCTACTCACAAGTCCAATACTTATCAGCCACTCACCGATCAGCTTCTTCGTTTGTACCAAAGTCAAAGCCAAATGATAAAGGCTGAAAAGTGTAAACAGAGATAAAAAGAGCATCTTCTTCTCATTTTCTTACTCATCAGCCAACCGCTTTACACACAATGCACATTAAGCAGTTCGTCAGTTCAGACAAGACGGCAACAAGGAGGTTGAGTTTTATGCTCCCTGAACAGTGATTGAATTTAAGCTTTAGAAAATTACTTTTAAGCAGCCACCTCTTTAACTAACTCCAGCTGCTCTCAGAAGGTTTGTGTACCCCTATTTTAAGGCTTAAATAACAGAGAATAGCTGGCTCTTGTGCTGACATAATATTAGTCATTGAACTCCAGAAATAACTGTGTGCTGATGCCTGAGACCATGCAAACTAATGGGTGTTTCTCTTTTCTGCCCTTTTCAACAAGAAGAGATATCTGAAGCACAAAGGGAATATCTGATCAAACAGGTAGACACTAGCTGGTACCCACATCTCCCATCACCATAGTTACATGTCCTGAATCTTCTTGCATGCATTCACTCTCTCACGCCCCACCCCCAAATCACTTTTCTATGTGAATACATCTCCCAAGATAGCTAACTGAAAGCCATTGCAGAAGCAGGAACGTGAGAAGCACTGAGAGGTGGGGAGTGTTAGAAATAGCATGCTTGGGCTAGAGGATGTTAACAATGCCTGCTCTGTTAGATATCTCTTCTGCATTCCTTTATATGAAGTAGAGAATTGTAATATATATAATTGTATGGGGCTTTGGGTGTCTGCATTGCCATGAGCCCAGTACTTCGTGCCGTATGTTTTGTGCCATGTGTCTCATGACATATGCTGCATGCACGTGCCATGACTGTGCATTATCATCTTCCTATGTTGTGTGAGGTGTGTCATGTAGTATTTGGTGAGTGATGCAGTGTGTAAACAGTGTGCAAAGTATTAAAGCCTTTCATACTGGGAAAAATGACAACAGCAACGTGGCCCTGGTAATTACTAATAAACGAATAGTTCCAAAGTCATTGTATTCAGCTTAATTTCGCAGAATCAGAATCACAGAATCAGTACTGAGCAGAGTTCCACTTGGCTGAGCAGACCTGCCATACTGTACAAAAGGATGTCCATTGTGTATGCACGACTTCCCTCATACAAACCTCATCTAGTGCCAGTTGCGAGTAGTACACCTTCTCCACATAACCCTGCATGTAGTGATTGCAAAAAGGTCAGCCAACTGGACCTTGTAGAACATGAGTTACCTGATTGGATATTAATCTGGTCCAATCAGAGAACTCTGGCTGATAGATAAGAACAGGAAGTCGGCAGCTAGCTCTAAGGGATTTGGATCAGTGTCAAGGGCCCAACATGTGTTAAAAAAAGGGTGACCCGGTGACCCGATACTGGCCACTTTGGATTTATTTCAGTAGTGAAGGGAGGCAAACATGATCCTGAAAAAATTCACTCGCAACAGTCACCTTTGAGTTGGAGGTAAGTTTTTCTGGCACTGTGCCATTATTTGGGAGGTTTGACTCATTTGATGCTGCCATCAAAGTCTAGGCCCAGTGTGTGGAGAGTATGCTTTATATTTTCCAGGCAAATTTAATTGGGTTAGATGAGAAGCAATGGGTAATTCCCTTTGCAGCTTGTGGATCTGTAGCTTTTTTATTATTAAGAGCCTAACTATCCCCGAAGCACCAGATACTAAAGGTTGTCAAGAGTTGATGGATTTTGTTAAGGAATAGTATGATCCCAAACTTTGTCTAATTCTGAGATGTTAACAGTTTTACTCAACAATTTGAGAAACACAGGAATCTGTATTGGGATTTTTAACTAAGTTAAGATGACTGGCAGAGGCATGTGGCTTTGATTAAAACTTTAATTCTCACCTGAGAAACCATTTGGTATGTGTGATTAATGATGTAACCATTCAAAAGTGCCAAGTAGCTGAGGTTCAACTGGACTTCAAACAGCCATGACAATTTGCTTTATCATTGGAAAATGTGGTAAGTGAATCATGAGTTGTAGATTATCCCAATGAAATTAGGCACCTTATCTTGGGGAATACCATTTGAGTGAAGGCAATTGCACAGCCTCACTCAGGCCATATCCCGAATGGGATGTAGCCTGTCCAGTTTCCGAACGGACGATGGGGAACATCATGCAAGGTGAATAGACAATTGACAATAGGTGCAGGAGGAGGCCATTTGGCCCTTCAAGCTAGCACCACCATTCATTATGATCATGGCTGATCACCACAATCTGTATCCTGTCCTGCCTTATCCCCATAACCCTTCATTCCACGATCTTTAAGAGCTCTATCCATCTCTTTCTTGAAAGTATCCAGAGACTTGGCCTCCACTGCCCTCTGGGGCAGAGCATTCCATATATCCACCATTCTGGGTGAAGAAGTTTTTCTTCAACTCTGTTCTAAATGGCCTCCCCCTTACTTTTAAACTGTGTCCTCTCGTTTTGGACTCACCCACCAGCGGAAACATGCTTCCTACCTTCAGAGTGTCCAATCCCTTAATAATCTTATACGTCTCAATCAGATCCCCTCTCATCCTTCTAAACTCCAGTGTATACAAGCCCAGTCGTTCCAATATTTCAACATATGATAGTCCTGCCATTCTGGGAATTGACCTCGTGAACCTACGCTGCACTCCCTCAATAGCAAGAATGTCCTTCCTCAAATTTGGAGACCAAAACTGCACACAATACTCCAGGTATAGTCTCACCAGGGCCCTGTATAGCTGCAGAAGGACCTCTTTGCTTCTATACTCAATTCCTCTTGTTATGAAGGCCAGCATGCCATTAGCTTTCTTCACTGCCTGCTGTACCTGCATGCTTGCTTTCATTGACTGATGTACAAGAACACCTAGATCTCGTTGTACTTCCCCTTTACCTAACTTGACTCCATTTAGATAGTAATCTGCCTTCCTGCTCTTGCTACCAAAGTGGATAACCACACATTTATCCACGTTAAACTGCATCTGCCATGCATCCGTCCACTCACCTAGCCTGTCCGAGTCACCCTTTATTCTCATAACATCCTTCTCACATTTCACACCACCACCCAGCTTTGTGTCATCAGCAAATTTGCTAAAATTACTTCTAATGTCTTTGTCTATATCATTAATGTATATTGTACCCCAGGTCTACCCCAGGCCGCTACTTAGGTAGATTAAGACTAATGTAATAGAATCCCTACAGTATGGAAACACGCCCTCCGGCCCAACAGTTCCACACCAACCCTTGGAATATTCCACCTTGGAATATGTCACCTATAGCCCACCTAGTCTACACATCCCTGAATACTACAGGCAATTTAGTATGGCCAATCCACCTAGCCTGCACAACTTTGGACTGAGATGAAACTGGAGCACCCTGAGGAAATACACGCAGACATAGGGAAAATGTGCAAACTCCACACAGACAGATACCTGAAGTTGGAATTGAACCCTGGTCCCTGGCTGCTAACCACTAAGCCACTGTGCTGACATGCTAATAACAGGAAAGTTCAATAAGCAGCCCTAAGAGAACTTGGACATAGTCCTTTCACCCAGGCGAGTACGTATTTTAGAAGGGAAAATGTGCGTTCCAGGAGCCCAACGTGACCTACTTGGGCTACAGGGTTGACAAGACCAGGTTACACATAGTGGAAGATAAAGTAGGACAATCAAAGATGCCCAGCTCCCATGACTGTACCAGACCTTAGGTCTTTCCTTGGGCTGGTGAATTATTATGGAAAATTCAGAAATAATCTGGTACCCATCCTAGCACCAACGCATCAACTCTTTTGAATAAAAAAGAGGTTGGCCTTGGAAATGTTTGTGCAGTCATGTCATAGAATTCAGGGGATTGAAGAAACAGCTATTATCCTCCAAGATTTTGGCACATCATAATCCCAAATGAGATCTAGTATTGATATGTGAGGTGTCCCCATACGGCATTGGGGTTGTTTTAGCTCATAAGCTCCAATGGACAGGAACACCCAATATCAAATGCAGCCAGGTCTTTGGCTAATGCCAAGTGTAAATAAACCCACATGGAGAAGGAAAGTTTGGCAGTAATATTTGGAGTCAGAAAAATCCACCGATACCTTTTTTGGAATGTAATTTTTAATAATCATGACAATAAACCTTGGCTAGGTCTACTTCAAGGACAAGACTGTGCCGAGCATAACTTTAGGCTGAATTCAGTGGTGGGGTCTATTACTATGTGTGTATAATTACAAGCTGGAACACCATCTAGGGATGGATGCATTGAGCTACCTCCCACTGGCAAATACACCACTGGAGGTACCACTACCGGAAGAGTCCATAAGGGTGTTAAATTTTCTGCACACACTTCTGGTCACAGCTGAGACTATCAGACTTTGGATGCAGAAAGACCTGGTTGTGGCAAAACTGAACTAGCTGATGGTGTTGGGGAAAAACAAAGGGCTGTCACATCCAGAGCTGAAACTGTTTTGGATCTGAAAAGACCGGATCACAGTAGGGGATGGCATATTAAGATGGGAAGCAAGAAACAACAGCAATACAGCACAAGAACAGACCCTTCAGCCCTCCAAGATTGCATTGACACATTTTGCCCTTCCATACTAAAACAGTCTTCACTTATACGATCCATATCCTTCTATTCCCTTCCTATTCATATCTCCATCCAGGTGTTTCTTAAATGCTGCTATTGTGTCTGCTTTCACCACCTCCTCTGGCAGCATGTTCCAGGCACCTACCACCCTTAAGTGAAAAACTTGCCTCACACATCTGTTTTAAACATGCCCCCATACCTTGAACCTATGTCCCATCCACCTTGGGGGGAAAAAAAACTCATACTCTCCACTCTACCCATGCCATTCACAATCTTATAAATTTCTATCAGATCACCTCTCAGCCTCCTGCATTCCAGCGAAAACAATCCCAGTCTATCCAACCTTCCTTTATAGCTAAAATTCCCCACATCGGGCAATATCTTGGTAAAACTGTTCTGTATCCTGTCCAAAACACCCACATCGTTCTGATAGTGAGGTGACCAGAACTGTACACAATATTCTAAATGTGGCCTAACTAAAGTTTTATAAAGCTGCAGCATAACTTCTCTATTCTTATACTCAATGGCCCTTCCAGTGAAGGCAAGCATGCCATGGCCTTTTTTAAAATTACGTTATCTACCTGTGCTGCCAGCGATTGTCCTGAGCAAAGGTGTGGTGTTCAGATACAGTATCAGCCAGATATTGGCTGCACTCCACCTGGATCATCCTGGGGTTTCCAAAATGAAGATGTTGACTACAAGTTTAGCCTATGGCCAGGATTGGATACAGACATAGCTGCATTGGCACAGCAGTGCCCAGAGTGACAACAAGGACAAAAATTACTGCTAGCAGTATGAATGACTGGGTAAAACCTGGACTCAGTTAAATGTCAACTATGTCAGTCCTTTCATGGGCTCAATGCTCTTAGCTATTGTGGTCACCCAATCAAAATGGCTGGACATGCAAAGAGTTCATTTGTCAAACACGGAGCTGATGATAGAAAAAACTGCATGCATCCTTTCCAGTAATGGACTTCCAGAAGTATTGTGGGCCATCATTTACCAGCAAGGGATTTGAGTATTTTCTAAAGTCTTATGGTACTCAACGTATCAGGACAGTTCCATACCATCCATCATTCAATGTCTTAGCAGAAAGAGCAATCCAAACTTTGGAGGAAGGCTTAAAGAAGCAGCCTCTTGCTTCACTGGACATCAAATTGTCCTGGTTCCTGTTTGATTATAGGACCTCACCTATGCAACTACATGGATAGGTCCGGTAGAATTGCTAACAGGGAGAAGACTTTGTTCTACATTAAATCTGATACTTCCTGTCCTTGGGGAGAGGGTGAAATGGCATCAGGAACGTCAATGCCAGACACAAGACTCCACTAAGGGAAAGACACTGTTTACCTCATGAGCTGAAGTTTGGTGTAGGAATCAATGGAAAGGCCTTGCATTGGTAAGAGGCATGGTCAATGTGAGGTCAGGTCCAAGTGACATATAAAGTTTGGATAGGTGTGATGGTCCTGAACAAGGATATGAATCATATGAAAGCTGCAAACTCACAAACAGTGCAGGAGCAAAATGTATCCAGCTCCTCTACAGTTTTTCTGACTAGTCTGGAACCTGTGGGTTCTCCCTCTGTCAAACGTTGCCGATGCCTCAGAACCTGATATAGACATAGCAGATGCCATTACTTTGACACCTTTGCGCTGAAAGAAGAGTGATTTTTTTTTCCCACTACGCTCTGGGTGCAAGAGGCAAACTACTTTAGGTTACAGTCCTCCCATACTAGAGACAGAGTTGAAGGAACCTGACCCAATGCCAAAACGCTTAAGGAGTAGGTACAGAAAAAGAACCAGTCTATTTCCTGAGGCTCAGAGCGGGAGGGATATAGCAACTGTAACGAAGTCAGCCAGGTGGATTTCATAGAATATGAGCCCCCTGATTGGACCAGATTAACAGCCGCAATCAGGAAGGCCTGGTTGATAGATAAGGCTAGGAGTGTCAGACATCCTGTTCAATCTGAGGGAGTTGGGTCAGTGACGCAATCTCTCAATGTGTAAATAAAAGGTGACTTGGTGTTGGCTTACTAGCCTTTGTGGAATTATTCCAGTTCACAATCTTTAATTTCAGGTAATTACTCAAATTTCTCCTGAAAGCCTCGATTGAACCTGTTTACAAGCAAATATGAACTCAGGTTCATCTGCTACTACACTCCATTTGGAGTTGCACCCTTTATTTGAAATTGTCTATGTTCTTCTCACCAAAGTGACTCACTTCACAGTTCTGCCCGCTGTCCTTCATCTGCCACCTGTCTATCCTTGTTGCTAACGTCATGACCTTTTGAAGATCTGCCCTGCTATCCTCATAGTTTACTAGCTTTCTGAATTTTGTATCTTTTACAAACAATGAAACACAGATTTAAGATAACTCTCAAAAGCATCAAAAAGCATAAGTAAGCCAGGAGAAGCAAAGTTCCCAATACTGAACCTGGGGAGCTCCACTACAAATTTTCATCCAGCTCGAAACATATCCACTAAACATTGCTTTGTTTCTTGTCAATCATGTTGTTGTCACTCCTTTTGACCCTTGAGCTGTAACATTGCACATGTGTCTGTTGAATGCCACTGTGTTAAGTACCATTTGGAAGTGCATGTATATCACATCAACAACATTACCACTAAGCCTGATTTTTGTTTGACAAATTCAAGCTGGTTTTGCTTGCCCCACAGTTATCCATGTGACTAACTATTTTGTCCCACATTGTTGGGCTGAATCTCACAAATTTTGGTTAAGAACATAGAACAAAGAACAGTACAGCAGAGTACAGGGCAGTATAGGCCCCTTGGCCCACGATGTTGTGCCGACCAATTGCCCTACTCTAAGATCAAACTACCCTGCATACCCTACATTTTGCTATCATCCATGTGCCTATCCAAGGGTTGTTTAAATGTCTGTAATGTGTCTGACTGCACTACCACCGTTGGCAGCACATTCCACGCATCTACCACTCTCTGTGTAAAGAACCTACCTCTGACATCTTCGCCATACCTTCCTCCAATCACCTTAAAATTATGCCCCCACATAATACTCATTTCCATCCTGGAAAAAAGTCTCTGGCTATCCATTCTGTCTCCGCCTCTCATGATCTTGTACATTTCTATCAAGTCACCTCTCACCCTTCTTCACCCCAATGAGAAAAGCCCTAGCTCTCCCAACGTTCCCCCATAAGACCAGCCCTCCAGTCCAGGCAGCATCCTGGTAAATCTCCTCTACACCCTCTCTAAAGCTTCCACATCCTTCCTATACTGAGGCAACCAGAGCTGAACACAACATTCCAAGTGTGGACTAATAAAGGTTTTATAGAGCTGGAACATAACCTTGCAGTCTTAAATTCAATTTCCCTGCCAATAAAGTTCAACACACTACACGCCTTCTTAACAACCCTGCCAACTTGGGTGGTAACTTTGAGGGATCTATGGACGTGGACCCCAAGATCCCCTGTTTCTCCACGCTGCTGAGAGTCCTGCCATTAACCCTACATTCTACATTCAAATTCGAAATTCCAAAATGAATTTCTTCACACTTTTCTGAGTTGAATTCCATCTGCCACTTCTTTGCCCAGCTCTGCATCCAGTCAGTGTCCTGCTGCAACCTACAACAGCCCTCCACACTGTCCACAACTCCACCAACCTTTGTGTCATCGGCAAACCTACTAACCCACACTTCCACTTCCTCATCCAAGTCATTTATAAAGATCACAAAGATCAGAGATCCTAGAACAGATCCCTGCGGAACACCACGGGTCACCAAGCTCCAGGGTGAATACTTTCTATCTACTACCACCCTCTGTCTTCGATTGGATAGCCAATTCTGTATCCAGACAGCCAAATTTCCCTGAATTCCATGCCTCCTTACTTTCTGAATGAGTTTACCATGTGGAACCTTATCAAATGCCTTCCTATAATCTATATACACCACATTCACCGCTCTTCTTTCATCAATGTGTTTTGTCACATCCTTAAAGAATTCAATAAATCTTGTGAGGCATGATCTGCCCCTCACAAAACCATGCTGACTATTTCTAAACAAATTGTGCTTTTCCAAATAATCATAAATACTATCTCTCAGAATCCTCTCCAATAATTTGCCCACCACAGAAGTAAGACTGACTGGTCTGTAATTCCCAGGATTATTCCTATTCCCTTTCTTGAACATTGGAATAACATTTACCACTCTCCAATCATCTGGTACTACTCAAGTGGACAGTGAGGACACAAACATCTTTGCCAAAAGTGCAGCAAGCTCTTCCCTCACTTTCCATAGCAACCTTGGGTATATCCTGTCTGATCCAGGAGATTTATCTGACCTCATATTTTTCAAAACTTTCTAGCACATCCTCCGTCCTAACATCAACTTGTTTGAGCATATCTGCCTGTTTCACACTGTCCTCACAAACGTAAAGGCCCCTCTCACTGGTGAATACTGAAACAACGTATTCATTAAGGACCTCCCCTACCTGCTCTGACTCCGCACACAAGTTCCCTTCACTATCCCTAATTGGCCCTACCCTCATTCTGGCCATCCTCACATAAGTATAGAACACCTTGGAGCTTTCCTTAATATTACCCTCCAAGGCTTTTTCATACCCACTTCTAACTCTCCTAAGTCCACTCTTCAGTTCTTTACAGGCTACCTTGTGGCTCTCTAGTGCCCTGTCTGATCCTTGCTTTCTCAACCTTGAGTAAGCTTCCTTCTTCCTCATGATTAGATGTTCCACGTGTCTTGTCATCCAAGGTTCCTTTACCTTACAATCCCTTCCTTGCCTTAGTGGGGCAAACCTTTCCAGCACTCAGTGACTGCCTGAATATGTTAGTTCACCTACCCAGCAGTTTCCTTGTCCATGTTTGCTCCTGCTCGGCCTATTCACAAGGTAATTTCTGATAAAGGGTCTAGGCCTGAAACGTCAGCTTTTGTGCTCCTAAGATGCTGCTTGGCCTGCTGTGTTCATCCAGCTCCACACTTTGTTACCTTACCTTCTTGGCTGCCCCCAGCTCATGCTCCCACCACTCCCGCTGCTGAATTAGACATCACTGTCCCACCAGTCAAGGTTTTTATACTGAAACCTTATTTTTCCGGCTGCCCCCAGCTTTCCTGTTGCTGAAATTAAGCCCTGGTTTCATTGAGTTTTTTGGTGGGTCCTTTTTTACAGTTCGGCCTAGTGAGCTTCTTGCCCTATCTTACCAAGTTCACCTCATCAAATACCTATCCCGCCTGTATGACATCTCACACTAACAACCTCCACCCCACCATCCAACTTGTCATTAGCATCACAACTCACGACTTAGTGATAACTACCAAAATGCTTGAATCACATAACACTGGAATAGGACCAGTAGTAGGCTTTCGCTCCCTTCAGCTTGCTTCAACATTCAATGGGATCATGGCTGATCTTATATTCTCCATGTTCATTTTCCTGCATTTTCCCTGTAACCTTTGATCCCCTTAGTCATCAAGTGTCTATCTATCTCACCCTTAAATACACACAAGGACTCTGACCCTACAACCATTTAAATGCACCACCGTTAAAAGCTCATTGTAGACCTAAGTGAGCACTGGCATTCAAAGCTGTCAAGGATGGAAAGGCTATTGTGGCATGATGGTATTGCCTGTACCTCTGAGTCAGGAGACCTGGGTTCAAGTTCCAACTACTCCAGAGCTGTATAATAACATCTCTGAACAGATTGATCAGAAAATATCTGGAGACTAAACATGGCAGACAATGGGAAGATGGCATTGAAACTCTTGAACATGGTCCTGGCAATCCTGGTTGACTGGGTCATCCAGGCGAGCGATGTCACCTCCCAGAGGACCAGCAGTGGGGGCTTGCCACTAGACTCTGCCCACCTGATCTGAGGTTGCACTCAGATCAGTGCCCTCTCTGCTGTGGAAGAGTGGATAACAGTGCTGTAAAAATGAAAATGACCATCTCTGTTCTGCCAGGTAAAGTAGCCATGCTCTTCTCTCTGCCACTCACTCCATCACTGCTACTCTACCCATTTTCCTCGCTGAGAGCAGTCCACACCAAGTCTGAAGACTAATCTGCTGAGGCTCAGTACTGTACCTGTGGCTGCCCTTGGCTACCCTTCTCCCTAAGTTTCTGTGGCAGGACCCAATGGAATGACCCTGGCCCTCCGCCTTGACTGACATGACCACCTCCCTAACCACATTAGCACTTTTCTACAGACATGGCACAGTGGAGACACAAGACTGAACTTGACTGAATTCCTGGACTGCAGAGGCACGGGCCCCTCTGACCAAAATCAGACACTGTCCTTGACTTACTGACCTCTGACTGATGGGAGTCTCTATGCACTTTGTCTACCCCCATTAAGACTTTGCAAGATTGCTGCCTGCTAGTTATACATGCAATGTGTTTGCTGCCTAAGCTGCTGACATTTAGTGCAGGTGTGAGATTGATACAGCACGCTGCCAAACAGCAAGTTATATGCCCTTTTGACTGAAGAGTGCTTACCAGCAAGACAGGCTGACTGGTTATATTATTGCTGTATTTGCCAAGGCATTATGGTGTGCGCTTGTAAGTAGGCAACTGCGTAGGTAGATCATGCGCTTGGCTACAGGTTGGTCATAGGCATTAGGAAGGTCATTCAGAGCAAGCAGTGAGCCAAATCCACCAGGTACCTGCTCATCATTTCCCAATATTGAATCTTCTCAATGTTGAAGTTGTTTAATGAGTTTGGTAAGATGGAATGCTGAATAATGATGAGTTGAGTTGTGGCATTTAACAAGCATTAATCCCTGCCATTTAATTCTTGCCACTGCCTAACCTGAACCCTGCCACAGCATTTGTGAAAAGCATAAAAGATGGAGCAGGCTGCTCCTAACACTGAGATGGGCGTCACCGGGCAACCCTTCTGATTCTGATTCTGATTCGCGTCTCTCAATGGACTATGTTGCTCAGAATCCTATAAAAATCTATTAATTGTGTTGAGAGTCATCCCTAGTAATGGAGTTAAGTCGACTTACCATAATTGCTTCTTTGCTTTCTGTTTAGAATTAATGGTACAAGATTTTCAATTCCTCAGTCTCTGGTACCATCACTTACTCTAAAGGATTTGGGAAAATTTCTGGCAGCGCTTCTGCAATTTCCATTGTCACTAGCCTCAATGTGGTTGGAGCAGATCATCCCTTCCTGGTCTTTTACCAACTTTAAACCTGCAACCTATACAATGCCAGGGTCAGAGATAATGGGAACTGCAGATGCTAGAGAATCCACGATAACAAAGTGTGGAGCTGGATGAACACAGCAGGCCAAGCAGCATCTCAGGAGCACAAAAGCTGACGTTTCAGGCCTCGACCCTTCATCAGAGAGGCCTAGGTCTGAAACGTCAGCTTTTATGCTCCTGAGATGCTGCTTGGCCTGTCGTGTTCATCCAGCTTCACACTTGGTTACCTATACAATGCCTACTTCTTATCAATGTTAAATCTTTCTAGTGTATTAATTGACTCCTTACTCATTCTCTCAAGGTAGGGTTTGCTTTTTATTTAAAGTATCAAAGAGATTGTGGAAGGAAACAGGAATGCAGTTTTTTTCAAGAGTTTCTAGCCAAAACTTTCTACCTCACTGAAAGCTTGACTTCCAAAGTCTTTTCTTATAAGAGAAAAATCATAATGACTTGAAGCATTAACTCTGCTTCCATCTCCACAGATGCTGCCAGACCAGCATTTTCTGCTTTTCTTCTGGTTTTATAAATCTTATTGTAATCATGAAATGTCAAAGAAAGATCTCAGCATATAATTTATATAACTCTATTTAAAATAGGACTTGCTTCCAAAACTACATTACATGGATTGGTTTTCTCCCAACTGCCTTTCTTATGCATTTACATTTTATAGCAACATTTTTATTTAATGGTTTTCAAAACATGAATGATCAGCAATAAATCTTATTCTTCTAAAAAAAAAGCTTCACATCCAGTAACAGCCAGGGGCATTTAACATAATTTCGGAAAACCTGTTCCAACAATGAGAGCTTACTTATTAATCAATGACAATCACTGTGATGTAATGGGTTATATTTTTGTTCAAGTCTTCCAGAAATTACATTTCTGGGAGAAGAGGCTGCAAAATTGTCACACTATATCACCTTTTAAAAGATTATTTTAGAGGAAAATGGTAGATATTCTAACTATTTGATTTTTGCTTTAAAATCCAGATTGAGAAACCCAAAGAGAAACAGCCGAGTATCAAAGAACACTATTTAGCCTATTGTGTTCAAGAAACATTTCAATTAATCGCATCATCTAGCTCTTACCCCATTTCCTTACAACTTATTCATATTAAAGCATTTTCTTAACTGCCGTATTTTAAGATTACAATGAAATCTGCCTCCTACAGATTCTCATGTACTGTGCTGTAATGTTCTATGTTCTATGTTCTATGTTCTATGTTCCAGATTCACATCACTCATTGTGTAAAAGTTTTCCTTGTGTTACCTTTGGTTCTTTTGTAGTTTACTTTGTATTGATCCTTAGTCAAATAATATGAAATAGCGTCAATTTGTTTATCAAAATCCTTCAAGATTTTAAATATCTCTAAATAGCTTCACTTATTCCAATCAATTCACCCGGGAGCCATTCCAATACGTCTCTTCTGAGCCCCTCCGGAGCCTTTACGTTCTTCCCAAATATGATGTCTAAAATTGGACACTTCTTCAACTTGGGGAAAACTAATATTTTACAAAGATCCAGGATAACTTCTTATCCTTTGTCTCGTATGCTTCTTTTTATAAGACTTGGGATCCTAGTCACTTCCTTCAGTAATTTGTTTTCATGGAAGCTGATGTCACAAATAAAAGGAAGTTGAATAGCTACTTTAGTGAATTGACAGGGTTATGACAAAAGTGGGAATGTAAGTAATTACAAATTGATCTTCAAAGAGCAAGGCCAGATATAACCTCCTTCATGCTGCAAATATTTTATGATACTATGATTCAAATTATTTTGTAGACCTGTCCTGTTACATCAAATATTTGTGCACTGGCTCTGCTGGCTCACATGTAACATCTTACATCATCCTTACAATTTGTACGATTTAACTGAAAACGAAAAAAATGCTGGTAATCACAAAGAGTCAAGCAGCATCCATGGAGAGCGAGCCAACCAGATGACTCCTCATCAGAACAGACTGCTCACACCAACTTTGATGAAGAGTCTCCTAGACATGAAAAGCTAACTTGGTCTCTCCCCATAGATGATGCCTGACCCGCTGTGGTTTCCAGCATTTTTTTGTTTTCATTACAGATTTCAGCATCTGCAGTAATGTGCTCCTATACAAATTTAACTATTGTGTTTATACTTCAGCCTTTAAGAGAGTTCACCTTTAAGTGCTCCAGACACAATGTTGTGATTCTGCCACGCAGTTAGTCTACTACCCATGCAGAAATCAATTGGAGTTTTGTGACAAAAACTGAAAAAACTGCAGATGCTGTAAATCAGGAATGAAAACAGAAGTTGCTGGAAAAGCTCAGCTGGTCTGGCAGCATCTGTGAAGAAAAATCAGTTAATGTTTTGGGTCCAAAACCCCTTCCTCGGAATATCTGAGGATTTCTGCAATACCTGCTTCATTACTTGTAATATGCTTTACTTTGAAATGAAAGTAACACACAAGTGAACAAATCCCTGATGAGTGACTGATTATTAAAAATTATGGTTAACATGAAGGCAGTAAATACAGCAAAATCTATGGGCACTGACAGCTTTCCAGCAACAGCACTGAAAACTTATGCTCCAGAACCTGCAGCACTCCAAGCCAAGCCTCTCTAGTAGAGCTGCAACACTGGTATTTGCAATCTTTTTTGCACTTTTCCCCTCAGCCAGAGGTACAAGGCTCATATTACTGCTGTTTTTCCTTGTTGTTTAGTGTAAACTCAAAGCCAGGAAGGTTGACGTAGTTGAGGCCAGTGACCAGTGAAGCAAAGGGGGACAGCATTTGCTCAGGAATTCCCAGCTCAGCAAATCAAGGGCAGCTTCTAATACAATCCCTGCTCATGGAGGTCAGAGTCATGATATTCTCCTCAAAAGGAGTGAGGAGCTCAATGATAGTATCACATGAAACATCTTGAATCTTGCTGCCAAACTGTGGGCTATTTTCCTCCTGGAAGGACAAAGACAAGTACTACAGGAAATGACAAGATAGTAGGAATTGCTGTTGCTGGAGAATCTGAGATAACAAGGTGTAGAGTTGGATGAACACAGCAGGCCAAGCAGCATCAGAGGAGCAGGAAGGCTGATGTTTCGGGTCTGGACCCTTCTTCAGGAACGTCAGCCTTCCTGCTCCTCTGATGCTGCTTGGCCTGCTGTGTTCACCCAGCTCTACACTTTGTTATAACAGGAAGTGAAAGTGGGTAACACAGCTGTGTTACTGTTGGTGCAGATGGGAGAGTGCCCAAGGGAGTGAGTAGGCAGCACAGAAGGCGTGCAGGGTTAATGGTGTCAGGAATTGAGATTGGTAAAGGTGAACAAGGGCAGATGTTGCAGGCAATATCGCAGGTAGAGCATAGCCTTTGTGGGAGGTGAGTACAGTAGCAGAGATAGAGGGTGCGTGAGATATCAAAGAGAAGGAAGATAGTGGCATGTGCTCTGGTAGAGTGTAAAGGGTCTTCCTACAGTGCTGGGCATTTGCCCTGGATGGCTGACAGTGCTGTCATCCAGGTGGCAACTTTGGACCAGACTGGCATGATCTGACATGGCCTCTACTGCTGGCCCTGGAGTATTGAGGAAGTCCCACCTCTGCACAATTGGTGTCCCTCCCTGCAAAGTGGGACACAGATTTCCATTATTTACCATGTGTGAGGCCAATGTCAGAGAATGTGCAGGGGTGCGGTGCGCTGGACTGACAGTGCTGGCAGGACTTTTAAAGATGACAGTGAATTTTGTGCTGCTGAATGATGAGTTGTTCTGGGAATGGCACATGGTAAGATGGGGAAGAAATTGGACATGAGACATGCCAGAGGGACATTTGAACAAGTAATTAAATGAATTTGGGAAGAAATAGTGGAAAACATCCTGACCCTCATGGCAAAAATCCCTCTGAAAATAGTTGACCCAAATCAGGCTTTGATGAATAAAATGTAAGATTTAGCCCAGTGTCTTGTTAAAACAAAAGCTGCCTGTACAGTGAATCAAAAGAAAACAGAGAAAACGACCGCCAGTCAGTTATAGTTTTCAGGATACTCTATAGGATAGAATAGAATCTGCCAAACGGTCATTTTCGATGTGCAAGTGGTACACAGAGGTCAGAAGTGAGAAACCTCAGGGAATTCTATTCTTCACAAACATTTTAGCTCATTGTACTGCATAGAAGCTGTCTTAATTCAAATCACTTTTTTATGTGCTTTTTATAGCAGGACTCCAACTGACACCTCCATAAAGCTCAGTGCTTTCCTTGGCACCACTCCTTACTATCCATTGACAAAACAAAACTTGACTCGAATATCCCTTCCCTTAAATGACTCTTGCCTTTCCATAGCTGCAAGTGGGTGAGATGCCATCATTTCAGTATTTGTTATTTCATAGCAGCTGCCAGGCTGCATGCCTTAAGTTCACAATGAATATATAATTAAGATGGACTGTGAAAGATTTATAGCACTGTATCTATAATACATGGGTATCTGTAAATTCCTCACTGCAGGGCTCTGACCTCTTCTTTTCACATCAAAGAAAGTAATTGGAAAGAAATGCCAAATACTGCTCCACAAACACTATTTTTAATAATTTCTCATTGCTTAATTTCCTTTGTCAATCTTTCATTACAGCTAGAATGACAACAAATCAATTTTTACGCAGTGTCAAACATTATAATAATGAGACGATTATGGGACAAAGTTCCATAATCACCCCCTTTACTTAATGAGCACAAACAAACATGTTCTGTTAATTGGTGAAAAGCCCTGGGACTTTATAGTCAAGAATGAATTTCAGAATTGGAAAAGTAAGTATTTCAAAAGGCAAAACCAAATTGAATCTGAACAAAATCAAACATTTAGCCATTAACTGATTTTAAAAAATGCAATCTTATTGAATGAAGCATGCAGATATTACACTTGTGTGTTCCATTATGTTAAATAAACACTAAAATATTAAAATATGATTTTCATCCTATAGAGTCTCAAGCTTTACTTCTCTGTCCCCAAAACCTGTCTGTGTTGACATTCTTAAAAAAAACCTCATCAAAGAATGAACATGGGTAAAATGTTTGAATTTATTTGAGGTAATCTCAATATCAGTCATTTAAATCTTTAGCCTGAAATTTCATTAGAATTTAGAACATGACAAGGCATTAAAATTATTAATATATGATGCTTGAGTTAACCATTCTGCTCCAAAACGTCTCCTTTTCAAAACTCAATAGTGACAGCAGGCTCCCTTGTGAACATGATGTATTACGTTCATTCCCTTCTCCTGGCAATGAATCTTGACGTTGTGCAATTGTGGCCAATGGGTGCTCTCACATCAGTAGCTACCTTCACATTCACTCAGTTGTTATTTTCACTGTGTTCAGTAAAGCCTTCCAGATGTGATGAAACTACTATCACCGCAGGGAAGATCTTCTCAGACCTCTGGATGGGCTGTGATCTCTGATGGGCTGCTGTGGCACAGATGCTGGCTGTTACCAATGTGTTAAAGGAATCAGTAATATTTCTGTGTCCAACAATGTTCGGGTACCTGGTAGCAAATGCACATCAGTTGCACAGCATCTTCCATACAAGCAACATTGGCAAGTCCTTTGGCCCATCAAATCTGTACTGCCAAAAATATACTATGACTTACATGAGTCCTATTTTCTTGCACTAGGCCTGTAGACTTGAATGTTATAACACTTCAAGAGTTCATCCAAGTACTCTATAAATTTTGTGAGGTTTCCAGACAGTACATTCCAGACCACCAGCACCCTCTTCATTGATTTAGAAGAACATGGTCTGGAAGAGTTAATATTTGAGAATTAAATATCTTGCTGAATAATACTATCAGCTCAGGCATCGTTCTTTCCTTTACCATTGTGAGATCTAGCCATGCTGTGGGATCAATGGATTTCAGGGTTCAAGACCTAAGTGCTCATTATGGGGTTTGACAGCAGTGCCGTACAAGAAAGCAATGCTTGTATTTTGAGCAAAGTGAATATTTGAAGAGTTCACAGAGGACACATGGGCATTTGATACAGTGGTATGTGATGTTGAAAAATACTTGAAGAGAGGGAAAAACATGATGAATGAATAGTTTTTGCTCCATGTGAGATCCTTAAAACTATGCCACATTATGGACCTGCTCAATTTACCATGCCCAGCTTGAGGGAAACAAGTTGGCTCTTGGTCTTAAAATAGAATCACTTCACAAAGCATACATTTTGAAGAACTCATTGTTTTAAGATACATCATAGCTTGCTCATGTTGAGGAACATTCAGTTTAATTATTGGCCTTTCAGAATAATTCCATTTGAGGTTGATGTGAAATTATTTGTATTGAACATCAAACATTGCCATTGCCTTCATAATTTACGTTAACTCCAATGACAGACACACATCAACCTTATGACTACTTGATGAGTCCAGATTTAGGAACAATCACAGTTCCAGTCCCTATAAAAATGTCAACCTAGACCGGTTCACGTTCTAGGATGAAATTGCTGCAGCTGCTGGAATCTGTTCTGAAAACAAAAAATGCTGGAAATTACAGTTGGTCAGGCAGCAGGAGAGAGCGCAAGCTAACATTTCAAGTCTAGATGACTCTTCTTCAGAGCTGATATGAAGTGTGGTGAGGGCAGCATTTATACAATAATGTTGGGCTGGAACACTTAGGGAGAAAGGCTGCTGATAGTGTAGAATAAGTGACCAGAATGTGAGAATGACAGAACTGCATTATGTCCAACTGCTAAACTGGAAAGAATCGAGTGGGGGAAGGGAAGAAAGGGCGTGGTGACAGAGAATACAACAAATGAAACTAAAAGAAAGGGAAGAATGTGTGTAGCCAAAGGCAGAAACCTAATGAAGTAAATCTTTTCGATAGGTTTGGATTCAATCTTGTAGACTCCATTGAAGCAAGCATTAATGCATCGCTGTGGATATCACATCTAATCATTGCACAAAGCAACTTAGGCAATGTATCAACATGAAGGTGATCCACAAAGCTTTAATTCCAGACAAATATCCATTTCCTACTGTCTAAGTACTGTTGGCAACAATTCATGGTCTCTCAGTTTTTACAATGTTTAACATAAGATAAAATAACTATAACTTTTATCACTGGAAATCCAACATCCAGCAGCTTTTGTTACTCATGAAGTTGTGTTTCAGTACTGCAGAATGCTGTATGGACAAAATTCATCCCCTAGAGTAATGCAGATGATCATTTTTTTCAGTCTTTTCAGACACTGAGAGGAGGATCAATCTAATTGTTTAAAGTCCTTGACCTTTAGAAGGAGCAATCTGACTCAAGAATGAAAATTCTTGATTGTGAAGTATGTCTATGGTTTTAATCCATTGTTTTCTCTTATAGTGGAAAGTTGCTCTAAGCACTCCTGTAATCTTAGGTGTCGCATCTTTTGTACCATGTGGTTGTACTGTTATCAGTTGTACTGTTTTCTCAATCATAGTTAATTGCCTAATAATATAGTGTTATAAATTGGTGTGATTTAAACTTTTAAAAAAACATTATGTAAACGTTTTAAATCTTTAAATGGAAGATGCTTTGTTAAAGAAAAAGGCACACAACCATGACAATATTGCACATGCAAAGAGGTCAGATGGAGTCTGGAAAATCTCCAGAGGAAGATCACATGTCCCAATTTGAGGTTCGGACTATTGAGTTTTGACCTCGGTCAGAGATAATTTCAGATCAGCCAGAGAGAAAGGCAGCAAACAATTCCTTCCTTTTGCTTTGTTTGCACTCAACAAAGTGTGACCAGTCACTCTCTTTACCACATATGGAGGATTCTTGAAAAGGAATAGTTAGAATCTACCCGATCATTCGGTGCAAGGGAATTCACCCAGCTTCGGACATTCCATAAAGACATCCTGACAACAGCTTGAGTGCAGCATAACTTGGGAACAAAAACATCTGTTACATTCATTTTTTTCATGAATGGAACTGTTGCTTGACTAAAATTCTTTGATGTTAACATTATACAGAGTTTTCATATTTTACTTATCTTCAGACCAGTGTGCATGATAGTTTGTCTATAAAAGTGTAGGAATTCATATTTACATGATTCAAACTGTTTGCCAACAATCATTTTATCTTTGTTTGAGTAAATTTTCCTGAAGAAAACCAACTGAGTATTTCTTCATGCTCAGCCTAACACTATCTGTGTCCAATCTGGCTGGTAATATGACTAACCTGGGTAAATGTGTTGTTGTAAACAGTGTGAGTAGAAAGCAAACAGTGACACTTCTAACCTTAATTGTGACAACAGTGACACTTGCATGGCATCTAATCTTAAATTTGTAAGATGTACATTGATATAAATGTCATTTTACCAAAAGGTCGGGTCTGGATCGCCTACTTCCAGAGGAACATGTTTGGTTTGTCTTTGATTGTAGACTACTTTACCTTATTAATCGCTTTACCTGGGCAGCTGTTTGACTCTGTACTTTTCTGTAACTGGCCTATTTCCACACAGTTTCTGAAAATGTTGCTTCATAGTGCCAGGGACCCAGGCTCAATTCCAGCTTTGAGTGACTGTCTGAGTGAATTTGTGTGTTCTCCCTGTGCCTGCAAGGCTTCTTTTGGTGCTCTAGTTCTCTCCCACAGTCTACAGATGTGCAGGTAAGGTGGATTGACCATGTTGAATTGCCCCATAATGTCCAGGAATGTCCAGGCTAGCTGAGTTGGCTATAGTAAATGTTGGGAGAGGGTTGGGGATTGAGTCTGGGTGGGATGTTCTTCGGAGGGTCAATGCAGACTCAAAGGGACAAATGGCCTTTTTCTGCACTGTAGCGATTCTATAAGTTTATGATTCAATAATGTGACAGGCCCTAGACACGAAAAGTTCTCATAGTGCTGTTCAGAAGAGAAGCCCCAAAGACCTGGCACAGATAAAGGCTTTCAGTGGCCAGTGCCTGCCTTTTCCACTGTACTGGTTTCTCACATTTGGTGGTTTTTTGGTTTTGTAACTTAAGGATTGAAGAAATGCCATGTCATTGCTGGTTTTATCTTTTTAAATTTGATCTTTGTTGCTTTCAGACTTCTGCTTCACTTATAATCTCAATGGCATTATCAAGCATCATGTTTTCTTTGAATTGTCACAAATCTGAAAAAGACTCATCAGCAGTTCTTATTACGGGTTTTGATTTTAAACTTTCATAGTCACATTTTTCCATCAATCCATGTAGATGGTTAATTAAATTATCAGGTGATTTATACCCTCAGCTCTACTTTCAAATTTTCTTCTTCATTATTTTTATTTGTTCTGAGATTAAAGTCATTTCAATTTTATACGAATAACTTGGAGGAAGGAGATAGTTAAATTTCCAGACGATACAAAAATAGGTAGAAAGACAAATTGTGACAAATGTACAAATAGTTTAGACAGATATCGATAAGTAAGTGGGCAACAAGTTAGTAAATGTGAAACTGTTCATTTTGGAAGGGAGAACAAAAGAACAGGATTTTAGTTAAACGGAGAAAAACTGCAGAAAGCCTCAGCACAAAGGTACTTGTGTACTTGTAGATGAAACACAGAAAGCTTGCATACAGGTTCAGCAGGTATCAGGAAGGCTAATGGAATGTTGGCTCTTATCTCAAAGGGTTTGGAGTGTGAAAGATGGGAAGTCTTGCTGCAACTGTACAAATTGCTGGTGAGACCACATCTGGATTTTTTGTGAGTAGTATTGATCCCCTTGTTTAAAGGAAAGAAATCAATTCATTGCAGGCAATTCAGAGAAAGTTTACAAGGATGACCCCTGTCTAGAGAGATTGTACTATGAGGAAAGGCTAAACAGGCTTTGAGACATATATGTAGATTAGCTTAGATTGTCTACAGTGTGGAAACAGGCCCTTTGGCCCAACAAGTCCACACTGCCCCTTGAAGAATCCCACCCAGGCCCATCCCCCTATAACCCACACACCCCTGAACACTACAGACAATTTAGCATGGTCGATCCACCTAGCCTGCACATCTTTGGACTGTGGGAGTTTACCAGAGCACCCGGAGGAAACCCACGCAGACACGGGGAGAATGTGCAAACTCCACACAGGCAGTCGCCCGAGGCGGGAATCGAACCCCCGGGCCCCAGGCGCTGTGAGGCCGCAGTGCTAACCACTGAGCCTTAAACGGCTTAATAGGGAAAATGCTGAGAGGATGTTTCCCCTTATGGGAGAGTAAAGAACCATGGGGTATAGTCTCAGAGTAAAGGGGTGCCAATTTAAGGCTGGAGGAATTTCTTCTTAAAGGATTGTGAACCTTTGGAACTCTTTGCCACAGGGAGCAATGGGGGTGGAGTCTTTATGTACATTTAAGACTGAGATAGATGGATTCTTGATCAATAGTGGAAATAAAGGGTTATATAGAAATGTAGGAAGGTGGATATGAGGAAGATCCGATCAGTCATGATTCCATTCAATAATGGAGCAGGTTCAAGGGGCTGACTGGCCTACTCCTGTACCTATTTTGTATGGTTTTGCAAGCAGATCATGGGCTCCCAAAGCAACCTGTAACTGCATTGGAGTGACTATTTCTCCTTCTTGAGGGAGCTTCTAACTCACCTGTTGCAATATAGCTCTCTACCAGGTCTGGAAAGTCTTTACCAATGAGTGGGTTCCTCCCTTGCAACCTTGTCCCTTTTTTGTTTTATTTATACAGCTCCTAAGCATTCAGCTTTTCCCCGCAGCTGACTGCTTGATGAGCAGGCAACTAAAAGTTAAATCTGAAAATGTCGAAAATTTTTCAGACCTGTGTCCCTGTTAGCATTTATATGAGGCAGTTAACTGGATTGCATGCTGCTGCTCACTGTGTTATGTGAGGTCTTATGGTCTTTAAAGCTTTCAGTACTATTTCAAAAGTATCTATTGTTTCTTTGACTTTTTTTGGCAAGCCATAGCAATTTTGGCTATACTCCCTATTGTGTATAAGCATATAATAACTTGTTCAGCTTCTGATTCAATATCTAGTTTGGAAGCGATGCTGTATATTCAGAGAGAGTAAGGGTCCATGCCCGAAACATCAGCTTTTCTGCTCCTAAGATGCTGCTTGGCCTGCTGTATTCAACCAGCTCTACAATTTCTTATGCTGTATATTCAGTCTTGTTTCCTCCAATATGTACAATTGTGCTATCTACTTGAGCCATGCCTGAAATTAAATCATCCTGTCAGTATTATTGCTGATACTACATCTTCCCAATTGTTTTATTTACTTTACTTGCTTAAAATGTTTTAATGTGCAGTGATAGTAGGCTGTTGCTCTATGCAGTTGTATTGGATGGTTTTCGCATACTTTGCAGGCAAAATGGAAGAATTTCACCTTTAACAGATAAAATGGATGATCCCTGCCTTTTCTGTAGCCTCACAGGACAAATCTACCTATTTACTGCATGAATAAATTGTTCTTATTACCTTAATGACTTTACTCAATAAAATCCACTGCATGTGTTTTTGATAAACGATGCTTGCTTTAATAACAATTTGACTAAATGACTCCCGATCTTTGCAGATTTAAAGATGAATCCTGCCTTGTTTTTTTTATTGATAATTCCTGCCCTCTGTAGCTTTAATAATAAAAAAAAGCCTGCTTTGTTTAAGTTTGTTGTCTTCCATTCATCTGTACAATTTACAAGAGAATACCAATTTAGGTAGAAAGCAAATATTTCGACAGGATGACAGGAGAGTGCTTCTTGGCTAGCAAGTAGGCTCCTATTGTTTGAGACATTGCCTCGGGAAATGAACCAATGAATGCATACCATCTTGAAGAATTGAAAGAATTGCAGTGCATGTAAATGTCCTTCCTACCTGCTCTTTTGGTGCAGTGGGAGTGTACTTGCTTCTGAACCAAGAGCTCGAGTTTCAAGTCCCTCCTGCTCCAGAGGTAGACATCATTGCTCTACAGGTTGATTAAGAAAGTGCCTCCCTGCAAAGAAGAAGGTCCAGTGTATTACATTACAAGTCCAAGTGATAATCCTAAATTGCTCTCAACATCATTCTTTGCACACTCAAATTATTTAAAATATATTGCAGAACCATATCTAATATATTAGAAGTTTTGCAAGCTCAGGCTGATTGACTATAGTCAGGTCTGGAAAGCCTTTACAATAACTAAATTGGTTCCTTGTTGATAAAATGTGAGGCTGGATGAACACAGCAGGCCAAGCAGCATCTCAGGAGCACAAGCTTTTGTATCTTGGAATTTTATTATCTTGGAATTCTCCAGCATCTGCAGTTCCCATTATCTCTGGTTCCTTGTTGAATCTTGTCTCCTGAGGCTTTTTTTTAAATAAGGTTCTGAAGTGTTCAGCTCTTTTGACTGCCTGTTGTGCAGGTGACTTAAAGTTAAATCTGAAGATGCTGTAAGTTCTTCAGACCTGTGTCACTGTCAGCATATTATATGAGGCAGCTAACTGGAATCTGCACTGTTACTCACCATGATATATAAGCAGCTAACCAGAATCTATGCTTCTGCTTACTATGTTATATGACATGTTAATTGGTGGTATAGTAGACAGTGAAGAATGTTATCTAAAAGCACGATGAGACTTGATCAGCTGGCCCAGTAGATTAAGGAATGGCAGATTTAATTTATATAAATGTGAGAAGTTACATTTTGGTAAGACAAACTAGGGCAGGACTTCAACAGTTAATGGTAGGGCCCTGGACAGTGTTGTTAAACAGAGAGATCGCAGGGTTCAGGTTCATAGTTATTTGACAGTGGCACGACAGGTGGACAGGATGGTGAAGAAAGTGTTTGGTACACTTGCCTTCATTGGTTAGAACATTAAATACAGGAGTTGGGATGTCATGTTGCAGCTGCACAAGACATTGAGACCCCTTCAGGAGTACTGCATACTGTTGTGATTGCCATGTGAGAGGGAAGATAGTAGTAAACAGGAAAGGGTACAGAAAAGATTTACAAGGATGCTACTGGGATTGGAGGGTTTTGGTTATGGGGAGAGACTGGACAGGATGTGACTGTTTACCCTCAACCATTGGAGGTTGAGAGGTGACCTTATAGAGGCTTACAAAATCATGAGGGGGATAGTTAAAGGGAATGGCAAAGCTTGTTTCCCTGGGGTAGATGAATTCAAAATTATAGGGCATAGGTATAATATGAGAGGGAAAAGATTTAAAAGGAACCCGAGGGGCAATATATTTTTTCAGACAGAGGATAATATGTACATGAAACAAACTATGAGAGGAAGTAGAAGATACAGGTGCAGTTCCAACATTTAAAATGTAACTACATGAATAGTAAAGGTTTAGAGGGGCATGGGCCAAATGCAGGCAAATGGGACTAGTTTAATCAGGGAAAACTGGTCAGCATATGCAAGTTTGACCAAAGGGTCTGTATAACACAATGACTCTATGAAGCAGAGATAATGGGAACTGCAGATGCTGGAGATTCCAAGATAATAAAATGTGAGGCTGGATGAACACAGCAGGCCAAGCAGCATCTCAGGAGCACAAAAGCTGACGTTTCGGGCCTAGACCCTTCATCAGAGAGGGGGATGGGGGGAGGGAACTGGAATAAATAGGGAGAGAGGGGGTGGCGGACCGAAGATGGAGAGTAAAGAAGATAGGTGGAGAGAGTGTAGGTGGGGAGGTAGGGAGGGGATAGGTCAGTCCAGGGAGGACGGACAGGTCAAGGAGGTGGGATGAGGTTAGTAGGTAGCGGGGGGTGCGGCTTGGGGTGGGAGGAAGGGATGGGTGAGAGGAAGAACCGGTTAGGGAGGCAGAGACAGGTTGGACTGGTTTTGGGATGCAGTGGGTGGGGGGGAAGAGCTGGGCTGGTTGTGTGGTGCAGTGGGGGGAGGGGACGAACTGGGCTGGTTGAGGGATGCAGTAGGGGAAGGGGAGATTTTGAAACTGGTGAAGTCCACATTGATACCATATGGCTGCAGGGTTCCCAGGCGGAATATGAGTTGCTGTTCCTGCAACCTTCGGGTGGCATCATTGTGGCAGTGCAGGAGGCCCATGATGGACATGTCATCAAGAGAATGGGAGGGGGAGTGGAAATGGTTTGCGACTGGGAGGTGCAGTTGTTTTTTGCGAACTGAGCGGAGGTGTTCTGCAAAGCGGTCCCCAAGCCTCCGCTTGGTTTCCCCAATGTAGAGGAAGCCGCACCGGGTACAGTGGATGCAGTATACCACATTGGTAGATGTGCAGGTGAACCTCTGCTTGATGTGGAATGTCATCTTGGGGCCTGGGATGGGGGTGAGGGAGGAGGTGTGGGGACAAGTGTAGCATTTCCTGCGGTTGCAGGGGAAGGTGCCGGGTGTGGTGGGGTTGGAGGGCAGTGTGGAGCGAACAAGGGAGTCACGGAGAGAGTGGTCTCTCCGGAAAGCAGACAAGGGAGGGCATGGAAAAATGTTTCCCCCCACGGTGATCGAGAACGCCCTTGACCGCGTCTCCCGCATTTCCCGCGACACATCCCTCACACCCCGCCCCCGCCACAACCGCCCCAAGAGGATCCCCCTCGTTCTCACACACCACCCTACCAACCTCCGGATACAACGCATTATCCTCCGACACTTCCGCCATTTACAATCCGACCCCACCACCCAAGACATTTTTCCATGCCCTCCCTTGTCTGCTTTCCGGAGAGACCACTCTCTCCGTGACTCCCTTGTTCGCTCCACACTGCCCTCCAACCCCACCACACCCGGCACCTTCCCCTGCAACCGCAGGAAATGCTACACTTGTCCCCACACCTCCTCCCTCACCCCCATCCCAGGCCCCAAGATGACATTCCACATCAAGCAGAGGTTCACCTGCACATCTACCAATGTGGTATACTGCATCCACTGTACCCGGTGTGGCTTCCTCTACATTGGGGAAACCAAGCGGAGGCTTGGGGACCGCTTTGCAGAACACCTCCGCTCAGTTCGCAAAAAACAACTGCACCTCCCAGTCGCAAACCATTTCCACTCCCCCTCCCATTCTCTTGATGACATGTCCATCATGGGCCTCCTGCACTGCCACAATGATGCCACCCGAAGGTTGCAGGAACAGCAACTCATATTCCGCCTGGGAACCCTGCAGCCATATGGTATCAATGTGGACTTCACCAGTTTCAAAATCTCCCCTTCCCCTACTGCATCCCTCAACCAGCCCAGTTCGTCCCCTCCCCCCACTGCACCACACAACCAGCCCAGCTCTTCCCCCCCACCCACTGCATCCCAAAACCAGTCCAACCTGTCTCTGCCTCCCTAACCGGTTCTTCCTCTCACCCATCCCTTCCTCCCACCCCAAGCCGCACCCCCCGCTACCTACTAACCTCATCCCACCTCCTTGACCTGTCCGTCCTCCCTGGACTGACCTATCCCCTCCCTACCTCCCCACCTACACTCTCTCCACCTATCTTCTTTACTCTCCATCTTCGGTCCGCCTCCCCCTCTCTCCCTATTTATTCCAGTTCCCTCCCCCCATCCCCCTCTCTGATGAAGGGTCTAGGCCCAAAACGTCAGCTTTTGTGCTCCTGAGATGCTGCTTGGCCTGCTGTGTTCATCCAGACTCTATGAAGCAGCTACCTGGAATCCATAGTATTGTTAATCATGTTCTTTGAGGCAGATAATTGAAATCCAAAATGTTACTCACTGTGTCATATGATCAGAAGTCATATGACTCCAGGTTATAGTAAAACAGGATTAGTTGAAATTACAAGCTTTCAGAGACTCCAAAATCTTGTGTTATCAATAAACCTGTTCGACTATAACCGGGTGTTGTGTGACTTCTGACCTTGTCCACCCGAACACAACACCGATTTTTCCAAATCATGTGTTATATGAGGGAGCTACCTGGAATGCACGTTGCTGCTCACCGTGTTGTATGACGGAGCTAACCGGAATGAACACTGCAGCTCACTGTGTTATATGAAGCATCTAACTGGAATGCACACTGCAGCTCACTATATCTTTGGAGGGAGCTAACTGGAATGCACACTGTTGCTCATTGTGTTATATAGAACATAGAACATAGAACAGTACAGCACAGAACAGGCCCTTCAGCCCACAATGTTGTGCCGACCATTGATCCTCATGTATGCACCCTCAAATTTCTGTGACCATATGCATATCCAGCAGTCTCTTAAATGACCCCAATGACCTTGCTTCCACAACTGCTGCTGGCAACGCATTCCATGCTCTCACAACTCTCTGCGTAAAGAACCTGCCTCTGACATCCCCTCGATACTTTCCACCAACCAGCTTAAAACTATGACCCCTCGTGCTAGCCATTTCTGCCCTGGGAAATAGTCTCTGGCTATCAACTCTATCTATGCCTCTCATTATCTTGTATACCTCAATTAGGTCCCCTCTCCTCCTCCTTTTCTCCAATGAAAAGAGACCGAGCTCAGTCAACCTCTCTTCATAAGATAAGCCCTCCAGTCCAGGCAGCATCCTGGTAAACCTCCTCTGAACCCTCTCCAAAGCATCCACATCTTTCCTATAATAGGGCGCCCAGAACTGGACGCAGTATTCCAAGTGCGGTCTAACCAAAGTTTTATAGAGCTGCAACAAGATCTCACGACTCTTAAACTCAATCCCCCTGTTAATGAAAGCCAAAACACCATATGCTTTCTTAACAACCCTGTCCACTTGGGTGGCCATTTTAAGGGATCTATGTATCTGCACACCAAGATCCCTCTGTTCCTCCACGCTGCCAAGAATCCTATCCTTAATCCTGTACTCAGCTTTCAAATTCGACCTTCCAAAATGCATCACCTCGTATTTATCCAGGTTGAACTCCATCTGCCACCTCTCAGCCCATCTCTGCATCCTGTCAATGTCCCGCTGCAGCCTACAACAGCCCTCTACACTGTCAACGACACCTCCGACCTTTGTGTCGTCTGCAAACTTGCTGACCCATCCTTCAATTCCCTCGTCCAAGTCATTAATAAAAATTACAAACAGTAGAGGCCCAAGGACAGAGCCCTGTGGAACCCCACTCACCACTGACTTCCAGGCAGAATATTTTCCTTCTACTACCACTCGCTGTCTTCTGTTGGCCAGCCAATTCTGTATCCAAGCAGCTAAGTTCCCCTGTATCCCATTCCTCCTGACCTTCTGAATGAGCCTTCCATGGGGAACCTTATCAAATGCCTTACTGAAGTCCATATACACCACATCCACAGCTCGACCCTCATCAACCTTTCTAGTCACATCCTCAAAAAACTCGATAAGGTTTGTAAGGCATGACCTACCCCTCACAAAGCCGTGTTGACTGTATTTGATCAAGCCATGCTCTTCCAGATGGTCATAAATCTTATCCCTCAGAATCCTTTCTAACACCTTGCAGACGACAGACGTGAGACTTACCGGTCTATAATTGCCGGGGATTTCCCTATTTCCTTTCTTGAAGAGAGGAATTACATTTGCCTCTCTCCAGTCCTCAGGTACGACTCCAGTGGAGAGCGAGGATGCAAAGATCTTCGCAAGTGGCGAAGCAATTGCATTTCTCGCTTCCCAAAGCAGCCGAGGACAAATCTGATCCGGGCCTGGCGACTTGTCAATCTTAATGTTTGACAAAATTTTCAGCACATCAGCTTCGTCTATCTCTATCCATTCCAGCATGCACACCTGCTCTTCAAAGGTTTCATTCACTACAAAGTTGGTTTCTTTCGTAAAGACAGAAGCAAAAAACTCATTTAGGGCTTCCCCTACCTCCTCAGGCTCCACACACAAGTTCCCTATGCTATCCCTGATCGGCCCTACTCTTTCTTTGACCATTCTCTTATTCCTCACATAAGTGTAAAATGCCTTTGTGTTTTCCCGGATTCCTTCTGCCAAGCCTTTCTCGTGCCCCCTCCTGGCTCTCCTCAGACCATTTTTGAGCTCCTTCCTTGCCTGCATGTAATCCTCTCTAGCTGAACTTGACCCTAGCTTCCTCCACCTTATGTAAGCTACCTTCTTCCTTTTCACTAGAAGCTCCACCGCTCTCGTCATCCAAGGTTCCTTAATCTTACCCCTTCTTGCCTGTCTCAGAGGGACATATTTACTCATCAGTCCCAACAACTGTTCCTTAAACCATCTCCACATGTCTATAGTTCCCTTACCATGGAACAACTGCTCCCAGTCCATGCTTCCTAACTCATGTCTAATCGCATCATAGTTTCCTCTTCCCCAATTAAATATCCTCCCATTCTGCCTAATCCTCTCCTTCTCCATAGCTATGTAAAATGTGAGGCAGTTATGGTCACTATCACCAAAATGCTCTCCCACCACAAGATCTGATACCTGCCCCGGCTCGTTTCCGAGCACCAAGTCTAGAATGGCCTCTCCCCTCGTCGGCCTGTCAACGTACTGCGTTAGGAAACCCTCCTGAACACACCTTACAAAAACAGCTCCATTCAAATCTTCTGCTCGAAGGAGGTTCCAATCAATATTAGGAAAGTTAAAGTCACCCATTACAACAACCCTACTGCGTCCACACTTTTCCAAAATCTGTCGACCTATGCTTTCTTCAATCTCCCTGCTGCTATTGGGGGGCCTGTAGTAAACCCCTAACGAGGTGACTACTCCCTTGCTGTTCCTAATTTCCACCCATACTGACTCAGTAGGCAGATCTTCCTCGACAAAGGAAGCTTCTGTAGCTGTGATACCCTCTCTGATTAGTAGTGCTACACCCCCTCCTCTTTTTCCCCCCTCCCTATTCTTTTTAAATGTTCTAAACCCTGGAACATCCAGCAACCATTCCTGCCCATGAGAAGCCCATGAGAAACCCATGTCTCTGTTATGGCCACAACATCATAGCACCAGGTACTGATCCATGCTCTAAGTTCATCACTTTTATTCCTGATACTCCTTGCATTAAAGCAAACACACTTTAACCGATCCCTTGGTTCCTTCCCAGGAAAATCCTTCCCACTAGCTGGTCTACCTCTTGCTACTGCCTCACCTGCATCAATGCTCAACTCTGGTATACAGCTCAGGTTCCCACCCCCCTGCCATACTAGTTTAAACCCTCTCGAACTACTCGAGCAAACCTTCCACCCAGGACATTGGTCCCCTTCCAGTTCAGATGCAACCCGTAACCAATGTAACCAACTGGAATGCACACTGCTGGTCACCATGTTACTTGAACGACAATAACTGGAATGCAAATTGCCACTCACTGTGTCATCTGAAGGATTTAACTGGGATACACACTGCTACTCACTGTGTTATATGAAGGAGCTAAGTGGAATGCACACTGTTGCTCATTGTATTATATGAAGAAACTAAATAAAATGAACACGGCTGCTCACTGTGTTATATGAACGAGCTACCTGGAATGCACAATGCTGCTTCCAGTGTTTATGGAGGAACTGACTGGAATGCACGCTACTGTTTGCTATATTCAATGAGGGAGCTACGTGGAAGCACAATGTTGCTCACATGTGTTCTACGAAGGAACTAAGTGGAATGCACACTGCTGTGATAGATGAGTGTAGCAAATGTGATGCATACTGCTACTCATTGTGTGATACGAAGGAACTAACTAAAATTGCTCGCTGTGTTACATGAAGGGTCTAACTGGAACACTCACTACTCCTTATTGCGTTTTATGAAGTAACTAACTGGAATGCACACTGCTGCTTACTATATTATAAAAGAGCTGAGTGGAATGCGCACTGCTGCTCACTGTGTTACATGAATGAAGTGACTGGAATGCACACTGCTGCTCACTGGATTACATGTGGAAGCCAACTGGAATGCACGCAGCCGCTCACTCTGTTACGTGAATCAGCTAACTAGAATGCAAATTGCTACTCATTATGTTGTATGAGGGAACTGACTGGGATGGGGACTGCTGCTCACTGTGATCTCTGAGGGTGCTAACTGGGATGTACACTAAGACTCACTGTGTTAAATGAATATGTGAACTGGAATGCAAACTACTGCTCATTGTGTTATATGGCTGTGCAAATTGGAATGCACACAGCTGCTCACCGTGTTATAAGAAGGAACTAACTGGAATGCGCACTGCTGGTCACAGTGTTTTATGATTGCAAGAACCGGAATGCACACTGCTGCCCAGTGTGTTATCAGAAGGACCTAACTGGAATACACACTGTTCCTGACTGTGTTATAAGAAGTAACTAACTGGAATGCACACTGCTGCTCACAGTGTTATATGAAGGAACAAAATGGATTAGACACTTTTGCTCACTGTGTTGTATGTAGGAATCAACTGGAATGCGTACTGCTGAACACTGTGTTATATGAAGGAGCTAACTGGAATGCACATTGCTGCTCATAGTGCTAATATGAAGGAACTAACTGGAAAACACACTGTTCCTCACTGTGTTAGATGAAGGAACTATCTGGGATACACACTGCTACTCATTATGTTATATGAAGGAACTAACTGGAATGCACACTGATGCTCACGATGATAGATGAGGGAACCAACTGGGATGCACACTACTACTCACTGTGTTACATGAAGGAACGTACTAAAATGCACACCGCTCCTCACTGAGTAATATGAAGTAACCAATTGGAACGCAAACTGCTGCTTACTATATTTTATGAGGGAGCTACCTGAAATGAACACTGCTGCTCACTGTGTTATATGAATACACTAAATGGAATGCACACTGCTGCTCACTGTGTTATATGAGGGAATGAACTGGATTGCACATTGCTGCTCACAGTGTTATATAAAGGAACTAACTGGAACGCACACTGTTCCTCACTGTGTCATATGAAGGCCTGAAACGTCAACTTTTGAGCTCCTAAATGCTGCTGGGCCGGCTGTGCTCATCCAGCTCCACACTTTTTGTTATCTCACATGAAGGAGCTAACTGGAATGCACACTGTTCCTCAATGTGCTATATGAAGGAATAAACTGGAATGCATACTGTTCCTCATTGTGTTATATGAAGGAACTGACTGGGATGAGCACTACTGCTTACTATATTATATGAAGGAGCTGACTAGAATGCACAGCGCTGCTCACTGTGTTATATGAGGGATAAAACTAGAATGCACACAGCTGATCATTATTTAATATGATGGAGCTGACTGGGATGCACACTGCTGCTGACTGCTTTACATGGATGAGCTGACTGAAGTACACACAGCTGCTCACTGTGTTACATGAATGAGCTAACTGGAATGCAAATTGCTGCTCTTCATGTGATATGAAGTAACTAACTGGAATGCACACTGCTACTCACTGTGTTATAAGAATGCACGAGCTGGAATGCACACTGCTGCTCACAGTGTTATATGAAGGAACAAAATAGACCTGACACTGTTGCTCACTATGTTATATGAAGGAGCTAACTGGAATGCACACTGTTCCTCACTGTGTTATACGAGGCATAAAACTAAATGCACACAGCTGATCATTATGTAATATAAGGGAGCTAACTGGGATGCATGCTGCTGCTTACTGTGTTACATGATTGAGGTGACTGGAATGCACATTTCTGCTCACTGTGATATGAACCAGCTGACTGGAATGCACACTGCTGCTCAGTGTTATATAGAACATAGAACATAGAACATAGAACAGTACAGCACAGAACAGGCCCTTCAGCCCACAATGTTGTGCCGACCATTGATCCTCATGTATGCACCCTCAAATTTCTGTGACCATATACATGTCCAGCAGTCTCTTAAATGACCCCAATGACCTTGCTTCCACAACTGCTGCTGGCAACGCATTCCATGCTCTCACAACTCTCTGCGTAAAGAACCTGCCTCTGACATCCCCTCGATACTTTCCACCAACCAGCTTAAAACTATGACCCCTCGTGCTAGCCATTTCTGCCCTGGGAAATAGTCTCTGGCTATCAACTCTATCTATGCCTCTCATTATCTTGTATACCTCAATTAGGTCCCCTCTCCTCCTCCTTTTCTCCAATGAAAAGAGACCGAGCTCAGTCAACCTCTCTTCATAAGATAAGCCCTCCAGTCCAGGCAGCATCCTGGTAAACCTCCTCTGAACCCTCTCCAAAGCATCCACATCTTTCCTATAATAGGGCGCCCAGAACTGGACGCAGTATTCCAAGTGCGGTCTAACCAAAGTTTTATAGAGCTGCAACAAGATCTCACGACTCTTCAACTCAATCCCCCTGTTAATGAAAGCCAAAACACCATATGCTTTCTTAACAACCCTGTACACTTGGGTGGCCATTTTAAGGGATCTATGTATCTGCACACCAAGATCCCTCTGTTCCTCCACGCTGCCAAGAATCCTATCCTTAATCCTGTACTCAGCTTTCAAATTCGACCTTCCAAAATGCATCACCTCGCATTTATCCAGGTTGAACTCCATCTGCCACCTCTCAGCCCATCTCTGCATCCTGTCAATGTCCCGCTGCAGCCTACAACAGCCCTCTACACTGTCAACGACACCTCCAACCTTTGTGTCGTCTGCAAACTTGCTGACCCATCCTTCAATTCCCTCGTCCAAGTCATTAATAAAAATTACAAACAGTAGAGGCCCAAGGACAGAGCCCTGTGGAACCCCACTCACCACTGACTTCCAGGCAGAATATTTTCCTTCTACTACCACTCGCTGTCTTCTGTTGGCCAGCCAATTCTGTATCCAAGCAGCTAAGTTCCCCTGTATCCCATTCCTCCTGACCTTCTGAATGAGCCTACTATGGGGAACCTTATCAAATGCCTTACTGAAGTCCATATACACCACATCCACAGCTCGACCCTCAGCAACTTTTCTAGTCACATCCTCAAAAAACTCGATAAGGTTTGTAAGGCATGACCTACCCCTCACAAAGCCGTGTTGACTGTATTTGATCAAGCCATGCTCTTCCAGATGGTCATAAATCTTATCCCTCAGAATCCTTTCTAACACCTTGCAGACGACAGACGTGAGACTTACTGTTCTAATTTGTAAACAAGATCAAAACAATTAAAAAGTAGGCACCAAACTATGAACCACCTAACTTAAACTGACTGTAAAAAAAAACCACAACTGAATGAAATTTCAACAGCCTGAGGCTTCCATGTCCACTGCTCAAGACTCTATTTCTTGAATTTTATTGATATGTCAGTGCAAGGGGAAGTGCAGACAATTTCCTGTCTCCGAGGAGAGGATGCGAATGGGATTGAGAAACAGCTTTGTTGCTTCTACCAAGATTAAGCAGTGAAGCTAGTGGAGGGGGTGAAGAGACGGCATTCTGAATACAACACAGGGGTGCAGTAAGTGGCTCTCTTACTGGCAGACTTTTCATTCAGACAGTTTACCAGAACAGATCAGAATCACAGGCAGATATTGTTGCAGACCTTTCGGCCCAATGAGCCTGAGTCACCACTCGACACAATCACTTTAATGCTTTTTGACCATCCCAGCCCCATACCCCCGTATGCCATTCGTAATCAGAAATACATCGATCTATGATGGAACTAACTGGGATGCACACTGTTCCTCACTGTGTTATATGAAGGAACTAACTGGAATGCATACTGTTCCTCAATGTTTTACATAGGGTGGCACGGCGGCTCAGTGGTTAGCACTGCAGCTTCACAGCACCAAGGACCCAGGTTTGATTCCAACCTCGGGCGACTGTCTGTGTGGAGTTTGCACATTCTCCTTGTGTCTGTGTCGGTTTCCACCGGGTGCTCCGGTTACCTCCCACGGTCCAAGGATGTGCTGGCTAGGTGGATCAGCTATACTAAATTGCCCCTACAGTTCAGGAGTGTGTGGGTTATAGAGAGATGAGTCTGGGTGGAATGTTTCAAGTGGAAGTATGGACTTGTTGGGCTGAAGCGCCTGTTTCCATACTGTAGGTAATCAAAACTAATTAGAATGTGCACTGTAATAAAATGTGAGGCAGGATGAACACAGCAGGCCCAGCAGCATCTCAGGAGCACAAAAGCTGACGTTTCGGGCCTAGACACTTCATCAGAGCTCTCTGATGAAGGGTCTAGGCCTGAAATGTCAGCTTTTGTGCTCCTGAGATGCTGCTGGGCCTGTTGTGTTCATCCAGCCTCACATTTTATTATCTTGGATTCTCCAGCATCTGCAGTTCCCATTATCACTGGAATGTGCACTGTTCCTGACTGTGTTATATGAAGGATCTAACTGGAACACACACTGTTCCTCAGTGTGTTTTATGAAGTAACTAACTAGAATGCACACTGCTGCCTACAACGTTATATGAAAGAGCTGAGTGGAATGCACACCGCTGCTCACCATCTTACATGAATGAGCTAACTGGAATGCAAGTTGCTACTCATTATGTTAGATGAAGGAACTACCTGGGATGGACAATGCTGCTCACTGTGATCTCTGAGGGAGCTAACTGGAAAGCAAATTGTGAGTTACTGTGTTAAATGAATGCGCGAACTGGAATGCAAACTGCTACTCATTGTGTTATATGAAGGAATTAACTGGAATGCACCCTGCTGTTTACTGTGTTACATGAATGAGCCGACTTGAATGCACACTTCTGCTCACCGTCTTATATGAATGAGACGACTGGAAGGCTAATTGGTGCACGTTATGTTGTATGAAGGAACTAACTGGGATGCACACTGCTACTCACTGTGTTCTTATACTGCATGAAATGGAATGCACACTGCTGCCCACTGTGTTATAAAAAGGAACTAGCTAGAATGCACACTGCTGCTCACTGTGTTATATGACTGAACTAACTGGAATGCACACTGCTGCTCACGATGATAGATGAGAGGGCTAACTGCGATGCATACTGCTACTCATTGTGTTATATGAAGGAGCTAACTGGGGTGCACGCTGCTGCTTACTACATTATGTGTGGGTGTTACGTGGAATGCACACTGTTGCTCATTGTGTTATAAGAATGCACGATCTGGAATGCACACTGCTGCTCACTGTGTTATAGGAAGGAACTAACTGGAATGCACGCTGTTCCTCACGATGATAGATGCGGGAGCTAACTCGGATTCACACTGCTACTCATTGTGCTACATGAAGGAACTAACTAAAATGTACACTTTGGTCACTGTGTCATATGAAGAAACTAACTGGTATGCTGACTGCTACTTACTATGTTTTGTGGGGGTGTTACTTGGAATGCACACTGCTGCTTACTATATTATATCAGGGAGCTACCTGGAAAGCACACTGATGCTCATTGTGTTATACGAATCAACTAACTGGAATGCACACTGTTCTTCACTGTGTTATATGAAGGAACTGACTGCTTACTATATTATATGAGTGTGTTACTTGGAATGCATACTAGTGCTCACTATTTTAAATGACGGAGTTCCCTCAAATGCAAACTGCTTCACACTATATTATGCGATGGAGCTACCTGGAATGGACACTGCTGCTTACTGTGTTATGTGAACGAGCTGACTGTAATGCACACTTCTGATCACCATGTTACATGAATGAGCTAATTGGAATGCAAATTTCTGCTCATCATGTTATTTGAAGTAACTAACTGGAATGCACTCTGCTGCTCATTGTTATATGAAGGAAGAAAATAGATTGGGCACTGTTCCTCACTGTGTCATATGAGGGTTAAAACTGGAGTGCACACAGCTGTTCGTTATGTAATATCAGGGAGCTAACTGGGATGCGCGCTGCTGCTTACTGTGTTACATGATTGGTGTAAGTGGAATGCACGCTTCTGCTCACTGTGTTATATGAAGCAGCTGACTGGAATGCATGCTTCTGCTCACTGTGTTATATGAAGCAGCTGACTGGAATGCACACTGCTGCTTACTGTGTTATATGAAGCAGCTGACTGGAATGCACAAGCTGCTTACTGTGTTATATGAAGCAGCTGACTGGAATTCACACTTGCTGCTTACTGTGTTACATGAGTAATAAAGCTGGAATGCACACAGCTGCTCATTAGGCAATATGAGAGAGCTAACTGGCATGCACACTGCTGCTTACTGTGTCATCTGAATGCGCAAACTGGAATGCTAAATGCTGCTCACTGTGTCATATGAAGGAAGTGACTGGAATGCATGCTAATGCTTACTATGTTATATGAAGGAATGGACAGTGCTGCTCACTTTTATCTGAAGGATACAAATAAACTAACTGGAATGCACACTGTTCTTCACTGTGTTATGAAGGAACTAACTGGGATGCACACTGCTTCTCATGATGATAGATGAGGCAGCTAACTGGGATGCACACTGCTACTCATTGTGTTACATGAAGCAACTAACTAAAATGTACACTTTGGTTGCTGTATCATATGAAGGAGCTAACTGGTATGCTGACTGCTGCTTACTGTGTTTTGTGGGGATGTTACTTGGAATGCACACTGCTGCTTACTATGTTACATGAGGGAGCTACCTGGAAAGCACACTGATGCTCATTGTGTTATACGAATAAACTAACTGGAATGCACACTTCTGCTCACTATTATATGAAGGAACTACCTGGAAGGCACACTGTTCGTCACTGTGTTATAAGAAGGAAGTAACTGGAATGCACACTGTACCTCACTGTGATCGATGAAGGAACTGACTGGAATGCACACTGCTGCTCACTGTCTTATATGAGGGATTAAACTGGAATGCGCACGGCTGATCATCATGTAATATGAGGGAGCGAACTCGGATGCACACTGCTGCTTACTGTGTAACATGTCTGAGCTAACTGGAAAGAACACTTCTGCTCACTGTATTATATGAAGTAGCTGACTGGAATGCACACTGCTGCTCATTGTGTTACGTGAGGGATAAAACAGGAATGCACAAATCAGATCATTATGTATTATGAGGGAGCTAACTGGGATGCACACTTCTGCTCACTGTCTTCAATAACGGAGCTAACTTTAATGCACGTTGCAGCTTACTGTGTCGTATGAGGCAGCTAACTGGAATGCACACAGGTGCTCAGTATAGAAGAAGTTCTTTTTGTTAGGCGGCGTGACTAGGACCCGTGGGCACAGCCTTAGAATTAGAGGGGGTAAATTAGAAATGGAAATGAGGAGACATTCCTTCAGCCAGAGAGTGGTGGGCCTGTGGAATTCCTTTCTATGGAACGCAGTAGCGGCCGGGACGTTACATGTCTTCAAGGCAAATATTGATAAATTCTTGATTTCACAAGGAATCGGGGAGAGTGCAGGGAAGTGGAGTTGAAATGCCCATCAGCCATGATTAAATGGCGGAGTTGACTCGCTGGGCCGAATGGCCTAACTTCCACTCCTATGTCTTATCGTCTTATGATCTTATATTTTATGAGGGATATACCTGGAATGCATACTGTTCCTCATTGTGTTATATGAAAGAACTGACTGGAACACACACTGCTGCTTACTTTTTTATAAGAAGGAACTAACTGGAATGTACGCTGTTCCTAATATGAAGGAGCCAACTGGATGCACGTTGCTCCTTGCTGTGTTTTAAGAAGGAACTAATTGGAATGCTCATTGCTGTTCACAGTGTTAGATGAAGGAACTAACTGGAATGCACATTGCTCCTCACTGCATCGTATGAAGGAAGTAGCTGGAACTAACTGGAATTCTCACTGTGTGATATGAAGGAACATACTCGAAGGCACACTGCTGCTCACTGCATTATATGAGGGATATAACTGGAATGCACACAGCTGTTCATTATGTAATATGAGGGAGAAAACTGGGATGCACATTGCTGCTTACTGTGTTACATGATTGAGCTAACTGGACTGCACACTGCTGCTCACTATGTTAAATGAAGTATAAGGCTGGAATGAACACAGCTGCTCACTGTGCCAAATGAGGGAAGCTAACTGGAATGCACGCTGTTGCTTACTGTCTTACATGAATGAAGTGACTGGAATGCCCACCGCTGCTCACTGTGCTATATTTGAGATAAATTTGGAATGCACACAGCTGATCATTATGTAATATGAGGGAGCTAACTGGCATGCACACTGCTATTCACTGTGTTCAATAAGGGTGCTAACTGGAATGGACACTGCTGCTTACTGTGTTACGTGTTTGAACTAACTGGAATGCACACTTCTGCTCACTGTGTTATATGAAGCAGCTGACTGGAATGCACACTGCTGCTCACTGTATTATATGTGGGATAAAACTGGAATGCACACATCTGATCATTATGTATTATGAGGGAACCAACTGGGATGCACACTGCTGCTCACTGTGTTCAATAAGGGGAGCCAACTGGAGTGGACCCTACTGCTTACTGTGTTACATTATTCAGCTAACTGGAATGCACACTTCTGCTCATTGTTATATGAAGGAACTGACTGCAGTGCACACTGCAGCTTAAGTGGGGTACTTGGCATGCACAAAAATGCTCACTATATTAAATAAAAGAGCTCACTGTAATGAGGCAGCTCGCTGTAATGCACACAGCTGCTCACCATGTTACATGAATGAGCTAACTCAATGAACAAAGTTTCTCACTGTGTTCTATGACGGACCTAACTGTAATGTACTTTGCAGCTCATAGTGATATATGAAGGAACTTACTGGAATGCACACTGCTCCGCACTGTGTTATATGAAGGATCTACCTGGAATCACACTGTTGCTTACTGTGTTATTAGATGACAGTAACTGGAGTGCACACTATTCCTCACTGTGTTATATGAAGGAACTAACGGAGATGCACGCTGCTGCTCACTGTGTTATAAGAATGTGTAAACTGGAATGCACACTGTTGCTCACAGTGCTATATAAAGGAAATCACTGGAATGCACACAGTTCCTCACTGTGTTATAAGAAAGAACAAACCGGAAAGCACACTATTGCTCACTGTGTTTTGTGAAGGAACTAACTGGAATGCGCACTGCTGCTCACTGTGTTATATGAAGGCGCTAACTGGAGTGCACATTGCTGCTCACAATTTTATACGAAGGAACTAACTGGAAGGCACTCTGTTCCTCACTGTATTATCTCAAAGAACTAATTGGAATGCACACTGTTGCTCACTGTGTTATACAGAACAAAGAAAATTACAGCACAGGAACAGGCCCTTTGGCCCTCCAAGCCTGTGCTGATTGAGATCCTCTGTCTAAAGCTGTCATCTATTTTCTAAGGGTCTGTATCCCTTTGCTCTCTGCCCATCCATGTACCTGTCCAGATCATCTTAAAAGACACTATCGTGTCTGCGTCTACAGCCTCCACTGGCAACGCGTTCCAGGCACCCACCACCCTCTGCTTAAAGAACTTTCCAAGCATATCTCCCTCAAACTTTCCTCTTCTTACTTTGAACTCATGACCCCTAGTAATTGAGTCCCCCACTCTGGGATAAAACTTTTTGCTACCCACCCTGTCTATACCCCTCATGATTTTGTAGACCTCAATCAGGACCCCCTCAATCTCCGTCTTTCTAGTGTAAATAATCTTAATCTACTCAACCTTTCATCATAGCTAGCACCCTCCATACTAGGCAACATCCTGGAACCTCCTCTGCACCCTTATCAAAGCATCCACATCCTTTTGGTAATGTGGCGACCAGAGCTGTACACAGTACTCTAAATGTGGCCGAACCAAAGTCTCACAGAACTGCAACTCTTGTACTCAATATCCCATCCAATGAGGGAAAGCATGCAGTATGCCTTCTTGATCACTCTATTGACCTGCGTTGCCACTTTCAGGGAACAATGGACCTGAACACCCAGATCTCTCTGAACATCAATTTTTCCCAGGACTTTTCCATTTACTGTATAGTTTGCTCGTGAATTAGATCTTCCAAAATGCATCACCTTGCATTTGCCCGGATTGAATTCCATCTGCCAGTTATCTGCCCAACTCTCCAGTCTACCTATATTCTGCTGTAATTTCTGACAGTCCCCTTCACTATCTGGTACTTCACCAATCGTTGTGTCATCTGCAAACTTGCTAATCAGACCACCTATACCTTCCTCCAATTTGGGGCGGCACAGTGGCTCAGTGATGAACACTGCAGCCTTACAGCGCCAGGGACCCGGGTTCAATTCCAGCCTTGGGCGACTGTCTGTCCGGAGTTTGCACATTCTCCCCGTGTCTGTGTGGGTCTCCACTGGGTGCTCTGGTTTCCTCCCACAGTCCAAAGATGTGCAGGCTAGGTGGGTTGGCCATGCTACTGTGCCCGTGGTGTTCAGGGGTGTGTGGGTTATAGTGGGATGGGTCTGGGTGGGATGTCGCAAGGGGCGGTGTGGACTTGTTGGGCCGAAGGGCCTGTTTCCACACTGTAGGGAATCTAATCTAATCAATATGATGGAACTAACTGGAATGCACACTGTTCCTCACTGTGTTATATGAAGGAACAAACTTGAATGCACACTGCTGCTCACTGCATTATGTGAGGGATAAAACTGGAATGCACACAGCTGATCATTATGTAGCATGAGGGAGCTAACTGGGATGCTTACTGTGTTATGTGTTTGAACTAACTGGAATGCATACTGCTGCCCACTGTGCTATATGAGGGATAAAACTGGAATGCATACAGCTGCTCACTGTGTTAAATGAGGGAAGCTAACTGAAATGCACACTGCTGCTCACTGTGTTATATGAAGGAACTAAGTGGAATGTACCCTGCTGCTTACTATGGTATACAAAGGAACAAACTGGAACACCCACTGCTGCTTAATGTGTTATATGAATGAAGTAACTGGAAAGCACTCTGCTGCTCACTGTGTTACATGAAGGAAGTAACTGGAATGCACGCTGTTCACCATCTTTAATGAGAGAGCTACTAGGAGTGCACACTGCTGCTCAACATTTCACATGAACCACCTGCCTGGAATACACACTGCTGCTCACTGTGTTATATGCAGGATCTAGCTGGAATGCACCCTGCTGCTCACTAAATTTTATGAGTGATATATCTGGGATTCACACTGTTCCTCATTGTGTTATATGAAGGAACTAAGTGAAATGCATGCTGCTGCTCACTTTGGTATATGACAGAGCGCACTGGGATGCACACTGCTACTCAGTGTTCTATGAATGCGCTAACTGCAAAGCACACTGCTGCTCACCATATTACATGAATGAGCTAACTTGAATGCAGATTGCTGCTTACTATGCTATACGAATGAACTAACTGGAATGCACACTGCTGCTCACTGTGCTGTACAAGGGATAAAACTGCGATGCACACTGCTGCTCACTGGTTTGCATGAAGGAACAACTGGAATGCACACTGAAGCTCACTGTATTTAATGAGAGAGCTGCCTCAACTGCTCCACAATGTTTGACATGAATTACCTAACTGGAATGCACCCTGCTGCTCACTGAGTTCTATGAGCCAGCTAACTCTACTGCACCCATCTGCACATTGTGCTCTATGAGGGAGATACCTGGAATGCACATTTCTGCTCACTATGTTAGATGAAGGAACCAAATGGAATGTAATATATGTTCACTCATAAGTTCTATGAGGGAGCTACCTTGAATGCACAGCGTTGCCCACTGTGTTATATGAAAGAACTAACTGTAATGCACACTATTGCCCACTGTGTTACATGAAACAAACTGGAATGCACACTGTTGCTCATTGTGTTACATGAAGGAACTAACTGGAATGCACACTTCTGCTCACTATGATACAGGAGGGAGCTAACTGGGATGCACACTGCTACTCACTATGTTTATATGAATGAGCTAACTGGGATGCACACTGCTATGCACTATGTTAAATGAAGGAACTAACTGGAATGCACACTGCTGTTCATTATGCTGTATGAGCAAGCTAACTGGAATGCCACCTGCTGCTCACTGTGTTATATGAAACATCTGACTGGAACGCACACTGCTGCTCACTATGTAATATGAGGGAGTTGCCTGGAATGCACACTGTTGCTCATTGTGCGATATGAAGCATCGAACTGGAATGCACACTGCTACTCACTGTGTTATATGAATGAGCTAACTGGAATGCATGCTGCTGCTGACTGTGTTATATAAAGGAAATAACTGGAATGCAACATGCACTCACTATCTTCTATGAGGGAGCTACCACTGTTGTTCATTGTGTCATATGAAGGAACTAACTGGAATACACTCTGCTGCTTACCGTGTTATATGAAACATCTAACTGGAATGCACACTGCAGCTCACAATGTTAAATGAAGAAGCTAACTGGAATGTACTCTGCTGCTCACTGTGTTATATAAAGGAACTAACTGAAATGCACACTGCTGCTCCGTTTGATCCATGGACAAATTTCTGGAATGAACACTGCTGATCACTATGTTACATGAAGGAGCTAACTGGAATACTCACAATTGCTTCCTGTGTCATATTTTCTTATCAATTTATTCAAGAATGCTGCTACGCACATCTGGAATAGGTAAGACTTGACCACAAACTTCATTACCAAAGGCAGGAGCACTACCATTGTGCCACAATTTTGGCAGCTAACAGTAATGAGCACAGCTGCTTTCTATTATGTATGTGGCAGGTAGCTTGAATGCATACTGCTGCTCAGCTAATCCAAGTCTGCGCTATTATAATGGCAAAGCCCTTCCTGCTGTCAACATCTTGTAATATTGGATATCATCTGGGATACCTTGGATGTATTTGCCATCACAAATCCTTCATATTAGTCTTTGTCTATGCCAGGTGTTGAGTGATGTCACATGACATCTCAAGCAGAAAAATGGCTCAGTCTTGATGAATATTAATAAGCTTTTTACACAGTACTTAGCCTCTATTTATGTTATCTCTAAGGTCAATGATAGTTCCTTGTGAGACACCCAGGCTCAATTTAAGACTGAATAACAATACCACTTTAGCTAATCATAATTAACATTAAGAAGCAAACAGTGGAGACTGAGAGAACTGATATCACTCTGGTATCTCTCCCAGTCCTTTATGTTCTCATGGGCAGAGTTTAGTTTATCATGTCTATTAATCCTTTCAGAGATTATCTTACATAACATGCGCCTAAACATTTGGCACCTCACTCCCACCATCCTCTATGAGTGTTGGAAATAGCAGGGCCTGCTTGGTCTGGTCTGGTCAAGGAAAACTGCTTTCCAGTCTAACTGGAAGAGTCTTCTGTAGTTAACAAGACGTCACTTATTGCATGTTAACAACTAGCATTGCCCCAGGGATTGGGTTACTGTGACTGTTGTATAATATTGGGATTGTAAAAATCTGTATTTAACAGCAAATCCATTTAATGGTTCTGCAGACTTAAGTTGGTATAACTGGTTTGTTGTTCAGGAAGAGGATGAGGCAAGAGGGCTGACAACATCAATACTTTCTCATATTTATCCACAGTCTTTGTGCCATGACACAGCATTGATTTTCTTCTCATTCCAGGCTTACTAGGGACTTCTTGCCCTTCCCCAACCTTTGAAAGATTGACAAGTATTTAAAATTCATGCCGAGGTTGAGGGAATATTTCCCCAGTAGACAGCCACTTACCTTTAAGCTCACACATCCTTTCAATTTTGAGCTCAAGGCTTGTATTTGCACATCCCTGATTAAGCTAAGTCCCTGCACACAGCAGAGACCATGAATAATTATTCGACTGAGCAGTTATCTTGCTGCAGTGCTGCCTCACTTTGTGCCAACATCCTGCAGAGAGGCTTAATCTGAGCCTGAACCAAAGACTGGCCAGTGATTCCCTTTGCAAATCATCCAGTGAGCACAGATAATAACATCGGGGACCGAATTATAGACAATGGAGCATTTATGACAGAAAACAAAGCAAATATTAACCAGTCGAGTTTAACAATGTGTACCTTGTGCAGATTAATCTCCCAGACTGACAGATTCTTATTTAGATTCACTTTACATGCATAAAAAGTCTTTTTTTATACAGACTTGTTCACCTCAAAAATCACAAGTTTTAAAAAATTCTGTTTATTATAATATTAAGTTAATATAGTTTGTATTACTCTCCTGTTGTGAATGTGTCACTATTTAATGTGCTATATATTGTGTTAATTGGTTTTGTTAAACTGTTATGGCCTCTCATTTATCTTCACTGGAATATGATCCCAGATCCCAATTCCTTGAGGAATTTGTTAACATTGAATGTTGCTGATGAATAAGCATTAAATCCCAGCCTGCCACACACAGCCTCCTCTACTTGTGCAGGTTAAAGGTTGTCAGCAGATTGTGATGATCCATTTATAGCAAGTGTATGAAAAGGTGAGATCCATTTTAGATCTCATAAAAAGTGCTCATTAAAGTCATAAGGAAAGTGTTAAACCAAAGAAGCCTTCATCATCACCACACACCTTCCAGTAGTTTGAAGGAGAGCAAAACACTTATTAAATTCTAGTCCTGGATGACTACCAATTCTGGCAGAAGAGGTTGGAAAATTTCAACTTGCTTCCAAAGATTTGGGTTAGGATATTAACCCTGTCTGCTCAGCAGAAAGTTCCAAGGGTTAAAATAGATGTCCCGATTTAGCAACTCTGTTAATGAGCACTGTGCACCCTGACTCTTGTGCGAAGCAAACTGAAGGCTCTACGTCCTGTGAGACAGGCCTTCTTGTCTTAATTCTCAAATTTTTCTGGTATATGAAAAAAATGGGCATTGACCATTCCTGGATGTCATTTAAATGGGAGTCATGGGCACAATTGGATGACCCAGAAATTGAGAAATGACCTGGCAAAAATACAGTTCACGATCAGTAAGGAGTAGGTGGTTGGAAATGAATGCCGCTTTTTGAAAATGATGCAGACTTTAACTCTCAACCTTAATTCTTTAATGGTAAACAGACACAGTGAAGGGAGTGGATCATCTGCACTGCCACACATGCAAACAGCAGGGAGAAAAAAGCTTGCATCTTTTGACTGAGCACCTTTGCAGGACATGAGTTAGTGTTATTGTGTTGAGGCATGGGATTCAGGGAAATTTGGCTGTCTGGATACAAAACTGCCTGTCCAATAGAAGACAGAGGGGGGTAGTAGATGGAAAGTATTCAGCAGGGAGCTCGGTGACCAGTAGAGTGCCGCAGGGATCTGTTCTGGGACCTCTGCTCTTTGTGATCATTATAAATTACTTGAATGAGGAAGTGGAAGGGTGGGTTAGTAAGTTTGCCGATGACGCGAAGGTTGGTGGAATTGTGGACAGTGTGGAGGGCTGTTGTGGGTTGCAACAGGAAATTGACATGATGCAGAGCTGAGCAAAGAAATGGCAGATGGATTTCAACCCAGAAAAGTGTGAAGTGATTCATTTTGGGAGGTCGAATTTGAATGTAGAATGTAGGGTTAATGGCAGGATTCTCAGCAGTGTGGAGCAAGACGGATCATGGGATCCATTTCCATAGATCCTTCAAACTTGCTACCTAAGTTGCTAACTTAGGGTTGTAAAGACGGACTATAGTGTGTTGGCTTTCATTGGCAGAGGAACTGAGTTTAAGAGCCAGGAGGTTATGTTCCAGCTCCATAAAACTCTGGGTTAGACCACACTTGGAATATTATGTTCAGTTCTTTTTGCCTCATTATAGGAAGGATATGGAAGCTTTGGAGAGGGTGCAGAGGACATTTACCAAGATGCTTCCTGGACTGGAGGGCAGGTCTCATGAGGAAAGGTTGACTGAGCTAGGGCTTTTCTCATTGGAGCGAAGAAGAATGAGAGATGACTTGATGGAGGCGTACAAGATGATGAGAAGCATAGATAGGCTGGATAGTCAGAGGCATTTTCCCAGGGTGGAAATGACTATTACAAGGGGACATAATTTTAAGGGGATTGGAGGAAGGTATAGGGGAAATGTCAGAGGTAGGTTCTCGACACAGAGAGTGGTGGGAGTGTGGAATGCGCTGCCGGCAGTAGTAGTGGAGTCAGGTATTTTATAGACTTTTAAGTGACTCCTGGGTAGGCACATGGAGGATAGTAAAATGTAGAGTATACAGGGTAGATTAATCTTAGTAGGATGATAGGGTGGCACAACATCTTGGGCCGAAGGATCTGTACTGTGCTATACTGTTCTATCTATGTTCTTGCTCACCCTGGTGCTGTATCCAAGTCAACTGTAGAAAACAGCTACATGAGATTGTCCCTAGAAGGATTACATGAAGAACCAGGAGGTTGTTAACTGCCACAAGTGGGGAGCTGTCAGTTGTCAGCCTCAAAGGAAAACTCTATCAAGAGCCATGTGATGAAGTTCTTTCTTAAATTGGATTGTGTAAAGGGTTGGGGAGTGGGAACTGATTTTTTTTATTCATTCATGAGATGTGGCTGACATTGGCTAAGCCAGCATGTATTGCCCATCCCTAAGTGCCTAGATGGCAGCTAAGACTCAACCACATTGCCGTGGGTCTGGAGTCACATGTAGGCCAAATGGGTTCTTCCAATAAATGACAATGGATTCTCCGTAATTAGTAGCCTAATAATTCCAGATTTTGAAGGAACTTTAAAGTCTCCTTTGCTATGGCGGGATGCAATCCATTGTCCCAGACCATTTCCTGAGTCTCTGGATTAACTGACCAGCGATTATACAACGAGGGCATCGCCTGTTCTTAGTCCCCTGATCCCAGCTAAAATTAGAGCAGCAGACCTCAAAATAAAACAGAAATTTCATTATATCAAATTAGAGGGAGAAACCAGTAGGAATAAACTCATAATACTTGGAAACTAATTTACTGGATAGACTGGAGTCCCATTTTGAAATACGCAAGATAAGCCAGACTAGCTTATCTCTTTCACCGGTTTTACTGGTTTCTCTTTTTCCATATCATGGGGAAAATAGAGAGATCATTAGATAATCATTTTTGCTGCTACTTTTGCGCCTGTACTCCAAGAGTGAGGGCTTCATTATAACACTTGAAATTATGTCAATTTCTTTCCATTGACAGGATGAGGAATTTCTTCTTGGTTGGCTGCCCCTGTCTACTCCTCATACTTCGGTCAACCAGAAAAATTGAGTCCCTGCTGCTCACTACAGACTATCAGTCTTTAGTGCTGAGTGAGCCCAGTGGTGGAAGATTTAATCCACCTGTTGCATTGCACTCCATAGCTTCTCAATTATTGTTTGTGCAGTCCTTTATTTCCTGATGTTTCTGTTAATTTCTCACCTGTACAGAACATTTGCAGCCAAAAGATGCAGAAAATGTTGGAGAAACTCTGAAGTTCTGGCAGCATTTGTGGAGAGAGAAAAAGAGAATTAATGCTTCAAGTCCAATTTGACTCTTGTCCAGAACTGAGGCCTGGCAAATAACCTAGCATACACACTCTGTTGCTGAATAGACAGGACGAGGCGTGCAGATAAAGTAATGGATGACTGTCAGGTGTGTAGTGCCAGCTGACAGTTGGCTAGTGGAATGAAATCCAGGAATACCAGTGGAAACCATTTGAGGACGTTTTGTTTCATTAGGAAGATGACCGTGGCCATCAACAGGAGGTGAATGTGGAGCTTTCACAGTGGCAGCCTAAACATCTGAACATTTGCACAGCTGGAGGCTTTCCGGCTGGAGCCCACTCATTTCTATTTTCAGCCTCAACCAGATGTTAATACACTGATGGCCTGAGCCTGCCCACAGATGCAGCTTGAGAGTGTGTAGAATTTTGACCTATTGTGCAGAGCCTCGACAACTTATCACCATTGAGATCGTGGCTCAATTCCATTCAATAGGAAAAAGTTGCACTTCATCAATAGGATGGTTACTGGACCAGATTACATCACATTAATAAAATGTGAGGCTGGATGAACACAGCAGGCCCAGCAGCATCTCAGGAGCACAAAAGCTGACGTTTCGGGCCTAGACCCTTCATCAGAGATGGGGATGGGGTGAGGGTTCTGGAATAAATAGGAAGAGAGGGGGAGGTGGACTGAAGATGGAGAGAAAAGACGATAGGTGGAGAGGAGAGTATAGGTGGGGAGGTAGAGAGGGGATAGGTCAGTCCAGGGAAGACGGACAGGTCAAGGAGGTGGGATGAGGTTAGTATGTAGGAGATGGAGGTGCGGCTTGGGTGGGAGGAAGGGATGTGGGTGAGAGGAAGAACAGGTTAGGGAGGCAGAGACAGGTTGGACTGGTTTTGGGATGCAGTGGGTGGAGGGGAAGAGGTGGGCTGGTTGTGTGGTGCAGTGGGGGGAGGGAACGAACTGGGCTGGTTTTGGGATGCGGTGGGGGAAGGGGAGATTTTGAAGCTGGTGAAGTCCACATTGATACCGTTGGGCTGCAGGGTTCCCAAGCGGAATATGAGTTACATCACATTAAGTGCCCACATTTTCCTCACCTTGCCAGTTCATGGTTCCAATGCCATTTAAAGTCATATGGATGGATATCCATGGCTATGAGTTTCCCTTTTTACTGCTTGTTCCCGTTGGGCATTTCATCCACTGTACTTCCCTGGACTTACTCAATAATTCCCTGAAAAGTCTTGTACACTGTTCATAAAATAAGCTACCATCCTCTATTAACAGATGCTGGATGTTCTTTCTTAGAAGCTCCTACTTTCGGAAAAAGAGAACAAGTAAAGAAGTTGAAGATGGATTTATCTTAAATAAAAGCAAATATGCTGGCAATCTGAAATAAACTGAGAATGCTGGAGAAACTCAGCAGATCTGGCAATCTCTCTGGAGACTGAAACAGAGTTACCTTTTCAAGGTCAATGTGATTCATTTTCAGAACTGATGAGGTCTGGGAGATGATGGGACAGGAGCAGTGATTAGAATAGATGGTAAAGGTGCCAGAGCAAAAGAAAAATGCAGATGGTGGTAAAAGAGAGATTGAGATGCAGAATACATGTAAATGGTGGGCGTGAATAGTGAAAAATAGGTCAGTTCTGCTGAGAATAAAACCCATTCAAATAAGATACAGGGGAAGGGGGTGTAACCAAAATGGAGGATCGGGTTCATAGTCTCCGTTGTTGGACTCAACGTTGAGCTCTGAAGGCTGTAAAGTTCTAAATGGAAAATGAGGTCCTGCTCCCTGAGCTTGTGTTGGGCTTTGTTGGAACTCTGCAGCCAGCCTAGGATCGAAATGCTAACGTAAGAGCAAGGTAGTTTGTTAAAATAGCAAGCAACTGGAACACCAGAGTCATTGCTAAAATGGTCACCCAGTCTGTATTTAGTCTCACAAACACAGAGAAGAACACATTGTTACAGCAGACTATATGGGAAGAAATACAATGAAACATTGCTTCACCTGGAAGGTGTGTTTGGGACCTTGCTCGATGACGTAAATGGAGTGAACTGACAAGTGTTACATTTCTTGCTACTGTATGGGAAGGTACTTTGGGGCATGAGAAAGCATTAGAAGTAATGTAGGAGTGGGCCACAGTGTCACAAAGGGAACTGGGATGGTCCCTGTGGAATGCTGACAATGGAAGAGCAATGATGATGTGTTGGTGATGACATTCTACTGGAAATGGTAGAGGATGATATTTTGAATGTGGAGAAAAATGGGACCTGAAGTAAGAGCAAGGGAAAGAAGGATGAGGTGAGGGCATAAATACAAGAATGGATTGGACATGGCTGATGGCACTACCAACCACAAAAAAGGAGAAATCCTTACTTGAGCGAAACGGAGGTTATGGACGTAACCCAACAGAAAGTGGCATCATCAGAACAGAGGTGATGGAGATGGTAAAATTAGGAGAATAGAATGAAAACTTTGTCAGAAGTAGGGTGTGAGAAAGGATAGTTGAGGTAACTGTGGGAATCAGTGGGATTGTAATGGATATTAGTGAATAGCTGAGCCTCAGAAATGGAAACATTGAAGTCAAGGAAGTTAAAAGATGAATCAGTGAATGGATTTGGAAGAAAACCTCATGCTTTTTCCAGTTCTGGACTAGAGCAGGAAGCATCATTGAGGCCATCACTGATATACTGGAGAAAAAGTTGTATGTAGAACCCTGAATGGGATTGGAACAAAGAATGTTCCACATACCCCAGAAAGAGACAGGCAGAGCTAGGACACATTCATGTACTTATAACCATGCCTTTGACTGGAGAAAGTGAGATGAGTCCTTCGAATGGTAGACTCATAGAACCATACCATATAGGGGAGACCCTTCAGCCCTTCGATACGGTATGGTCAAAAATACACTATTACCTGTAGCACCTACCTGCAGGATCATGATCAGCTGGGGAAGTGGGCCAAGAAATAGCAAATAGAGTTTAGTATAGGTAAGTGTGAAGTGTTACATTTTGGAAAGTTAAATTACGGTAGGAATTTCATGGTAAATGGTCGCGCCTTAAGGAGCATAGTGGAATAAACGGACCTTAGAGTTCCGGGTCATGGGTCTCTTAAAGTGGAGTCACAGGTAGACAGGGCAGTGAAGAAGGCTTTTGGCACACTGGCCTTCATCAGTCAGGGAATTGAGTACAGAAGTTGGGAAGTTACATTGCAGTTGTAAAGGATGTGATTGAGACCGCCCTTGGGGTACTGTGTTCAGTTTTGGTCACCTTGCTATAGGAAGGATGTTATTAAACTAGAAAGAGTGTGGAAGAAATTTACAAGGACGTAACCAGGACTCAATAGAGTGAGTTATAGGGAGAGGATGGATATGCTAGGTCTTTTTTCTTCAGAGCATAGGAGACTGAGGGGGGGATCCTATAGAAGTGTATAAGATCATGAGAGGCATGGATAGGGTGAATTCACTCAGTTTTTTTCCCAGAGTGTGGGATTCAAGGACTACAAGGCATCAGTTTAAGTTAAGAGGGGGAAGAATATATAGGTACCTCAAGGGCAACTCTTGCACAGAAGGTGGTATACATATGGAATGGCCTCTCAGCGGAAGTGGTTGAGGCAGGTACATTAACAACATTTAAAAGTCATTTGGCCAATTACATGGAAGAAAAGGTTAGAAGGATATGGGCCAAGTATAGGAAGTGAGGCTAGTGTTGATAGACATTTTTATCAGCATGGACCAGTTTGGGTTGAAGGACCTGTCTCCATGCTGCAGAACTCTATGACTCTATGACCCAAATTTATCCCACTTTCCCCATAGCCTTGAATGTTATTGCACTCCAAGTCCTTATTCAAGTATTTTTTAAAAGGCAATGAGGTTACCCACCTCAACCACTATCCCAGGCAATGCATTCCAGTACACCTCAACACACTGTGGGTGAAAAATAGAATCAAGATGGAAATAAATACATTCAGGGAATCTGGAACAGCTTGAAATTGTACCTATGTTCTGTTTGCGGATTTTAGGAAGGGGGTAGAAATAGGCTACGCAGTGTTGGGCGTCTATGAGATTGGAAGCTCTTGAGTGGGGAGACCTTCCAAATAGAAGAGGTCAGTGACAGTCTTGGAAACAACAGCCTGATGTTCAATGGTGGGATCATGATCTGGGGGAGGTGCCTGAGAGTTGGCACTCAGCCTCTGCAATGTAGAGGTCTGTACACCAGAAAACCATACTACTCTTCTTGGCAGATTTGATAACCAAGTCAAGTTGAGACGCGAGAGAACAGAGTGCAGCAAGTTCAGAGGAAGACATGTTAAAGTGGGGGAGGGAGCAGAGGAATGAGCGTGATGTGTCATGTCAGCAGTTCTCCAAGAAGAGATAAAATTTAGGTAAGAGGATAAGAGGAGAGTCCAAGCGGAGGGAGAGCGTTGAATGAATGAATGATTTATTGTCATTTTACACTGGATAGTACAGTAAAATATCGTGAAAAGCTTCAACTGTCATCACAATTTGGCACTATTTTGATAACAGTTCATGAATAAAAAAGAAATAACTGAAAGAGTGTCTACTGAAGAGTGTCTTCATTTTGCCGCCTCTACCATATGTTCTGAGCCCTGAGGCAGCTCACCAATGATGGTAGCGCTGCCTCCAATACCTCACTGCTGCTTGCACCAGACCCACCAACATATGCGTTCCAAACTTTAGGTTCAGTCTTTGTTGCTGGGCCCACCTTGCCAATGCCACCACCAACGCTGAGTCCCGTGTTGAACCCACACTCGCCCTGCAACCAGGACTTCCTGGACCCTCTGCTGCCTCTACCTCGTCAATAACAAGGAAGCCTTGGCTACAGGCCTACCACAACCAGGATCTGCTGCTGCTGCCTCATCAATAATTAGAAGGACCCACTCCTGGCCTTCTGTGACCGTAACCGGGAGTCGCCGGCTCCTCTGCCAGGTCAGGCTGCTGTCACCTCACAAAGAGTCCCATTTCAGCTGTCTTCCCCTGAAACTGCCGCCTTGTTGGTGCCACCATCTCGAAAAGTTGAAGACAAGTGCAAGTGGAATGGGGAGAGGACTCCTGTCCAAAGAAGCGGGCACCGAGGCAAGGACAGCTGAAGGAGAGTTCAATTCAACAAGATGGGACCATAAAGGGAAGGAAATAAATCTTTTGCTTAGTCCAGATTGTTTAGCCTCAGAGAGTGGAAGGTCAGAGGGTAAGGTGAATTAACAGTGAGAAGTGGGGTAAGAAGAAGAGATGTCAATATTTATCTTAGGCTGTCAGGAAAGTCCCGATAGTCACCTCTGGATCTCTACCAATTGTCTGAAAAGTTGTGACAAGAACCCCCAATCCCATCCCACATGCATAATTATTGGATTATATTCAACCTGACAGCCCACAAATCCCAATGATGTTGGTCCTTTAAGCAGCCACTCATGGTGAACAATAACAATGAACAAAGAACAAAGAAAATTACAGCACAGGAACAGGACATTCGGCCCTCCAACTCTGCACTGATCCAGATCCTCTATCTAAACCTGTTGCCTATTTTACAAGGATCGGTATCCCTCTGCTCCCTGCCCATTCATGTATCTGTCTAGATACATCTTAAATGATGCTATTTTGCCCGCCTCTACCACCTCAAAATCATGACCACTAGTAATTGAGTCCCCCACTCTGGGGAAAAAGTTTCTTGCTATCCACCCTGTCTGTACCTCTCATGATTTTGTAGACCTCAATCAGGTCCACCCTCAACCTCCGTCTTTCTGATGTAAATAATCCTAATCTACTCAACCTCTCTTCATAGTTAGCACCCTCCATACCAGGCAATGTCCAGGTGAACCTCCTCTGCACCCTTTCCAAAGCATCCACATCCTTTTGGTAATGTGGCGACCAGAACTGCACACAGTACTCCAAATGTGGCTGAACCAAAGTCCTATACAACTGCAACATGACCTGTCAACACTTATACTCAATGCCCCGTCCAATGAATGAAAGCAAGCCAAATGCATTCTTGACCACTCTATCGATCTGTGTTGCCATCTTTAAGGTACAATGGGACCTGAACACCCAGATCTCTCTGTGGATCAATTTTCCCCAGGACCTTTCCATTTCCCAAATCGTTCACTCATGAATTGGATCTTCGAAGAATGCATCACCTTGCATTTGCCTGGATTGAACTTCATCTGCCCTTCTCCACCCTTCTGCCATAACAAAACATACTGTGAGGAACAGGCTCCTGCATCCTTTCATCACAGATAACAAAATGTGAAGCTGGATGAAAACAGCAGGCCAAGCAGCACCTCAGGAGCACGTGTTATCTTGGATTCTCCAGCATTGCAGTTCCCATTATCTCTGATCCTTTCATCACATTTTATTGAGGAGCTAAACATTTGATTGTGCTGTGTACCATGTGCAGGATGTATTGCAGCAACTCAACAAGACTGTTTCAGCAGCACCTCCCAAAACCACAACCACTTCCACGTAGAAGAAAAGAGCAACAAATACATGGGAGCATCGCCACGTGCAGATTCCCAACCAAGTCATATACCATCCTGACTTGTTGAGTCAAAATCCTGCAAATCCATCCTTATCAGTACAACAGATGTCTCTATACCACAAAGATTTCAGCGGTTCAAACCGGCAGCTTCCATCACCTTCTCAAGTTCAACTAAGGTGGACAACAAATGCTAGCCCAGGAAGCAACATCCGTCTCCCATGAATAAATATTTCAAAATCCAGACAAAAATTAAAAGGTTATCAACCTGAAGAGTTAACACAGTTTCTGTCTTCACAGCCACTTTCTGACCTGCAGAATATTTATCGCTTTTTCTATTTTTGTTTCCAACATCTGGAGTGTTTTATTTTTGTTGTTAATAGCATCCCTGGAGGCTATTAGCAAATAAACAAGGAAACATTCAATTTAATCACTGATGTTGTACACTGTTTGGGTGGAGCAACAAGTCACGGCGGTGAAAGCATTCATTCTTCTATATAGGTCCCTTACCCTTTAACAACTGTCCCAGTCACAAATTCCAACTCAAAACTTGACATTGCATTCCCTGCAAATATTTGAAATAATCAAAAAGTGTTGTTAAATTGTTTAAAGTAAGTGAAGGGTTTGAGGGTGTTGAGATAAACTTTGAATAAAAGGAGGCTTCAGGTAGTTAGAGATAAAGAACGGAATAAGATAGAATAAAAAAGGACTTTAAAGGAAGGAAGTTTGAGAAGGAATCTTATTTTATTCATTCATGGGATGCAAGCATTGCTAGCAAGTCTGGTTAGTTTATGGAACACTTTCTCAACAATGCCAATTCCTTGAGAGAGGGCTTACTAGAATAACAAAGATTAGGTACACCAGTTTTACAAAGACACTAGAGACTAGGATCGTTCTCTTTCGGACAGAACAGGTTAAGGGGAGATGTGATAAGGTTGTTGAATTCCCTGAGAGTTTGGATAAAGTAAATCATGAGCAACTATTTTGTGACAGGAAGATTACTACCTAAAAGCAAAAGGCACTTGTGACTTAATGGTATTATCCCTACCTCTGAATCAGGAGACACTGCGTCAAGTACCACTTGCTGCCGAAGTGTGTCAATAACATCTCTGAACAGATTGATCTGGAAGTATCTAACTAAAGGCAAAAAAAGCAGGAGTAAAATGAGGAAGCATTGCTTTCTTCTTTGTGTCATCTGTGGCTCACTTTGCAGCGCCCTCATCTCAGAGTCACAATGTTTTGAGATTAGGCACCATAATCTATGGTGCACCTCCTGTACAGTACTCAGGAAGTGTTGCATTGTCAAAAGTGCAATGTTCTGAAACAGGTAATGTTGAAACTGCATTAAACTCCACCCAGTGTATTGTCAGCATCTCAGTCCTTGAGTAGAGAAGCAATTTATCATGACGTCCTGATGGAGACAATCGTATCATCACTGGCTCCTGACAGTCTTCGTAATTATTAGAAAAAGGCACCCTGCTATTTGAAGCATCTTGTGAAAATTAACTCTAAATCATTCAAAAGTCCATTCAAAAAGCGTAAGGAAAACAGTATGGTTCAGGAAGAGAGTTAAACATTCATACTGGGAAGTAAGCGTTCTTTTGGAAGAGTTCAGATATCTATAAATATTAGTTATAAATCCACATAGACAAGGGGATGAACTTTAAAATAGTGACGTAAAATACCAAGCTCAGAAGGTTGGAAGTGAAAAGAAATGCTTGCCTTTCAAAATGACTATTGCCATCATCATTGTAAGTAGGCTTGGTCAGAAACGGTCACTGAAGACAGAACAAGGACCAGAATATTATACTGAGACTGCTGTATCAGAACAGCCACATTGTCCATTTAAGATAACTAATGGAAGAAGACAGATAGAAGATTTTTAAGAATGTGATAAGACCAGGGCATTCATAATTTAAACCCTGTGTTTTCAGGTAAGAAGGGCACAGCCAAAGACATTTATTTTAAGCATTATGCCAGGGACATGCATTGTATTTTAGATCATCAAAAGCAGAACTGGGTCCACTTTTTTCCATGAAAAGATGGGAAGTGTCCACCTTGGAAATGCCTCCAGAAGGTGGGAAAATCATAATCTTGATAAGAAAACGAGCAACAAAATCCCAAGGAAGGAGAACAGAGATATAGTATTTCCACAATACGAAACCTAAAACTTAATTGGGAGAATATCATATAGCATCACTTTAATAGAATTGAAGGGCTTGCAGCAAAAAAAACTGCAACATTGTTGTCCAGAGTTTAAATATTTGAAGAAACTTGAAGACAAGAGAAACAAAACCAAATGACTTAATGGGAGAGTACAAGCTTTAAAACAATCAGTATTTATCTACTACAGACTCTTTAAACTCTGAGGAAAATAGAGCAACACCACCAAGATACTATAACTTTCTATCAGTTCTGAAGTAAAGAGAATAAGTGATCACATTAAGAAGACAGGAAAAATCGTATTGCTATCAAGTCCTACCATCAAAGGAGGGCTAAACAGAATACAGGAATGGATATTTCGGGGAAAATGCCTCTTCAGGTACAGAGATAGTAGGAACTGCAGATGCTGGAGAATCTGAAATAACAAGGTGTAGATGAACACAGCAGGCCAACCAGCATCAGAGGAGCAGGAGGAGGAGGAGGAATTACTTCAGAGGTAAACAGTTATTTGGTAGTAGAGTATCAAATATAGCTGAAAAAGACACATTTTATCAAAGCTTTTCATTTTGCACTCATCAGGACAAATCACAAGAATACAAATTCAAGGGAAAGCCAACTTTTATATTGCATGCTCCTTGAATTGATACTCTTGTAAATTTTCCTGATGAAAGCAAAATGAAACATTTCAGGAAAATGCGTCCTTTCAGCAATACTTAGAGGTAAATTTTGTCTCAATTTGAATGTACTATTGCATTAAATAGGACCTAGAGTTAATGATGCTATAAAATATCAAAAATAAAATGTAAAAACACAAATATTTTTGAAGTTGTTTAATAACAGCATTTGATAATTGCTTTAATCTGAAAAGGACCAAAGTCATTGAAAGGACAACATTTTACAGAAGCGATCAGTCTGCAGGGGAATCCATAGATAATTGCATTAATGACATTGTCAGATTTGTACAGAATGATAATGATGGGGCCTTAAAACTAAATTAATCAGAATTACAGTTGCTGTTAGAATTCTTGATGAGTCTTTGGCAGATTAATTACAGTCCAAGGAAGATTTCACTTTGGAGAAAGCTATTCAAATTGTGCTAGAAGCAGGAATGAGAAAGATTCAAAGACATCCCTTGAAGGACTGAACTTTCAGTCTCATAGAAGATCAATAGAACCTTTCCGCTTTATTTAGTACAAATTACTTATGGGCACAAGCCAAGCCAAATGTAGACCAGGCAACAGATATGAAAGCCCTGAATAGCTCATGGTGAGAAAGTTGAGAAAATCTTGTGAGATGTTAACGAAGAGCTTCTCAACATTGGGAGCAAAAGGGCCAGACTTGCAACTGATATTCTTGCTAATGCGTGACAAGAGGACTATCTGCATTCGTAAGCATCCATTAACATCCCATTTTTACTTAATCCCACCTCATTACTATGTGATTTTTCAATCTTCCTCTCACAAGATAGAAACTAGATGACAAAAAATTAACATGCAGGTCAGAGCAGTTAACTGGTCACTGCTTGCTCCTTCATCGTCCATTTCAGACACCAGGCACCAACAGCTTGGGGCAGTCTCCATAGGCAGGGACTGCATACACCTCTTGGAATTTTGAATCCAACACACATATTTTATACTGCATTTGGAGGACACTGGCACCTATCGTTGTAATGCTGCTACTGGGGTATTGTGACAGGAGGTGGGCACTCAGCTCATGGACTAGACCAGGCTGCATCTCAGGCCTGCTTGCTTGCTCTCCCAGTGCTCACTCATTTTGTATCTCCTTTTATAGTCAGAGCATCCTTGCTTTGCAAATGCTTTTGACAGTTTACCTCCTTAGCCACACCTTAAAGGCTCACAATACATTGTTCTTGCCATGCACAGAGACAAAGCCATGCAACTTGTTGTACTGGTCATTAGTCAGTGGTCGAAGGAGCGGACATGTTGTTACATGGCACTGTGCTGAGTGCACTCTCACATCTATTGCATGTGCCAACAACCTACATAGCAAGCACACTACATGTCATAGAGTCATAGAGTTCAACAACAAGGAAACAGACCCTTTGGTCCAACTCATCCATGCCAGCCAGATATCCTAAATTAATCTAGCCCCATTTGCTAGCATTTGATCCATATGTCTCTAAGCCCTTCCCGTTCAGATACCCATCCAATTGCCTTTTAAATACTAGAATTGCCCTTCATTGAATGGTGATGTCTCAAAATTGAAGGGGCATAGTCCTCAGTCATGTGAAAGGGTACTGCCAACAGTCACAGGGTCCCCATTCTGTCAGTCAAGGACATCATGCAGTGAAAGTCCAGGGGTTTGGGTATGGCTAGTGGTCGGGATCCGGGGCCCATCTCACTGCAGCCTAGGGAGTTGGGCCATGGTCAGTCCTGCAGGTCCAGTGCAAGCAGTCAGAAATCGCTGCTTAGGGAGAAGTCAGAGGTCATAGGCTGTGTGGCAGGTGGGGTTGGTGAGTATGGTCAGCACAAAGGGGCCTGGTCAGTTGCATGAAAGAGAGTACCCAAGGGACCTAGCTATGATAAGGAAGTGGGGAAGTTCAATGTTGAGGTTTGGAAGCAGCAATCTGGAATGCAGAGGGATCAAAAATGGTAAAGGGGGAAATATAAACAGTGGGGGATGTGGATAGCTGGTAGTGCATGTGAAAATGGAACACTTTGGGAGAGGGGGATTATCAGAGGTCACCCACACTGTGGTCTCAATGGTGGGGTGTGGGGGAGCACAATGATCCACAGGATGAAAATGTAAAATGGAGATTCAAGTTTAAGGATAGCAGTTACTGATTCCAAGTGAAGGTGGGAATATGTAAATGATCAGTAGTGATGGTCTTTCCAGGGATTTCCAGGAATACTCTACAAGTGGCCATCGTGATTTCCAGCTGAGCCTGAGGTAGGGCTGTGCTGCACTCCATTTTTACTCGACTTGTAAATATGCATCGGAAATGGAAGATGGCTGCAACCACAGCTGGACTGTGTGGAGTCAGTGTTCTTTCTGTCTGAGCACACCGACTGTACTTGTATGTAATGTCAGGTTCTTCAAGGAACATTTACATTAAGCAAGCAATTTCACAAGACAGAATGAAGTAATCAGTAATTATAGCATTGTACATGTGAAATGCATGCAGTGTCCTGAAATGTGTAGTACAAGCACTTCTCTCCACTGATGCTGCCGGACCAGCTGAGCTAATCCAGCAATTTCTGTTTTTGTCACTACATTATAACAGTGACTACACTTCAAGAGTACTCAGTTGACTGTTTTACGACTTGCCTGTGAAAGGTGCTACTTAAATCCAAGTATTCATTTATTGATTCAAAGATAGGAGGAACTGCAGATGTTGGAGAATCTGAGATAACAAGGTGTAGAGCTGAATGAACACAGCAGGCCAAGCAGCATCAGTGGAGCAGGAAAGCTGACATTTTGGGCCTAGACCATTCTTCAGAAATGGGGGAGCAGAAGGGGGTTCTGAAATAAATAGGGAAAGATAGGGAGAGACTGTGTCTCCCGCATTTCCTGCAACACATCCCTCACGCCCCCTCCCCAGAATAACAGCCAAAACAGAATACCCCTCGTCCTCACGTACGACCCCACCAAACTCCAGATCCAACACATCATCCTCCAACACTTTCGTCATTTGCAATCTGACCATCACCAAAGACATTTTTCCCTCCCACCCTTATCTGCTCTCCAGAGGGACCACTCTGTCTAGGACTCCCTTGTCCGCTCCACACTCCCCTCCAGCCCCACCACTCCCGGCACATTTCCCTGCAACCTGCAGGAAATGCTATACCTGTCCCTGCACCCCCATCCCAGGCTCCCAAAAGACTTTCCTCATCAGGCAAATATTTACCTGCACATCTGCTAATGTGGTATACTGCATTCACCATTCCAGTTGTGGCCTTCTCTACATCGGGGAAACCAAGCAGAGGCTTGGGGACAGCTTTGCAGAGCACCTATGTTCGCTCGGTTCGCACTAAACAATTGCACCTCCCAGTCGCGAACCATTTCAACTCTCCCTCCCATTCCTCAGATGACATGTCCATCCTTGGCCTCCTGCAGTGCCATAATGGTGCCACCTGAATGTTGCAGGAACATTAATTCATATTCTGCTTGGGAACCTTGCAGCCCAATGGTATCAATGTGGACTTCACAAGCTTCAAAATCTCCCCTCCCCCAACCACATCACAAAACCGGCCCAGCTCGTCCCCGCCTCACTGACCTTTCCTTCTTCCCACTTGTCCCCTCCTCTCACCCCAAGCCCCACTCCCATCTATGACTAATAACCTCATCCTGCCCGCTTGATCTGTCTGTCCTCCCCAGACTGACCTATCCTTTCCCTAGCTCCCCACCTATGCTCATCTCTACTGGCTCCATCGCCACCTCTTTAACATGTCTGTCTCCTCGCCAGCTATCTTCTCCTCTGTCCATCTTCTATCCACCTCCTCCTCTCTCCCTATTTATTTCTGAATCCCATTCCCCTCCCCAATTTCTGAAAAAGGATCTAGGCCCAAAACGTCAGCCTTCCTGCTCCTCTGATGTTGCTTGGCCTTCTGTGTTCATCCAGCTCTGCACCTTGTTATCTCTTATTCATTTATTGAGGTGTTATGATCTGGAGTGCAATGTCTGAAAGGATAATGGAAACAGATTCATAGTAACTTTCAAAACAGATTTGGATAAATGCACAAGCAAGAACAATGTGAAGCATTATCGTCAAGAAATTGGAAGTGGGAGTAGTTGATGGCCTAAATAGACTCCCCCGTCTCATGAAGCTGTCTGATCTAAAGGAAAACTTGCAAATCACCTGCCAAACAAATGATGATGGCCTAGCCATCAGTCATTCCTCAGATTTTGACTGACTCAGTGGTTTTGTTTATTTAAAACAGTAAAACACATCACAAGTTACAAAACAGACGGTACTGTAAATTAACTGATGTCTGTTTGTACGGTTTGCAGAAATGCAGCAGACGAACTGCCAGGCAGAATCACAGCATTGTATACATATCACACATGGAGTGCTATTAAAGACAAAGTACACATTCAACACTATATAATTAAGGAGTTCTTCTGATTGTTAATCATAGATCATTCTGAAAAATGAACCACATGCCTAATTTGCTTGTCTAGGAGATAATGGATCAAGAGGAAAACTGTCAAATAAAAATGCCAACAAGATATAAGGATGCCCGTTTACAGTAAGGCTAATGTCTCGGAATTCCATCTGTGTCTTCTATTTTATTTCCTTTCTCTGCTTATGGAGCATCATTCCTTCTCAGGAACTTAGAAGTGACTTTCATTCCCTATTGTGTGAATATGTCAGCGTCTTATGTTACTAGATTGATTCAACTTTGACCTGTAAAGTGAGTCCCAAAATGAGCTGCTGTATTTATATTTATTAATAGAAAGGAATCAATTCGCTTCAAACATGCGCACAAAAGTAACAACCGATCTTTAATTGGGATTTATTTAGTTGCTTGGTGTGGTACCATACAGACCAGAAAGACACAAGTTAAACTCTTGCTGTGATCTCAGTTGAAGGCACGACCGTTGGACTCAGTATCCTGAGCAACAACGTGTTAATACAAGCCAAGGTCTGGTTCCTGCCAAGGATACCTACTGCTAGAATAGTAAATGAAGACAGGGCATCTGGCTCTGTGATGCTTCTCAGATTACAATAATTGACTGGCACCCACACCATGGGCATGACACTGGAGGATGGCTAGATTCCATAAGGACTGTATCCAAATGTGAGCCAAAATCTTCAGGAGCAGAGGAAAAGCTGTTTTTTTAGAAATAAATTATCATTAATAATATTGATAACTGATGCATAAATATATCTTCAGCGCCTGAGCAGTTATCTGGTATAATGAATGACTCACTCATTCGGCAGTCTACCAATTATTCATTCAATGGTTTCATCTATGTTTGATAGCTTTAAACTGTTGTAGGAATAAAGGTTCCCTGAAGCCGTATTGAATTTGCCTTGTGTGCAAACTATCACAAAGCTATAAAAATCAATGACATCTTTTTTGCTATATATCTTGTCAAATAGAGATCAGGGTCTGTGTGAGAACAGGCAGTTTGAGCCCTTTCCCTGTTATATGCTGTGAAGATTGCTTTCAATTCATAGAAAGGTACCCATCTCCTATTCTGCGTTTAGTGAATGGAAATGTGTTAAAGCCCATGACAGTTAATCAATCCTTCCAATACCCTGTCAGCTGTGGTAAGAAAAATTGATTAAAATACCCACAATAGAAAACTGTACCAGCTTGCACTGAGATATGTCCACTGAGGTTCCTTTGCCTGAGGTTTATTCTGTAACATGTCATAGAGGTAGTTCTCGTATAACGTGAAAGTTGCGTTCTTATGTGACCTCGTGCTACAGAAAATCATGCTATAGAAAATCATGTATAGGGAAATCGCTACAGAAAATCACTATTCCTGTATAGCAGGAAGTTAGCGTTGTCCAGACAGTGTCCACTATTCATCAATCACATTACAGCCAACTTGCATTAACGAAACATGTTATAACAGAACTACCTCTAATTACCTCACAAGTTGCTAATTTGCTATAATTAACTGAAGTTTTACCCTTTTGATATATTACAAAAGGATGCCATGCCCATGTTTGACTCATAATGTTAACTTCTCTGTGCAAATGGGTTTGCTTGGTTTGGAAGCTTGTACAAATTTAAGCACAAGCTTATTTCAAGCATACCGAAAAACACAGAGAGTGACATAACATGAAGCTTGTGGTGTCCTAGATAGTTTGCAGTATAAATAGAAGGTGCAGAATGGCTGTCAGAATTACAGATGCTATCACGGAACCATTAACCTCTCTGTTACATTTACAGTTGCTGACTGACCAGCTATATATTTCCAAAATCTCCTGTCACTCTTGATCCATATTTAATAGTCTGCTGCAAAACATAAAGCTTAGCATTACACTGTAATTATGGGGCACAAATCCACAGGTTTTCAAACAATGCATTCAAAAATGTAAACATCTTACATTCACCAAATTGACAATTCATTATCATCCACTGTGCTGTATCACCAAAAATGAATTTTTCGCTACTTGATCCATTGCTGATGCAAAGTCTGTCTCAATTTGTGATGTTATTTGTGCCTCTGGATTGAGTTATTGCCTTAGCACCAAACATTATCAGTTTAATTAACATCAGCTTTGCTAGAACCTTTGGTATGTAAAGTCCCATAAAACTTGACCATGCCTCTGGAACCTCCTTCAACTTCATTGCATGCACTTGACAGTGAGGAAATGCAGTCTCATAAATTCATCAATAAGGTAATAACTTTGAACTGTACAGAATGAAACAGCTGGATGTGAATCTTAATCCGTTTCTATTATCCCTGTTATCGCTCCACTGGAGGATTCAGAATCTTAAATATGCTGTGAAATGAAAAATGTCTTTCTTCATGATCCAAACATTAAAACAGACTAAAGCTGTGGAAGTTGGAACTCAGTATGTGAGATTACAAGAGTGCTGATTACTTCTCCTCCCCACATAGGCACAAGTTGACCGATCAACAATTATATTGCAATGCCATTGTATATGCTATCGATTTTTAAAGCATATTTTCACACTCGTAAGATTAATTCTATCAATCTGACTGCATGCAGTTTCTTAATAGACAATCAGATCAAACTGTCCATACAACCAGAGTGTGAATTCCTTGAAAAATGTGTGTATTTGTGAAAGAATTATGGCGTAGTGTGTCAGTTTCAAAGTTTGGCAGTTGAGAAAATGATGGCTATTCAAGAGTTGCTCCTTGAAATTTAGAAAGAACCATACCCAGCGAATAAATGAGACAATGCAAGGAATCCAAATTCTAATTTTCTGTGCTCCTTAGCTACCTTACACTACAGTCCCTCAGGGATACCTGTCTGTTTGTGGCTGCACTGCCCTCTGGTGTCCCTGTTAGTGTCCACCCTATGGATGGTAAATCTTCCCCCAAGATCCTCTTCCGATCGGAGGAAATGCAGATCTGCACGGGTTTAACCGCTGCTAACTGCAGGTCACTTGAGTCAACATAAATAAGGAATTAAGTGTAATTATTTTCACAGTTGTTTGTCTTGGTATCATGGCCTGTAGTGTACATTGCTCTGGACAATGTATAAAGAAAAGCATATATTTGCAACTTTAACAGTAGGAATTTCTTCCTTCCATTAATTTCAAATCCTTTATCCTCAAAATTTGACATCAGAGGGACATGGGCAGAGTGAGTGTCAGGGCCATGGGCAGAGTGAGGGTCTGAGAGAGGGGCAGAGTGAGAGTTAGGGATGTGGTGAGAATGAGGGTCTCGGGCATGGGCAGAGTGAAGGCATGAGGGATGGACAGAGTGACATAGTTTGGGACAGGGACAGAGTGAGGGTCTATGACAGTGCAAAGTGAATGTCTTGGGGAGGCAGAGTGAGGATCTGGGACAGTGCAGACTGAGAGTTTGGAACAGGGCAGAGTGCAGATCTGACAGAAGAGCAGAGTGAGGGTCCGGGGCACGGGCAGACTGAGCAACTGGGAATAGAGCAGAGTGAGGGTCTAGGATAGGAGCAGGTTTGCTATACTGCTAGTGTAGTGAATATATAATCTCAATCTTGTGCAATGCCAGAAATGGCATACATTAACATCGGAGGCAGCTTTGGAGATATTCTCTCGAATTTAACCAAGCCACTGGAACTTGAAAGCCCCGCTCACTAATCCTATCAAGCAGGGACTTCAAAATAGCAGTCACTTATTGCAGCGTGTCCTGCAACCAATTATTTGTCTCCTTGGCAAAATCCAAGCAGTTTTTATTGCAGACTAACCCTTCATTATTGGAGATGGACACCTCTGGTCTCCATTATTGGAGACCTCTGGTCATCAAGATAGATTCTTAAATATGGACAATACACATTTCAATAACCATGATTTCATTGGAAAAGCTGGTTTGTCCTAACCAGCAGATGATAGTTCACCTTTGTGACAAACTGTCTCATGAAGCAACATTAATAATAGCTAATGTGTCCCAAGGTTCTGCATCATGAGGGATTTTCTTCGTGACATTTCTGCGTCTGTTGTAGATTGATTCATAGAGATAATTGATAGCTTTAATCAACAATAATTACATGATGCAGCTCCCAGGATGGTTCAAGTTATATTGACCTTGGTGCTTATTTCAATTAATAATGTGGATGGAGAAATAGAAATAGAGGAATAGGATACCTACAGCATGGAAGCAGGCCATTCAGCCCATTGATTCCATACTGGCTTTCCAAAAAGTATCCTCCGAAACCCAACCCCCTACCCTATCCCTGTAACCTAGCATTTGTCATGGTTAATCCTGTTAGCCTGCACGTCCCGGTACACTAAGGGAAATTTAGCATGGCCAATCCACCTAGCCTGCACATATTTGGAATGTGGGAGGAAACCGGAGGATCACAGGAAACCCACACAGATGTTCCATTGAAAAGTATTCTATGTCTCTGGTGGAATTGGGTGTGAATGACTATGCTGGAATAGGGACAATTATTGAAATAATAATGCGCTGATTAGGCCTCAGTTCTAGACCAAGGCCCTGGGAGTGAACATGCTGGGCCGTTGTGCATGATCCTTTCACAAATTATATAGCTGCCCCCGACGAGCTCCATCCAACCGAGAAACAATGCCACAAGGTGAGATAGCTATCAGTCATGTCAGGATGGGAAAGATGGATGCTGCTGAAAAGAGTATGGAGGTGCCTTAGGTTGCCTGTAGTGAAGTTAATTCCTAAGGTCAGCAGAGATAGGGTGGTATTGACAACTGGAGAGGTAATGGATGAGGTTTCAACCTTGAAAAATGGAGTCTTTGGCTCTGAAATTCAACACAGACTGCTCTTAGGAGGGAGCCTGCAATAAGTTGCTGGTCTCTGCACTTGAGGGGACAACCCAACTTCAATAAAATCACTAAATGCCCCTTAAGTGGAACCTTAATTACCAAACACTGTTTGACTCAGTGAAGTGAGCAGTTGACTGAGGCCCCACCAAGCAAAAGTCCTCTGGTGACAGGAAGATATCAAGCATCCATCCCAATACAGCTCTTCCCTATTTTCCCAGCCTGTCAGTCTAGTGCCCCATTTCCATGGAGATGAGAAAATTTGGCCGACTGCCTCAGGTATTGTTAAGTTTTTATTTACTGGTTCAGTGTTCCTCCTCCTTGTCTGAATACAATGTGTTTGAAATGTCCAAAAAATTTCATTATTATTTTCTGTGCTTCAACTTCAACAGCAAACATCAATCGAATGTGAGAAAGTAAAATGTAGAAATCATGAACTACCAGAAAAATCTGTTAATGTAACCCACGGGCAAAATGTGTGAAAAGACTTTGCTGTACTTTTACTTTTAGAAGGGGCTAGTTGTATAGGCCAAACCCTGAATTCTCAAGTGCTGGTTGGTACGTTTGAGGCTCATATGTGGATACATTCAATATCATGGCACTTGGCATGAATTTCTGAATGATGAAACCTTTCGGCACTGAAGCAGGCTACTCTGCCTATCAGTCCTGTGCTGGCTCTGCGAGAAAACGATTTAACTTGGACCTAAACCGAGCCTCGTCCTTTTCAACTTATAAATCAGCCCAACATTCTTTTAAATTCTATTATGGAATCTGATTTCCACCATTTTTCAGGCAGTGACTCCCAAGTTATTTGGAGAGACGGCAGCTTGATAGCAATCACTGGACTTGAAACCCGGGCGGATGCTTTGATGGCATGGATTCAAATCCCACCACTGCTGGAATTAAATACAATTAATGAATCTGAAATTGAAATCTGGTCACAGTACTGGTGACTTTGAAGTTGTCATGGTCTGTGGTAAGAATCCATAGGTCCAAGAAAATTGGGATGTGGGAAACTTTACATCCAGTCTCCACCAAAATCCTCTCAATTGTGGTTTTAAATTGAAAACTGACCAAAGTTGGTATGCCAAAATTGTTGGAGAAACTCAGCTAGTCGCGAGTTTTGAGAAGATTTGTAGCTGAGGTTGAGGTTCTGGATGTGAGTTTGCTCGCTGAGCTGGAAGGTTAGTTTTCAGACATTTCGTCACCTTTTTTTTATTTTTAAAAAATATACTTTATTCGTAAGATGTACAAAAAAAAACATATTTATATACCTACCCAGTCATGCAAGCCGCTCTGGGTTACCCAGGGGGTACGTACACCAACTAAAGGAAAAAAAAGAAGAAAAAAGACAAAGCAAAGAATATACCCCGGCAGTCGTCTCCCCGCACAGTCCCTGTTGGCTCCTGACCAGTTGGGGAAGGCGCCAGCTGGGCCCAGTTACCAGATAGGGCCCTTGTTTCTTTTCTGGACAAGGGGTTTCATACGGTGGTCTTTCTCCACCGCGCCTTGGCGGCGGCTGCCCCAAGCTTTAGCACGTCCCTCAGCATGTAGTCCTGACCTTGGAGTGCGCCAGTCTGCAACATTCGGTCGGGGTCAGTTCTTTCAGCTGGCAGACCAGCAAGTTGCGGGCAGACCAAAGAGCGTCTTTCACCGCATTGATGGTCCTCCAGGCGCAGTTGATGTTGGTCTTGGTGTGCGTCCCGGGAAACAGCCTGTAGAGCACAGAGTCCCGTGTCAAGGAGCTGCTCGGGACGAACCTTAACAAAGACCACTGCATCCCCCTCCAGACCTCCTGTGCATAGGCACACTCCTGAAGGAGGTGATAGACAGTCTCGTTCCCCCCCACAGCCGCCTCGAGGGCAGCGTGCGGTGGAGCAGAGATTCCGGGCATGCATAAAGGATCTCACTGGCAGAGCCCCTCTCACCGCCAGCCAAGCAATGTCCTTGTGCTTGTTTGAAAGTTCTGGCAATGAGGCATTCTGCCAAAACGACTTTGGCAGTCTGCATGGGGAACCGCACGACGGGATCCACCCTCTCCTTTTCCCGAAGGGTCTCGAGGATACTACGTGCTGACCACTGCCTGATGACCTTGTGGTCAAAGGTGTTTCCTTTCAAAAATTTCTCCACGACGGACAGGTGGTACGGGACAGTCCAACTACTCGGAGCGTTCCGCAGCAACGAGGCCAGGCCCATCCTTCGCAACACCGGGGACAGGTAGAACCTCAGTAAGTAGTGACACTTGGTGTTTGCGTACTGAGGATCTACGCACAGCTTGATGCAGCCGCACACAAAGGTAGCCGTCAGGGCGAGGGTGGCGTTCGGTACGTCCTTTCCCCCATTTTCCAGGTCTTTGTACATGGTGTCCCTGCAGACCCGGTCCGTCCTCGATCCCCAAATGAAGTGGAAGATGGCCTGGGTGACAGCAGCGGTGCAGGTCCAGGGAATAGGCCAGGCCTGCGCCACATACAACAGTACCGAAAGCCCCTCGCGCCTGACAAACTGTCCGATTCCCACACGTTGATCGAGACTGCGCTAACGATGTTGGTGTAGAGCAGCCGGATCCAATTGCGGATGCCATCCCCAAACCCCAATTTGGAGAGGACGTCCCTTATGTAAGCATGAGAGACCCTGTCGAAGGCCTTCTCCTGGTCGAGGCTAACGAGGCAGGTGTCCACCCGCCTGTCCTGCACGTAGGCGATCGTATCCCTGCTGAGCGCGAGGCTCTCAACGATCTTCCTGCCCGGCACAGCACAGGTTTGGTCAGGGTGAATCACCGACTCCAGGACAGACCTGACCCGGTTGGCTATGACCTTGGTCAGGATTTTGTAGCCCACGTTCAATAGTGAAATGGGATGCCAAGTCTTAATTTCTTCCCTCTCCCCCTTCCTCTTGTAAATGAGGGTGATGATGCCCTTCCTCATGGACTTGCACATTTCCCCTGCCCGAAGCGCACTATCGTACACCTCCAGCAGGTCCTGGCCAGCCAGGTCCCACAGAGCTGAATACAGCTTGACCGGTAAGCTGTCGCTCCTGGGAGTCTTATTCCGCTCCAAGGACTTGAGGGCTCTGGTCAGCTCGTCCAGGGATATCGGCCGGTCCAGCCACTCCCTCGTGCCGTCGTCTAAGACCTCTAAGACGCCTAAGATGTAAGCTGGTTCACTGAGCTGGAAGGTTTGTTCCCAGATGTTTCACCACCATTCTAGGTAACATCATCAGTGAGCCTCCGACGAAGCGCTGGTGTTATGTCCCGCTTTCTATTTATCTGGTTAGGTTTCCTTGGGTTGGTGATGTCATTTCCTGCGTTGGTGATGTCATTTCCTGTTGTTTTTCTCAGGGGATGGTAGATTGGCTCCTTACATCTGGAACAAAATAAAGACCCACTCTTCTGTGGACCGAGAGGAGGAGAGCGCTGTGTTGGATTTGGAAGGAAGACGTCGGGTTGGCTGTGCACCCTTGCAACCGGTGGATCTTAATGCTGGCTTCGGCCTAACGCTGGTTCAGGGGAGCAGCCAACCTGCAACGATGGCTGCGGCAAGTGCTCGTGCCCCAGGTCAGGGGGTCCGGAACACCATCCGTGTTTCTGTGAAGAAGGTGGATGAAGGTGCACCTGTGGACTGCACCTTCTTTGTGAAGAGGGTCCTGTTGGACTGTTTTGGGTTCACTGCTGCGGACATTTACTGCCTGCAGGATTTCCCCGGAGGAGGTTTTTATGACGTGACCTTCAGGAGTGTCAAGCTTTGCGAGCGCTTCCTGGAGGTTTTCAAGGAGAAAGGAGGGGAGGGCCCCTTCTCTGTATTGACCGCTGTCCCGCTGTTTGTGATGCCAGCACAGAGGAGCCGTATGGTGACTGTACACATGTACAATCCGCATGTGCCAGCAGTTGATGTCCTGACCTTCCTTGGAAGGTACGTGCAGGTGAAAGGGGACCTAACCAACATCATGGACCCTTTGACATCTGGACAGTAAGAGGCAGGTCAAGGTGATGCTGAGGATGGGTGCAGATGGGAACATTGTACACCCACTGTCCAGCTTCGCGATCGGCGGGAGCAATGGCTACCTGACTTACGCAGGGCAACCCAAAGTCTGCCGTGCCTGTGGTAGGTCAGGTCACGTGGCGGCCGACTGCAAAGCCAACATCTGCATGAACTGCAGGGAGGAGGGACACCTTGAAAAGGATTGCCCACAAGAAAAAAGCTGCAACCTTTGAGGGGAAGCGGGCCAACTCAATAGGGCATGCCCGCAGCGGGGGACCACCTATGCCCAGGTTGCTGGCAGGGGCAATGCGGGGCAAGCCCCCCCGGAGGAGAGGAAGGCACCAGGGCCATGCAAGGACTCCCCTAATGTGCAGGAGGGCCAGGTTGTGCAGGAGGGCCCAGCCCCACAGGATGCGCCCAAGGCCAGCAATGCGCCCCTCCAGGCTCCACTCCCCCCCCGACAACCCGGAGTCGATGGAGGTGGCGACAGGCGACCCAGGGGATTGGACGACCGTCCGGAAAGTGAGGAGGAAGGTGCGTCGGCGGGCCCAGGAACCGCAACCATCAGGCAGGAAGAGGCAGCTACAGGCGGGCTATAAGAGCTCCTTTGACGAAGGAGATTCGGAGGGGCCCTGCCCAAAGCAGAAGCTCAAGGGAGAAGGAAAGCAGCACCCCGCTTCCAGGTGACGGGAGGTGTCCTGAGGCTCCCTCCGACACCCAGTCACGTGCCGCTGGGACCCTGGAGGGCCCCCCGGAACTTATAGGCGGGAAGGAGGAAACAGCGCGTCCCCAGCCTGACCCAGAGACGGACTCTCCTGCCTCCGTACCCCAGATGGGGGGATGCCACCCAGAAGGCAGCATGGACAGTTTCCTGAGCCTAGAGAGCGTCCAGCAGTTAGCCCAGGCAATGGGCATGAATGGACAGATGGAGGGGCTGGACCTTGGACTTAGGGAGGGTACTGCGCTCACTGCCCACAATGGGGGTACGAGTTGCGAGCATTAATGTGCGCAGCGTCAAGTCCATCGCAAGATGTGTGTCCATGTTGGCCTACCTGACCACCGTCAAGGCGGACCTCCTGTTTCTGCAGGAGTGCGGGATACCGCACTTCAGCAGGTACGGGAAATGGTCCGGCGCCTGGACCTGTGGGCCTTCAATCTGGTTGGGGGTAACGACTGTTGGTCCTCGGGCCTGGCTATTCTGCTGCGGGGGCGCAACTTCACCATCTCTCAAGTTCAGGAGGTGGTGGGGGGGCGCCTCCTAGTGGCTGACGAAACCTACAGGAACGGTCCCCTGAGGCTGATCAACGTGTACGCCCCAGCGGTACGGAGTGAGCAGTTGGCCGTCCTGCAGCGGCTCCCACCCCTGCTGGCTACGCCCAGGCCGGTCATCCTAGCGGTAGACTTCAACTGCATCATTGATGCAGATGGAAGATCCGGTGTGGGGACAGCGGGTCGGGGGAGTCAACTGGACGTCACATCCAGATTCCTGATGGGCACGGTGAAGGATGCCAAGCTGCTCGACGTCTTCAGCAACCCTGCAGACGGAGCGCAGCGGAGGTACACCTAGTCGCGGCCAGACGGGTCTATTCGCTCAAGGATAGACTTCCTGTTTGTGTCACGGGCGTTCTCGGTCAGGTCCACCGGCATCGAGCCGGTGTTCTTCTCTGACCACTGCCTCCTGCTGGCCGACTGTCACTTACAGGACGACCAGCAGGCCGGCAAGGGGACGTGGAAGCTCTACATGACTCTGTTGACCCCAGAGAATGTCGAGGAGCTTAAGAGGGAGTACGCCGGTTGGAGAATCGTGAAACCCCTCTTTGAGTCTCCGGGCGACCGGTGGGAGACGGTGAAGGAGAACATCAAGAGATTCTTTGTCCTCAAGGGTGTTCGGAAGGCGAGAGAGAGGTGGGGAAAGCTGTCGTGACTCCAGAAAAGGGTGCAGAACCTGCTCCTTCTGCAGTTGATGGCGGTCGATGTCACGGAGGACCTCCGCGAGGTGAGGGGCCAGCAAGCCTCGCTCTTCGCCGCAGAGGCCTCCAGGATAATCTTCCGGTCCAGGGTCCGTTCGGTGGAGCAGGACGAGACGTGCTCATGTTTCTTCTTTCAGAAGGTGCGCAAAGAGAGCTCTGTGCTCTGCTGGCTGAAGGAGGACGACGGCTCGGTGACGTCATCTGGGCCCGACATTTTGAGGATCAGCGGATCCTTCTATGCCGGACTGTACGACACGAAGCCCACGGACAGCACGGCCTCCAAGTCGTTCCTGTCATCTATCACGGAGGTCTTAGACGACGGCACGAGGGAGTGGCTGGACTGGCCGATTTACCTGGATGAGCTGACCAGAGCCCTCAAGTCCTTGGAGAGGAATAAGGCTCCCGGGAGCGACGGCTTACCGGTTGAGCTGTATTCCGCTCTGTGGGACCTGGCTGGCCAGGACCTGCTGGAGGTGTACGATAGTGCGCTTCGGGCAGGGGAAATGTGCAAGTCCATGAGGAAGGGCATCATCACCCTCATTTACAAGAGGAAGGGGGAGAGGGACGAAATTAGGACTTGGTGTCCCATTTCACTATTGAACGTGGGCTACAAAATCCTGGCCAAGGTCATAGCCAACCGGGTCAGGTCTGTCCTGGAGTCGGTGATTCACCCTGACCAAACCTGTGCTGTGCCGGGCAGGAAGATCGCTGAGAGCCTCGCGCTCATCAGGGATACGATCGCCTACGTGCAGGGTGGACACCTGCCTCGTCAGCCTGGACCAGGAGAAGGCCTTCGACAGGGTCTCTCATGCTTACATGAGCGACATCCTCTCCAAGTTTGTGTTCGGGGAGGGCATCCGCAGTTGGATCCGGCGGCTCTACACCAACATCGTTAGCGCAGTCTCGATCAACGTGTGGGAATCGGACAGTTTTCCCATCAGATCTGGAGTCAGGCAGGGCTGCCCGTTCTCTCCTGCCTTGTTCGTATGCTGTGTGGAGCCCTTCGCCGCATCCATCAGGGAGAACGTGAGCCTGAAGGGCGTGACTATCCCAGGCAGCAGAGGCCTTCAGGTCAAGACCTCCCTGTACATGTACGACGTCGCTGTCTTCTGCACCGATCGTCGATTGGTGAGTAGGCTGTTGGACATCTGTGGCCAGTGTGAACTGGCCTCGGGTGCCAAAGTCAATAGGGGTAAGAGCGAGGTCATGTTCTTCGGGAACTGGGACGACCGCTCCTTCTACCCCTTCACCGTCAGCACAGACTACCTGAAGGTGCTGGGTGTTTGGTGTGGTGGAGCTGGGGCATGCACTAAGACTTTGGAGGAGCGTATCACCAAACTGAAGCAGAAGCTGGCAGGTGGACTCTCCGGTCCCTCCCCATCGCGGGTAAGAACCTGGTTGTCAGGTGCGAGGGACTTTCGGTACTGTTGTATGTGGCGCAGGCCTGGCTTATTCCCTGGACCTGCGCCGCTGGGGTCACCCGGGCCATCTTCCACTTCATTTGGGGGTCGAGGATGGACTGGGTCCGCAGGGACACCATGTACAAAGACCTGGAAAATGGGGGAAAGGGCGTACCGAACGCCACCCTCGTCCTGATGGCTACCTTTGTGTGTGGCTGCATCAAGCTGTGCATTGATCCCCAGTACGCAAACACCAAGTGTCACTACTTACTGAGGTTCAACCTGTCCCCGGTGTTGGGAGGGATGTGCCTGGCCTCGTTGTGGCGGAACGCTCCGAGTAGTTGGACCATCCCGTACCACCTGTCCTTCGTGGAGAAGCTTTTGAAGGGAAACACCTTTGACCACAAGGCCGTCAGGCAGTGGTCAGCACGTAGTATCCTCGAGACCCTTCGGGAAAAGGTGAGGGTGGACCCCGTCGTGTGGTTCCCCACGCAGACTGCCAAAGTCATTTGGCAGAATGTCTCATCGCCAGAACTTTCAAACAAGCACAAGGACATTGCTTGGCTGGAGGTGAGAGGGGCTCTGCCAGTGAGATCCTTTGTGCATGCCCGGAATCTCTGTGCCACCGCACGCTGCCCTCGAGGCGGCTGTGGGGGGGGACGAAACTGTCGATCACCTCCTTCTGGAGTGTGCCTATGCGCAGGAGGTCTGGAGGGGGATGCAGTGGTATTTGTCAAGGTTCGTCCCAAGCAGCTCCGTGACGCGGGACTCCATGCTCTCTGGGCTGTTTCCTGGGACGCACACTGAGACCAACATCAACTGCGCCTGGAGGACCATCAATGCGGTGAAAGACGCTCTTTGGTCTGCCCGCAACTTGCTGGTCTGCCAGCTGAAAGAACTGACCCCGACCGAGTGTTGCAGACTGGCGCACTCCAAGGTCCAGGACTACGTGCTAAGGGACGCGCTAAAGCTTGGGGCAGCCACCGCCAAGGCGCGGTGGGGAAAGACCACCGTATGAAACCCCTCGTCCAGAATAGCAAAAAGGGCCCTGTCTGGTACCTGGGCCCAGCTGGCTCCTTCCCCAACTGGTCAGGGGGCCAACGGGGACTGTGTGGGGTGACGACTGCCAGGGTGTTTTCTTTGCTTGTTTTTTTCCTTTAGTTGGTGTACGTACCCCTGGGTAACCCGGAGCGGCTTGCATGACTGGGTAGGTGTATAAATATGTTTTATTTTTTGTACATCTTATGAATAAAGTATATTTTTTCAAATAAAGAAAAGGTGACAAAACGTTTGAAAACTAACCGTCCAGCTCAGCGAGCAAACTCACATCTGTTAGAATCCATCTAGTTCATTAACATCCTTTAGGCAAGAAATCTATCAACTTTTCTTGTCTGGCCGACTTGTGATGCAGACCAACAGCAATGAGTTGACTCCTGACTGGCCTCTGAAACAGCTGAGCAAGATACTCGTCATGGCTGGCCTTACCCGTGAGGCACACATTCCATAGAGGGAGGAAAAGATAAAATAGCAACTTTCTGTGTAAAATTACTTCACCTCTTCCAGTTCTTTCGCCACTTATTTTAAACCTATCACATCTAGTAATTAACTCATTTATTCACTCAATGGCATCCTGGAAATGTCCTTCAGGGTGATGCTATTAAACAATACCTATTACCTGTTTATTTTACCACACATTTTTTGTTGATTTCCTCCCTTCATTGCCAGTATCCCTGTTTTGTCTGAAACGTAGTTTTAAATCCCTCCGCCGCATCTTTTCAACATCACAGCCATTTCACTGTGCGGTTTCAGATTAACTGTTCAAAAATAGAAATTGCTGGAAAAACTCAGCAGGTCTGGCAGCACCTCCTATAACCCTTCATCAGAACCATTCTGCTGAGTTTTTCCAGCAATTTCTGTTTTTGTTTCTGATTTCCAGTTCTCTGGTTTGTTTTATTCACATTAGCTGTTATTTGGTAAATGAATAGAAACACTATACTGAGAGGCTGGGTTAGTGTATTGGAACCTCTGTTGTATGCTGCACAACCTGTTTACTGATTCTGGATTCTGCAGTCTCTAAATCTCAAAGGCAGATCAAATCTATCCACATCCTCGCCTTTGGGATTAGAACAGAAACCCATCAATATTCAGGCCACAGGCTTCGCTGATCCATCATCTGTTGGAATGCTGCCTTTACTGCCTTTGCTCTCCTCACTGGTGACATGCAGAGCAGTCCTACAAGGATTAACCCCAATCACTGAGCTCCAACTGCAGTCGTTAATCACTGAAGCAATCAGTGCCCAAGTGCTTCAGCTCATTCCTTTGCTCTAGCGAGTAATGGCAGTCTGTAGGTGCAGATCACACAGTTATCTTGCTGCTGTTAAACAGCGGGTCTCCAGACTGGGTTTCAACTGGTCAGTTCCAAGGGTTGGAATATGTTTTCTTAAAGAATTTGCCACCTTGACTAATTTCTGTCGCACTAAGATAGTGAATATTTGAGTAAAAAGTTTAATCATTCAAGCAAATTCTAAAAAGGATTTGAAAATCCTGACTAAAATTTCATGAAAAGCTTCGATTTCTGCTTGCTCACAAACATATGGTACAAAGATGCAAATCCCATGGAAACAAATCAAATGTCCCCTGTGGTGAAAACTATTCACAATACTCTCTTCCATGCCTAAACCAGGACGGTATAAACAGACAATTAAAAAAAATAAGAACATTCTTAAATAATTGGAACAATATCGCTGTCTTTGCGTGATGCTGCATTTATAACATTTTTTTCATTGAAAGCATTAAAGTTCAGAAATGACAGAGCAGGCTGGCTTGACGATCACTTTAATTCCAATGTTAAGTTATTCTGTTTTCTCACTTAGCTGTTAAGATGCACAGAAATAATCACAAGGACGCATTGTGTCTGATGTCTAACATGCAAATTAACAATAAAGCAGATGGTTTTGGTCTGCAGAGCAGAAGCAGAAAACAATCATTTGCCACAGATGAGTCCTTTGACCGAGAGAAACAATGAGAAAGGAATCGCTCAAATCAACAGAACCCAGCTGCCAGCTGGGTGTGCAAGTTCTATACCACTTGGGGAACCTGACTAGCATAACAAGCTCTGTCTTTCAGGAAGCCATTGGTTATATACTGAGGACTACTTTATATTTAAAGATATGTCCCTGCCAGGAGCCATGTGCCTGCTATTTGTGACAACCCTCCGAACTCTCTCCCCCACTGAAGGCAATTTCTGTTTGAAGTTCAGCATGAATCAGTTTGAGTGACAACACAATTCATCCCGTTCCTGTGCAGCTCTGAATACCCTAGTGTCACCATGCCATTCATAATGGGGATGTATGCAATTATGAAACAATGCCAATGAGATTGCAAGCGCAATTTAATAAAGAAAATGTGAGGAGTTAGTGAAAGTGGGGGGAGGGAGGAGAGCATGAATTCAAAGTTGTCAACTAAATGTACATATTTGTAATTAAAAAACTGGAGGAGATAATCTATTGCAGCCCTTTCACACAGACACTTGATTGTTCTCGACATGAACTACATTGAGTCGAAGGATTAAGCTGACTAACTGCAGTTAGCAATGGAAGCAACAGCCCCAGGTCCGCGCTAAAGAGGCCAGCTCCTCCCCTGATGCAGGTTGTCATACCCAATACAGCAGATGTGAGCTCTAAACAAATGGCTGATTCCATTCCTAGCTTTCAGATTCAGTTGTGAGACAACCTTGGGACCTTCCTGCAGTTGAGCTGCAGGCATTGGCACCTCAATTTACTCCCAGAATAAGTGGAGGCAAACGAATGAGTAAGTCTCAACAGCTGCATTCTCCATCATCACCCATTGCTGCCTAGTAGGTGCTGGATGCTTGTAGCTTTATACTTCCACTGGAAACATCAAGATCAGAGTTAAAATCTGAGCTTTTATCTGGGATTTGTTGATTTCTTCATTTTATCTCGCTAACCAGCTGCACTGAAAGATGTGTATATTTTCATTCATGGGTTTGTTGCTGTGACAAATCAAGTAACATTTACTCTTCAATGATGCATTGGAACTACCATACACAGAATAGAATAGTCAATTCTGTTTATTCTCTTCGTATACTATTTATTTACATCTTTTTCAAAATTTATTTCATGGGAAGGCACACTTATTGGCCACTCCCAATTGTCCTTCAGGTCACTTTCTCTATCGCAGCAGTCCAAGAGGGACTAATTATTCCATAAACTCTAATTAATTTGTAACATCAAGGTAGAAGAAACTGAAAGTGCAGGAAGGGGAAGCTGAAGAGTGAAAATTCAGCTGACGTCACACTTGATAAATTTCTAGTTTGTCTGACTGTAACTGAATCCTGCCTATTTTATGTCACAGTGGCTTACATTGGTCTTGAGTGCAAAGAACTACCCAATCCTTTGGAACAAAACATTGTAAAAGCCTAAACAATTTATTAAATTTGCTTTCAGAATTGATGGAAGAGGTCCTCTCAATCTGAACTCATGGTCTCTGTCCATTTTCTATACTCATTCTGAGTTGATGCTCACTCTTCATCCCCTGCTCCAAGTCACTTAATAATCTTAGCCAAACAATCACACTTTGTTAAAAGTGGGTTTTCTTTCATCTCCAATCATTTCCTTCTTTACCACTCCTATTGCGCATGGTGTTTCATGAAGACTAAGTTAGTAGTTTCCACATCTTGTTTGAGTTACTATTCCTCATGCTAGAACTGGAATGTCCACAAGACCTATGATCATCGGGATAACACGACATAGTCCAATTTCATCCCACACAATGCTCACAGGATAGTTTTCCTTAGATGATGGATGCTGAGACTGGTTATGTTTCTGACATTCACCCAGTAGTTAACTCATCACTGACCAAGAAATCAAATGCAAAACCTATAAAGATTGTGAATCCAAAATATAAAACAGAAAATGCTACAAAACATCAGCAGTTCAGGCAGCTTGTGTGGCAAGAGGAACAGAAATAATGTTTTAGATTAGTGACCTTTCACCGAAGTTGGAAAAAAGTTAGACATGTAATTGAATAGGTCAAGTGGTGAAATTTGGTAAAGTGCAAAACAAAATGTTTGATGTACAGACCTGAGTATTACTGCGACAAGGCATATTTCATCCAAGCTTTTCATTTTGCACTCAACGGGACAATTAAATAGCAAAATGCAGGAAAAGCAACACTTATACAATCATTTCGACGGGGTTGTACGACAAGCCTCCCAACAGCCAGTGAGAGTTGGGGGAATAGATATGTGGACAGATTATGGAAAATTCTGAAAACAAGAGGGATGTTGGCGTGAATGGTTTTAACTTCCCTAAGGTGATTGGGACTCCCTTAGTACCAGGAGCTTGAATAGGAGTGGGGAGGGGGCACTACGTTAGATGCATCCAGGAGAGTTTCTTTAAATAGACCAAAAATAGACAAAGAACTGAGGATGCTGGAAATCAGAAACTGCTGGAAAAAAATCAACAGGTCTGGCAGCATCTGTGGAAGAAAAACAGTTAACGTTTTGAATTCAATGACCCATGGCAGAGAGCTTGTAACTACCCACAGGGCAATTAGAGATAGACAAAATTGCTAGCCTAGCAGGGATACACACTTCTCATGAACAAATGTAAAAAGAAAGAATGCAAGTAACATGTATGTTCATATTTTACCAAAATAAAATCATCTGATTCATTTTCAGAAGGGCTAACAGAATCCAGAGAAGAAATTCCTCCTTATCTCCGTTGTAAATAGAAGACACCTTATTTTGATACTTATCCACCAAATTCCCAATTCTCCCACTCAACCTGTACACTACCAAACTCTTGGAATCTTACATGTCTCAATATAATTGTCTCTCATTCTTGTAAAGTATAGTGCGTGAATACAAGCTCAATTTGTGCAACAAAACAGAAATTGCTGGAAAAGTTCAGCAGGCCTGGTAACATCTGTGGAGAGAAATCAGAGTTAACGTTTTGGGTTAAGTGACCCTGCCTCAGAACTCAAAACGTCACCCCGATTTATCTTTATAGATGTTGCCAGACCTGCCGAGATTTTCTGGTAATTTTTGTTCTTGTTTCTGATTTACAGCATCCACAATTCTTTCATTTTTATTCCCAATTTGTGTAACCTTTACTCAAAATATAACATCTTCAAGAATTGCCTAATAGTTCTTGTGTTCTCAAGTAAGGGAACAAAAGTATTTTGAGCATTCTAGTCTCATTAGTGTCTGTGCTTTTGCAGAGAACTTCCCTATTGTTGTACTCTGACACTTCACAATAAAGGCCAACATTCCATCTGTTTTCCTAATTATTTGCTATATCTGCATAATTAACATTTTTGGTGAGCACAGCCAGATTTCTCTGTACCCCAGTGCTCTGCAGTCTCTCTCTATAAATCACATAGCAAGAGATGAATGGAAGGATGGCATAGGACGGAGGGCTTTATATTTCTGGGAAACAGGACTGGCCGTGATGGAGATGGCATCTGCATAAGCCAAATGCACCACATCTATACAGAGATGGGAATAATTGGTAGTAGTGTAGGAGCAAAAAGACAATATCAGGCAGGAGCACTAAGATAGTGAACTGGGAGAAAAAGATGCTCAAGAGCAGGAAAGAGCAAGTTATTAGGTAGGCTCAGAGGAAGGGAGAAAGTAATAAAGTCTAAACTAGGGTAATTGTACATGTATGTGAATTCATGGAGTATGACAAATAAGATCAGTGAATTGCAGGTGCAGATTGTCATTTGGAAATAAGATTTGCTGCTATAATGGAAAGAGCTGTCTCACAGGAAGGTATGACTGGGTGTTAAATTTTTCTGGATATGAGGTGGTTAGGCAAGGAAGGAAAGGATGGAGAGAGGGAAGGCTGGTGGTGCTTGTTAGGGAGACAATGCAGTGCTCGAGGGAGAAGGTGTGCCAGAGGAGTCAAGGACTGAGTCAAGTTGGCTCACACCAAGGAACAAAAAAGTACAATTACATTACTCATTGTATTCTAAAAACTGACAAGGAAATTGTGGAGAGGTACAAGAATGGGAAACTTCAATTATCCGAATATGAAATGGGATAGTAATAATGTCAAGGGCAGAGAGGGATAAGAATAACCAGAGTGTGTCTGAGAAAACTTTACACAATAACACATTTAAGGAGACATTGCTAGACCAGGTTTATGGGAATGAGATGGGCCAAATGGATCAAGCGATTGTGGTCACAGATTTAGGGGACAGAGAATACTGTATTGGTTACAGAAAAGAACACCAGCCCAGAGTAAGAATAAATAACTTCGAGCCAGCTTCAATGGGATAAGGATGGATCTGACTCAAATAAACTGGAATAAAAATTTGGCACTAAAAGCTGTAACTGAGAAATGATGTGCCTTTAAACAAGTGGGAGTTTGTACACTATGAAGGTATGTATGCATATATGTATGTGTGTATATGGTAAGAGATGAAACCACAGAAAAGACTATCAGAATTTTCACTCACTAATGGCAGTAGCTCACCACAGAGGGTTAATTCTATGAATATATGAACAAGGAACAGAAATGGACCACTTGACTCCCGGCAAAAACCAAAAGAACTGCAAATGCAGTAAATCAGAAACAAAGACAGAAGTTGTTGGAAAAGCTCAGCAGGTCTGGCAGCATCTGTGAAGAGAAATTAAAATTAACATTTCAGGTCCAGTGACAGGTCCTCAGAACTTGATCTTTGGCCCTGTTCAGCTATTCAATAAGATTATGGCTGATTTGGTTGTAATCTTATCTCAATATCCCCACATCCCCTGATAATCTTTCAACTGCTTGGTTGGAATGTTGTCATATCACCTTTGGATTGATACCCATTTAAGACCTCAGTATGCAAATAATCCAAGTACCCAGATGCTAGCACATGATTATAGACCACATGCTGTCTACTCTAGCATTTGAGGCACAGGCTGTGTCTGAAGTTCACACTGAACTTTATATATTAATCTGTCTGTCAGAAAACCTTTAAGAGGTCATCAAGTAAACAAAATCCAACTATCTCATTTCAGTTGTATATAGATGACACAACAATGGTTTTGCAGCTTTATCTTCAAATAACTAATTAAATTTTCAAACATGATCTCTCTTCCAATAAAAAACAGTTAGGATATTCTAAATTTCTTGCTATTACTTGCCCAATAATGGATTCTAGCATTTTTTTTAATAACTGATGTTTGGCTAATTAGCTTAAAGTTTTTTCCTCTATTTCTCTTCTTTTTTGAATAGTAGAACATGGAACATAGAAACATAGAAAATAGGTGCAGGAGTAGGCCAATCAGCCCTTTGGGCCTGTACCACCATTTAATATGATCGTGGCTGAGCATGCAATCTCAGTATCCCATTCCTGCTCTCTCCCCATATCCCTTGATCCAATTAGCTGCAGGGGCCACCTCATGCTCCCGCTTGAAAATATCTAACAAACTGATCCAACAGCTTCCTCTGGGACAAGAACAGAAGATGCTGACAAAAGATCAGCAGGTATGGCAAGCATCTGTGAAGATAAAAAATCAGAGTTAACGTTTCGGGTTCAGTCAGCCTACCTTAGAACTAGCTTTCTGTGGGAGATATTGCATAGGTTCATAACTCTCTGAGTGAAGAAATTCTTCCTCATCTCAGTCCTAAATGGCTTACCCCTTATTCTTAGGCTATTCTTAAAACAGCACAGGAACAGGCTCCTCGGCCCAAAATGTTGAACATGACACTAAATTAAACTAATTGATTCTGCCTGCCCTCTCCAGAGCCTCCACATCCTTCCTGCAATGTGGTGACCAGAACTGGACGCAATAATCTAAGTGTGGCCGAACAAAAGTCTTATAAAGCTGTAACATGACATCCTGACTCTTGTACTTAATTCCCTGACCAATAAAGACAAGCAAGCCATATGCCTTCTTTACCACCCTGTCAACTTGTGTGGCCTCTTACAGAGAGCTATGGCCTTGAACCCCAAGATCCCTCTGTATATCAATGTTGTTTAAAGTCCTGCCATTAATTACATTCTTTTCCTGAACATTTGATCTCCCAAAGTGTAGCACCTCACACTTACCCAGGTTAAACTCCATCTGCTATTTCCCTGTCCATATCTACATCTGATTTATATTCTGCTGTATCCATTGACAACTCTACCAATCTTTGCGTGTCTGCAAACTTACTAACTCACCCGTTTACATTTTCATCCAAGTCATTTATATATATCACAAACAGCAGAGGTCCCAGAACAGATCCCTGCAGAACACCACTCGTCACTGACCTCCAGTCAGAAAAATGACCATTATTCTTTGCCTTCTGTGGGCAAGCCAATTCTAAATTCACGTGGCCAAGTCATCATGGATCCCATGCATCTTAATCTTCTGGCTGAGCCTACCATGAGGGACCTTGTCAAAAGCCTGACTAATATCTATGCAGACAAAATCCACTGCTCTACCTTCATCCATCACCTTTGCCACGTCCTCAAAAACTTCAAACAAGTTGGTAAGACATGACTTTCCTCTCACAAAGCCACGATGACTGTCCCTAATTAGGCCATGTTTTTCCAAATGGTCATAAGTCCCAATCCTAGGAATTCTCTCCAGAAGCTTCCCAACCTCTGATATGAGGCTCATTGGTCTACAGTTTCTTGGATTATCCCTATTTCCCTTCTTGAACAAAGCAAGGACATTAGCTGTTCACCAGTGCTCTGGGATCTCTCCAATGGCTAGCGAGGATGCAGAGATCCTTGTGAAGGCCCCATCAACCTCCCCTCTTACCTCTCTCAATAACCTGAGGTAAATACCATCAAGCCCTGGGGTTTTATCCACCTTAATGCTTTTCAAGAGACCCAACACCAATTCTTTCTTGATCTAAAAATGCCGTGGTATATTAGCATGCTCTACGCTAATATCATTATCCTGTACTTGTCTCTCCTGGGTGAATACTGACTCAAAGTACTCAGTTAGGATATCGCCCGCATCTTCTGCCTAGTTGTTAGCTTTTCCAGCACCTTAATTATTGTCTTGTTTTTATGTATTATAGAATGTCTTGGGATTCCCTTTAACCATTCTTGCCAAGGTCATGATCCCTTGTTACCCTTCTAATTCCCTGCTTGAGTTCTTACTTGCTTTCTTTATATTCCTCTTGGGCCCTGTTTGATTTTAGCTTTCTATTATGCTCCGCTTTCCTTTTTGACTAAATTCACACCCTCCCTCATAATTCGAAGGTCCCTAATTTTGCCATCCTTGTCCTTCCTCCTTACTGTTATGTGCCAATCCTAAACCCTAATCAGCCAGTCATTAAACAACTCTCACATCAAATAAAAACTGAAAGAACTGTGGATGCCGAAAATCAGAGATAAAAATAGAAATTGCTGAAAAAGCTCAGCAGGTGTGGCAACATTTGTGGAGAGGAATCAAAGTTAGCAATTTGTGTTGAGTGGCCGTTCCTCAGATTACTAACCAGAGAGAATGTCACATCTGTACTTAGAGAGGGCCCTTCCTCTGATTTCACTCTACAGATGCTAACACAGCTGCTGAGCTTTTCTAGTATTCCTGGCTTTTGTCCCAGTGTGTCAAATGTGGATTTGTCTGACAACTGCTCCTCCCAATTAACACTCTCTAGCTCCTACCTAATACTAATGTAATTTGCCCTCCCCCAATTCAGCAAGGTTCAGACTTTTCCTTATTCATAGATACCTTAAAACTTCAGGAATTGTGATCACTGTTACAAAAATGCTGACTCATTGAAAGGCTGGCCAGGCTCATTAGCCAAGACAAAGTCCAGTATGACCCTCCTGTAGTTGGCCTATCCACATACTGTTTCAAGAAACCGTCTTGGATGCACTTAACAAATTCTGCCTTGTCTAAGCCTCTTGCTCTAAGAGAGTCAAAACTGGGAAGTTAAAGTCACCCACTAGGACAATCCTAGATAACAAAATGTGAAGCTGGATGAACACAGCAGGCCAAGCAGCATCTCAGGAGCACAAAAGCTGATGTTTCAGGCCTAGACCTTTCATCATAAAAGGGGGATGGGGAGACGATTCTGAAATAAATAGGGAGAGAGGGGGAGGCGGACCACAGATGGGTAGAGTAGAAGATAGGTGGAGAGGAGAGTATGGGTGGGAAGGTAGGGAGGGGATAGGTCAGTCCGGGGAGAACGGACAGGTCAAGGGGGCGGGATGAGGTTAGTAGGTAGGAAATGGAGGTGCGGCTTGAGGTGGGAAGGGGCGTTAGGTGAGAGGAAGAACAGGTTAATGAGGTGGGGATGAGCTGGGCTGGTTTTGGGATGCAGTGGGGGAAGGGGAGATTTTGAAGCTGGTGAAATCCACATTGATACCATTGGGCTGCAGAGCTCCCAAGCGGAGTATGAGTTGCTGTTCCTGCAACCTAAGGTTGGCATCATTGTGGCACTGCAAGAGGCCCAGGATGGACATGTCATCTCAGGAATGGGAGGGGGAGTTGAAATGGTTCGTGACTGGGAGGTGCAGTTGTTTATTGCGAACCGTGCGCAGGTGTTCTGCAAAGCGGTCCCGAGCCTCTGCCAAGATGGTATCAATGTAGATTTCACCACCTTCAAAATCTCCCCTCCCCCCCCACTGCATCCCAAAACCAGCCCAGCTCATCCCCACCTCCCTAACCTGTTCTTCCTCTCATCTATCCTCTCCTTCAACCTCAAGCTGCACCTCCATTTCCTACCTACTAACCTCATCCTGCCCCCTTGACCTGTCCATCCTCTCCAGACTGACCTATCCCCTCCCTAACTCCCCACCTATACTCTCCCCTCCACCTATCTTCTCCTCTATCCATCTTCGGTCCGCCTCCCCCTCTCTCCCTATTTATTCCAGAACCCTCTCCCCATCCCCCTCTCTGATGAAGGGTCTAGGCCCGAAACGTCAGCTTTTGTGCTCCTGAGATGCTGCTTGGCCTGCTGTGTTCATCCAGCTTCACACTTTGTTATCTCGGATTCTCCAGCATCTGCAGTTCCCATTGTCTCTGATCACTATGACAATCCTGTTCTTATTGCAACTTTCCTTAATCTGCCGACCTATTTACTCCTCAATATCTCAGTGGCTATTGGGGTATCTATAGTATAACCCTGTTAGAGTGATTATACCCATCTTATTTTTGACCTCTACTCATATTGCCTCAGTGGTTGAGCCCTCCAGTAGTTTACCTTGTACATTTTCTTTAATGCTAGTGACTGTTTTAATGTCCTGCCTTCTTTTGCGCTTTGATTTCCACTATTATTAATGGGATGCTGCTTGTATTTTCAACAATGAACCCATTAGAATGAAAGTACCTGATCAAAGGCTTTGCCATTTCTCTTTAGATCTAATTCTGTAGTCTCAACTTCGAAACTCATTTTGGCTACTCTTTTCTACATATTTTGTAAAAGCTTTTACTGTGTTTTGAGTTTTCTTATAAGTTTACACTGATATTCTAATTTCTTACTCTGTATTTTGTCAACCTTTGTTGATAAGTAAACGTTTCCCAATGTTTTAGCTAACTACTTTGCAGCATTTTAAGCATTTTACTTCAACTTGGCACCACTGTTGATTTCCTCAGTTAGCCGTGGGTGGTGCATTCTGTTCATAAGAGTCTTTCTTTTTCAATGGAATATATCCTTGTTGAGTATAATATCCTTATTTATGCATCTTATTCCTCTTTTCTATTTCTGTATGCTGGGGCACAAGCCCCATCATCAACTTTAAACATTTCACTAAAACACTAGTGAACCTATCTATGAAGCCATTGATCCTGACCCTGTTCAGATGTCGTCTGTTCCTCATGAACCAGTGTCTCTTGTCCCAGAACTGATCCCACTACCCAAAGATCTAAAGCCCGCAGACCTGTACCATGCATGGATTCTCCCTGACTTCCTGTTTCTATTCTTGGTAGTATTGGCACAGAGAATATTCCAGAAGTTATTCCCTTCCACATCTTAGCATTAAGCTTCTTCTTTAGGTCCTGAAATGCTACAGGAGCTCAGTGACCAAACTCTCTCTGCTACTTGTACTGATGTATTTCACAGTTTCTTGCTCACTCCACTCTGCAGTGCATTCTGCACTATCTCTGTTAAATGCTTCACTGTGTTATATGCTTCACTCTGGCATCAAGGAGACAAGCACAAAAATGGGATTCATAGAAATCTCAGCCTGTCTCTCCGTGACAATAGTGCTTCCTACAAAAACTACATGTGCTGTTTCCTCCTGTGCACCACATTTTTGGCATGGCCTGGACCACAATCCCAGTAATTGCCATTGCCAAGTCCCTATGTGAAGTTGGCATTTATTCTTAAGGCATTTGCATTTCCTACCTCTTCCCACTGTTCTATATTTGTACACATCAGCTTCCCTGGCCTCTCACTGCCTGTGGGGTGACTATGTCCTAGATCATATGATCTCCCTAAAACTCCACGATGACCCTAGCCACTGCCTCAAGCTTTGAAGCCCTGAGCCCAAGGTTCAACAGCTGGAATTACTCTCCACTTACTTCTTAAGAAGAATCATACCAGACTTGAAAGGTTAACTCTGTTTCTTTCTCTGCAGATGCTATCAGACCTGATGAGTTTTTCCCACATATTTTGTGATTGCTTTAGATTTCCAGCATCCACAGGATTTTGCCTTCATTATTTTCTACCCTGGTGGTTGCTGAAAAATATCTAGGTTGGTACTGGAAAAGCAAGCAACAAGTTTCAGGCATCCTCAATCTAAGGAGAAAGTTAATAAACATTTTTCCAAACCTTTAAATTCTAGCTAGTACCTTGACAATGTGGAATCATAGCATCATAGTGTCATACAGCACAAAAGAAACCCTTTGACCAATGAGTCTGCACTGAGCGCATAATCTTGAAAGTCATCTCTTTTTGAGTGCTTATTCACATATATTTTAAAGGTTGCAAAGTTTCCTACCTCAACTATCCTACCAGGCCGGGCATGCCAGATTCCCACCATTCCTGGGTGAAAAAGTTTATCCTCAAATCCTCTCTAAACCTTTCACTTTGAAATTATGTCTCCTTGTTATTGACCCCTCAATTAAGGGCCAGTCAATTCCTTCCATAAAAAGAATTCAACCTATTTTTTCTAACCAACCTGTACGGGGATGGTATTATACATATCTGGAACAGGTGGGACCTGAATCCGGGCCTCCAGATCCAGACATAGGGCCCAAAAATATGGAATTCTTCATGGATTTGCATGCCAGATCTATGTTAATCTTCACTGTGTCATTCCAAATCCTGTTCATGCTTCTCATAATCTCACACACTTCCATCAGATTCCCTTTTAGCCTTCTCTGCTCTAAAGAAAACAACCAGGACTCATCCAGCCTCCGTCTATAGCTGACATGCTCCACCTCAGATAAAAATTCTAATGAATATCCACTGCGAATCATCCAGTGCAATCACATCCTTCCTGTAGTGTGATGATCAGAACTGCACACAACACTGCAGCTGTGGCCTAACCAGAATTCTGAACAGCTCCAACACAATTTCCCTGCTCTTACATTTAATAACAACTGATAAAAGCAAGCTTTCTGTTTGCATCCTTAAGGACAGGAAGTAAAATGAGGCATGTTGATCTTTTGACACATTATTGGATTCCAGGTATTCCTGGATAACTCACTTATCATTATCTTATTGTTAACATATTCTGCTTGTGTTTTAAGAATGCAGGCTGTTCCATGTGGAGATTATAACACAATTAACCCACCCTGCTGCTTTTGGGGATCGGTGAACAAGCAGCTCAAGATCCTTCTGTTCCTCTGAGCATTCTAGTGTTTTATCATTCATTGAGTACTCCCCTGTTTTGTTCCTTCTTCCAAAGTGCATCACCAGACACTTACCACATTAAATTTCATTTGGCACTGGCCTGCCCATCCGACAAACCTATTTATATCTTCCCATAATTTAAAACATTCTTCTCCATTGTCAACCACCTGGCCAACTATTCTGTCAACCACAAACTTACTTATCTTCTCTCCCACATTCTCATCTATATTTTTAATACATGTCTCGAACAATAAAGAACTTAGCTCTGATCTCTGTGGTATGCCACTTCATACAGGTTTCCAGTCACATAAACAGCCTTGTACAACCACCCTCTGTCTCCTACCACTGAGCCAATTTTAGATTCATCTTGCCAGGTTACCCTGAATCCTGCACACTTTTACCTTCTTTATGTTTGATGTAGAACCTTGGTTGAATTATTAAATTTAATTAATGTCACTCAACCTCAGCTCTCAGGCCTCTCCAACAGCTGTTGTATTTCGCATTACTTTTCTCCCTCTGTTCACAAACTTACCTTTCACGAAATGTCCAAGCTTGGTTCTTTATCAAGTCAGCACTCCACGGAACTAAACTCTCTACTACTCACCCAAAATAAAACAGTGAGATAAACTAGCATAATAAAATGTGAGGCTGGATGAACACAGCAGGCCCAGCAGCATCTCAGGAGCACAAAAGCTGACGTTTCGGGCCTAGACCCTTCATCAGAGAGCTCTCTGATGAAGGGTCTAGGCCCGAAACGTCAGCTTTTGTGCTCCTGAGATGCTGCTGGGCCTGCTGTGTTCATCCAGCCTCACATTTTATTATCTTGGATTCTCTAGCATCTGCAGTTCCCATAATCACAGATAAACTAGCATGCTCCCTACCTCCCCACCTACACCCTCTCCACCTATCTTCTTTACTCTCCATCTTCGGTCCGCCTCCCCCTCTCTCCCTATTTATTCCAGTTCCCTCCCCCCATCCCCCTCTCTGATGAAGGGTCTAGGCCCGAAACGTCAGCTTTTGTGCTCCTGAGATGCTGCTTGGCCTGCTGTGTTCATCCAGCCTCACATTTTATAAACTAGCATGCTGATGTTTTTACTCATTATTGAACACTTGCCACTGAGCAAGTAAAATGAGGCTTATTGATCTTTTGGCATGTTAGCAGACTCCAGGCATTCATGGATAACCACTTACCATTATCTTATTGTTTGCATTTCGTAGTTGTTTTTGAATAATTTGGTTTGTTCCATGTGAAGATCATTCAGTACTTATGGACAGTTCATAAAAACTTCAATGTGGCATTACTGAAGTGATGGTGTTATCAGGCAATGAGAAAGTTCTACAATGTAAAACACATTTATTGAATATTTTCTTGAATAAATTGCTTGTGAGTCCACATACATTTTCAATGTAGAAAAAGGCAGTGATTATTCACATTGGACATACTATAATCAACTAGTAACATTTATTCCCTGGCTCTTTGTGATGATATATAAGCAGTGTGAGAATTATTATAGAGAGAGGGCAGCTAGCTTTTTCAGGCAAGTTAACAAATTTATTGAAGTTGTTGCTGAAATATGTAAGTCATTATAAGTAAACAACTCCTGAATTTATACATTTTACAGAGTATACTTTTACTTGTCTGTTGGAAGTAGAAAACTAAGTGAACCAAATTCTAGAATTGACGAACACTATTTGGCTTGAAATAAAGTTGTCTCTTACAGAACCCATGATTAGACTTTCAATCTGAGCTAACAGTGTGTCTTTCTGAGGGGGCAGCTATGCTATAAATGTAACTGCTCAATGTCTGAATGATGTGATGTTTTGTGAAGACTGTCAAAGTTAGCACTGAAAGAGAGCAGAAACAGTGGGTTTTTTTGTGTCCAACAAAGAATTTATGAATTAAATATTACTATCTCTCATAGACAATCAGTGTTTTTGATATGGGATTTAAGTAGCTTCTAGGTAAAATTTCCAAATTAATAACAAGACCAACACGAATAGTGAGAAGGAAGCTCATATTATTTGTCTCAATTTTAATAGGCAAATATTAGACACATGATAAAGACAATTTTTAAAAATTTCCAGCAGAACATTCAGCCAAAAATTTTACTTGAATTCTTAATCTGGAAAGAGAAGAAATCCACTGAAGATACTGTCGTGATCTTCAATACCCATCATGGAATTGTAATCTGTTGCTTCAAGCCAAACCTCATCATTGACCTGCAAGTGGAGTACAATTCCTCCAGAACTGGTCTGGTAGAACTGGCCATGGTTGCAGAAGCCAGCTTTCTTTGCTCCATTCATGTTCAAATTAATGCATAAGTTGTTATCTGATGTTGCATAGTACACAAAGTAATAAAAGCCAGTTATGTTACAGGTGAACACTCCTGTGTCGCTGTTGTAGTGGTTTTGGTCATTGGATATGATTTTACTAAATCTGATGTGGGTGTCCCGTGGTGGATATGTGTGTCCCCCTCTTTTTGCAGAAAATGCAGATTTCAATGTGCGTTTGTGGTCCCCTGATTGCCCCATTTCCCCTTTCTCTCCCACAATGCCTGGAACCCCTGTTTCCCCTGCAGGCCCCCTGCGACCTCTTTTTCCAGTCGGCCCTGGGTCTCCTGCATCACCTTCCTCACCATCTTCACCCCGAGAGAAATCGAAGCCAGGGACACCTGTCAAAAAGCAAAGATAAAACACAAAATCACCATGTAACAAACTTTAAAATGTATCTGTGAAGTGAAGGACTAGTTGATAAATCAAAATGGCCCATGCCAGCCAGAATGTACCTCTGCCTAGCCTGGATAAATGTGAATAGCAGCAGACTCCAAATCACCCATTAGGTCGAAAAAGAGGCTGTTCACAAATTAGATGGGCTTTTCTGACAATCAATAATAATTTTTTGGTCAGAGAGACTAGCTTTTAACTTCAGATTCTGTTAATTGAAATTACAACCCACCAGCTCCTTGGATGGGATTTGAACCTACATCCCAAGAGCCATAGCCTGGGCCTACATGACTGCTGGTCACGGCCAATTACCACAACACCAGCCAGTCACCATTGTGCATTTAGGGTCACCAGCTGCCTCCAATAGGTTGGTTGTACTGGCGAGATTGCCTCTTAAGAAAATATTTATTAACAAACACACAGGAAAACCTGCCACTGAGTTGCCAGTTACAAATCTGGTGAACTCACCAACTCCTGAACTATCTCACCTTTCCAAGTCCCACTTCCAACAGCCCAGAAAAACTTCATTCTTAATACAAAAGTCAGTGGAACTTGTAGACATTAACACTTGTGTGTCATGGTTTGTGGGTTAGGTAATTATGCAAATGTGATAGATAATATAAAACTAAATAAATGTTTTAATATTTGTCTATACATTTGCCTCATGATTATAGTTTGAAAAGTAGAATTATCTGCTGTGTTTAATAACATCTATACCCAGATGATCTCCACAAGTAATACCGGGATTAGAGTGCAGATGGAGCGTGGCATTCAGACAATAAGTGAGGACAGGGTTACATTAAGCAAAGAACTGTATGTAGCAGTTTGGAATGAGCGCTTGCATAATGTAAGTAAAGCAAAAGCTGAGGGAACAATATTCCTCAATGTTATTTTCCATCACCATAATCACTGCAAATTCTGTATTGTGAAATGATCTCTGCTCCTGCCCCTGTTAAGAGTATTTTCTAATTGTGGGATTGTGGATGTCTTTAGCAAATTTAGCAGTTATTTCCCTCTACTCTCAGCTGAGTGGTTTGTTTGCCAGTTAAATAGAAGTTTGGGGCTTGAGTCCACTGTCAATCCGACAATGGTAGCAGATTCCTTCCCTGAGGGAATATTAATGAATCTGTTTGGTAAGCAGAGACAATCTGAAAGGCTAATGGCCAGAGCAGATGGTAGAGTCCTGGTAATTTTACTGAACTAAGAATGCAGAGGCCTGCACTAATGCTCTGGGGGCATGAGTTCAAAGCCCACCACAGCAGCTGGGGATTTATATTCAATTCATTAATAAATCAATCTCAGTCTTAACGATCAGAAAACTGTTGGTTTGGTATAAAACCCATCTGCTTCACTGATTCTGTTTAGGGAAGGAAATTTGATATCTTTACCTGCTCTGGTTTCCTTGTGGACTTTATACCTACAGTAAGGGTAGTCAAATTGTAATCACCCTCCGGGATGGTTAAGCAAGTCACTTAGTTGCAGATCTCTAATGCTGCCAGCTGAAGGGCAATTGCAGGTGGGCAATAAATACTGTCCTTGTCAATCTTGCCAACTTTCCAAAATTGAATAGATTTTTAAAAATTCTTCTGGGGTCAGAGTAAGGCAATTTCATTTCATCATATTGGCAAATATATGGTGAGCATGGGCACATCTCAATGCCTACAAAGGATGTCGGCCAATATAGTGGGGCTGAGACTGAGTGAAGGAGCTAATGTGGAAAGCCAATTGGAAAGGCCACACATTTAGCTGAGAAAAATATATGCACAGTCAGTTGTGCCAGCTTACCCCTTTGCTCAATACTACATCAGGTCTGGACTTGGTCATATCAGTACCCACTCCCCACAGCTTTCCAGCAGCCTGGGTAGCAACATCTTGCTTGGATTTACATGAGTCTTTACTCTGGAATTGTACTCAGGCTCCATATATATATACTTGGAATGTTTTAAATGTTTAAAGAAAACACCATAATAAACATTTGAAGTTGGGAAGCTAAAGACCTTGGAGTTAAAGAGTTTTGGAATGTGGGACAGTGACAGTGATTTTCAGCTTCCTAGGAAAGTCATGCTTTGATATAATGGGCCAAACAGCTTCCTTTAGTACTATAAATCCTAATGGTCTACTTGGGTGGCATTGACAATGTCCAGGGTCAAGCCAGAGCAGACTCCTGGCTTCATCGTGAATTCGCAGTCTCAAAGTAAAGTCCAATGCATACCCCCAGCCTCAAGGCGAAGGCCAGCACAGACTCCAAGCCTTGAGGTGAAGCCAAATGTATTGTCCTGGCCTCGAGAGTCTCGAGGTGAAATCTGCCCTGTGCAGACTGGAGGTTAGTGTAGAGCTGCCTGCTCTGCCTTCTTTGCTTGGAAGGAATGTAATTCTGAATTTTTTTAAAATTCTTCTCACTTATTCCTAAGAATTTGTCCAGAGAAACTTTTATACCTGAGATGACATGGAGGTCTGTAATGCTGGACTTCACGTTTGCTTTCTTTTTTGATTTTGTTCTGAAGAATCGGTCCTATGTAGTTGTGTATCTAAAATGGCACCATATGCAGAGACTTTGTAAGCTTTTCACGGTGTCTGTGTGAGTATATGTGACAACAAACCTAATTCTAATTCTGATTCT